>NW_028258354.1:9967649-10274601 GCF_053883595.1 Heterocephalus glaber | reverse complement strand
AAAGAAGAAACAAACAGAAAATAGCACAAAACTTTTTTTCAATGAACTAAGAGAAACTAGTATAAATGAAACAAATTTGCATATATATTAAAATATTTTTGAAACAATGGAATAGGTAAGTTGGAGAATTATTTGAATTTCTCCCAACTTTCTATTTATCCATTCTCTCTCTCTCTCCCTCCCTCCCTCCCTCCTCCTCCTCTCCTCCTCCTCCTCTTCCTCTTCCTCTTCCTCCTCCTGCTCCTATTATTTATACACAATGGAACACTACTCTGCCATAAAGATAAACTTGAAGCATTTGTAGGTAAATGGACACAACTTGAGAACATAATGTTAAGTGAAATAAGTCAGACACACAAGCTTAAAAATCACATTGTTTTCTCTTATAGGATATTTGAATTTTTTAGCCTCAAATGGGAGATTCTTTAAGTATAGATGGTATTTGGAGGTATGTGCATGTGTATGTGTGTATGTGTGTGTTTGCATGTATGTGTAACAGGCATGAGACCAGAGAGTAGGTTACATATGCAGAACTTCAAGCCTAAAATTTAGCACTGGATGATGCAAACTGGAAGAATGCCAATCCAGTTTATACAGGAAATGTGTGTAGCAAAAGGGGTTAGATTTCTTTCCAGCTTCTTTTAAATTTATAGTGTAGACTCTCTCTTCATAAAGCAAGATTTTTAAAATGTCACACTGGCATGCCAGCAGAGCTGGACAAGGCCACCCAATTTGATGGCCTGCACCCTGAGAAAAGCTTCTAGAACTAGAACCAGCCTGAACCCCTAGAAGCTGTAGGATGTGAGACAGCAAGGTGGTAGAAGGAGTTTTAAAGTTTTACTACCAACAATAAAGATGCACGCATGCACACACAAATATCATTTCTAGCATTTTGCTACCACTCAAACAACACAAGCACCACCACCAATTTGGGCAGTCTTTAGAATGATTTTATTTTTCAGTGATATTTCTAAAACATCAGTCATTTGATAACATTTGATAACTTGCACAATATGCCAACAATATTAAGATAATTAAGACTTCAACCCTAGGCAGGGAAACTATGCATTTCAGAGGGAGACCCTGCTGCTGCCCATGTGTCTCCCCATAAAGAGACCTGCATAGCAATGCCAAAGGCTAACTGAGCCTTCTTCTAATAAGAAAATCCAGATATTCAAGAAGAGCCCATGTTCTTTCCTGGAACTGGGCATGGTAATGTCCTAGTCTTTGCTGCAAAACAAGAATTCTTCTCCCTCCCTTCTATTCAAGTCTCAGACAATTCCATTTGGAATTATAAAGAAAGAGGAACCACTTCCTGGCATTACAGAGAAAACCACTCAGCTTATCCTCACAACTCCATTCAAAGCAAAGTCTTCATAAAGATGGGCAGCTAAAATGTTCTCCAGGAGCTGTGTGCCAGAGACTAAGGCCAGCCAAACCCAGTGTCTGCTTTCAGTTTCTGTGTTTCAGGAGTAAGTTGGATTGGATGGCCTCAAGAGATTCTTTCCTTGCCTGGAATTCGGGAGGAGAGAGAGGGCTGGAAAAGCAAGAATTACCTCCTTGGTTAGACACTTATCCAATTAGTTTATACCTTAGCCTGTGCCCCAACACAGCTGCAGGTAGCACTGACCAACATGTGCCCTGGATCACTGGGCAAAAAGCAGAAATGTGTGGAATAAATGGCACAAAACAATCTCACATCTGCGGAATATATGTGTTCTGCACAAAGTCATTGGAGACAGAGTTTTTGTAGCATATTTCAAAAAAATCATTGAGAGCTGGGGGGCAGCTCAATGGTAGGATGCTTGCTCTACCATGTATGAGACCCTGGATTTGATCCCTAAGGCTGCAAAAAAAAAGTCATTCGTTCAATAAAAGTTTTCTCAGACACATGCTCCCCTAGAGATAGAGTGATGAACTTGTCAGATGGTCCCAGCTTGCACCTAGCTTACTATTTAGCTCAAGTTTGAAGGGCCAACTAGCCTGGCATGGTGGCACACACCTGTAATCCCTGCACTTGGGAGGCTGAGGCAGGAGGATTGCCATGAGTTTGAGGACGAGCTGGGTTACATAGTGAGTTCAAGACCAGCCTGAACTACACAGGGAGACACTGTCTCAAAAAACAAAGCAAACAAACCAAAAAAAGTCCAACTTACATGGTTCTAAAATTTAGTGGTTTACCTTTGGAGAATTTCCTAGGCCAGAAGGTAAGGGTGATAAAATTATGCAAAGGATTATTATGAGGGTTAAATGAAATAATCTATGTGAAGTATTTAGCCTGCTGCCTTATTCCAGATCAGTAAACTATCATTAAGTTCACCATTTAATAGGACAGAAGAGGCCTGTAGAGGCTATACAATGGGCACTGGAATGACCTTTGGCCAAACCCAGAGTCTCAAAGGACTTCACTCCATCTCTGGACAACACAGCCCGAGAGCTCTCAGCCAAACCCCAGCATTCAGAGCACAAAAATCCAGGAAGAACCCAACCACCACCACTCCTGGCAGACCACTGCCCCATGCAGCAGTGAAGGCTCCCAGAAGCCTTTTGTCAATTGTCCCCCGACCAGAATATAAACATCTCCATGCTGCCATTCAGTGGACTTCCTGTTTACATGCTGAATGGGTATCTTGGTTACTTTCCCTCTCTTCTTTTTAAAGGCTATAATTATGTTTACCCAAGTCCAGCAGTAGGTGCCAGGAGGGCTGTGAGTCGATTTCCTTGGCTAACACTAAAGACGGCTGGCGGCAGCCCCATTGACCCCTGTGTCCTAGGCAAAGAGCCAGCCACCCCCCCACACACACAACCCTTTCCTTACAAAAACACTCATTCTTACTGAGCCGTTTTCTTTGCCTGCATGTTGGGATGCTCTGGATAATTGTATAGCAAATGTCAAAATACATGAGTGTCGTACACTTACTGGACAACTGGATGATACCAGAAAGGAAAGCAAAGGAGGCTTGCTGGTTAGGACTCCAGTGTTCTGGGTGCATTTCACATACATTGTTTTGGTCAAACCCAGCACAACTCAGAGGGTTATGTACTATTACCTGAGTTTTACAGATGAGGAAACTAAGCATAAGGTCATTCTGCTAGTAAGTGGGGTAGTAAATGGAATTTAAAGCAGATCTATGAACCTCTGTAGTCCATGTTCTTTTGATTCTAGGAGAGAAAATGAGTTTTAGAACCCAGACGGTCTTTTATGGAAGCCCAAATGATTCAGTGAGTCCTAAGTGTTTTAATCCTTTTCCTACTCACTGAAATTTACTTTGAAACATAAATCCTATACATTTAACATAATGTAGAGTTCTACTTCTCAGATGGAAACAACCTTCCTACTGATGACTTCTCTGAACTCCAGACAAAATACAAAAAAATAGCTTCTGAAGATTTTTTTGGAAAGTAAATAACAACAGAGAGGTTGTGAAAATGGAAGTGTCCAGCACAGAGATGAAACAGAGAATTTCCCTTGTTGGTTGGTTGGTAGTTGGTTTGGTTTGGTTTTCCCCAATTTCCTTTGAGGGCTGGCCATCATAAAGTGGTACAGCTAAAATTCTGATGGAAAACCCATTGTATTTTTGATGAGGGGACACAGGAAAAGTCGGAATAGCCATAGTAAACATTCTGTGACAAAGGAGGGAGCCCAGGAGAGGAGATAGCCAGAGAAAAGGTCCAGCCCCCAAATTCTGCGCCAGAATTTTGCACAAGTCCCAGACTGAGCCCCCAATTCTCAGATAGATGTGCCAAACTCAAAGCAACACAGCCAAAGCTTACCTAGTGGAACTAAAATTTGAATATAGGAGGTGAGGCAGAGTTTACAATCTGAGTCCTTCTAGAGTGATTGTCTGCAGAAACAAAAGCATGGTACTTTTTTTTTTTTTTAATGCTGTTGGGGATGTACAACAGGTAGTTGTGTCTCTACTTCCCAATCTTGGGAGATGTATGCTGAAAGTGGCATTCCTGGGCCACATAGCTTTAACTCTTTTTTTTTTTCATTTTATTTATTTACTTATTTTTTTATTTTTTATTTTTCCCCCTTCCCCTGCCCTCCCTTCAACCCCTCCATCCCTCCCTATTTACAGAGACTTTGTTTCCTTTTTTTCATTTTCTCATATTAATTCCATTCCCTTCTTTCCTTTCCCCTACCCCTTCCCCTTTGCCCCTTTTCTTCCTATTATTATACCTTTTAGTCCTTATTTACACTTTCAGTTTCTCACACTAGAGAAACTTTTTGGTATTTACATGATTGTCCTATTTATTTCACTTAAGACTATCACCTCAATGTGTATCCATTTAGCTATAAATGTCTCTTAATTTCTCATTTTTATGGCTGAATAGTACTGCATTTTATTTTTAAAAATCACATTTTCTTTATCCCATCTCCAGTTGATGGGCATTTGTGCTGTTTCCAAGATTTAGCTATCACAAATTGTGCTGCTATGAACATGGGTGCACATATATCACTGTGGTATGATTCTTTTAATTCTTTGGTGAAGATCACCAGCAGTGGAATAGCGGGGTCAAATGGGACTTCCAGTCCTAGTTCTTTGAGGTATCTCCATACTGATTTCCACAGTGCTTGCACCAGTCTGCACTCCCACCAGCAGTGGAGCAGGGTTCCTCGTTCCCCACAGCCCCGCCAGCATTTGTTATTGGTTGATTTCTTGATAGAAGCCATTCTTTCTGGGGTGAAGTGGAATCTCAGCATTGTTTTCATTTGCATCTCTTGAATGACCAGTGATGGTGAACATTTTTTCATATGTTTATTTGCCATTTCTATTTCTTTGTGTGAGAAATACCTGTTCATTTCAGATGCCCATTTTTGGATTGGGTCTTTAAATTTGGGAGGTCTGATTTTTTTAAGTTCTTTATAGATTTTAGATAGTAGACCTTTGTCTGAGGGACAGCTGGTGACAAGTTTTTCCACATTGTGGGTTGTCTCTTCACACTGCTGGTGGTTTCTCTTGCTGTGCAGAAGCCTTTCAGTAAGAAGAGATCCCACTTGTTGATTGTTTGTGCTAGTTCACGGGCAACTGAGGTTTTGCTCATAAAATCTTTTCCTACACCAATGTCTTCAAGAGTTTTACCTAACCTCTGTTCCAGCCAGTTCAGTGTTTCTGTTTTAATATTTAGATAAAAGCATAATACTCTTAAGAGGAATAAAATAGAGCTCAGAGAAGAGCTTGCTCAGAGATTGCTCAAAAGGAGCAATCCAAATTGAGGTCTGAGTAAATGAGTAATTCTATTTAATACACTTTATCTTCCAAGTTCTTATGATGACCTCTCTCAATTCTTGTGCTCTCTGATCCCTCCTGACAGATACTATTCTGTCACTAACTTTCTCTTGAGGTGTTTCAGGTAGCTTTTAAGATAGCCTCCAGGGATCCCTCCCTTCTGGTATTCATTCCTTGTGAAATCCTATCCCCCTTAAGTGTGGGCTGGATTTAGTTTCTAACAAATGGATTGGATGGACTTGAAGGAATGTCACTTGCAAGATTAAGTTATAAAAAAATACTATGGCTTCTGTTTTGATGTCTCCTTCTGCTCTGTCCCTCTCTTTTTCTCTCTTTTCATTTCATTGGAGGAAGGGGACAAGCTGCCATGTTGTACGGAATCTTTATGAAGAGGACCATAGGTTGGGGGACCAGTGTCTCCAGGCAATGAAGACCTGAGGGCTCCCAACAGCCCCAGGAATGAACTTGAAAGCAGATCCTACCTGGTTAAGCAGTGAGATGACTCCAACCCTGAGTTATACCTTGATTGCAGGCTTATGGAAGATAAGTCAGAGTCTCTCAGTTAAGTCACTCCGTGCAGATGGATTCTTATTCCACAGAAGATGTGAGATAATTAATATTTGTTATTGAGCTAGTTTGGGGGTAATTTGTTACATTGCAGTGGGTAATACACTCTGATGCACAGAGTAAGATGGGTCCTAAAGGGAAAGGTCTGGAAGAAGACTACAGTTCCTCGAGGCAGTATATCACTTCTGGCTAATCTCTGTAGGCTCTGAGTAAACTGACTTTAACCTTCTGTTACACCTTTAGAAATCTATAAAATACTAAAAAGCCAAACCGGTTTCAGAGATATTTCCCAAGAGGGCATCCACAGTTTTGGTGCAAGCTGACATAACTCATAAGAACTTGGCCTCAGGGAAAGAAGGGACTTTAATAGAATGACCCAATTAGAGGAGAGGTGTATAGAAGTTGAGACAAAGCAGGATAGGTAAGCTGTGGTCCTGATCCTCAAGAAGGAGTGGCTGGTGGTCATTAATATTGTAACTGTAGTGTGACTCAGAGAAGGTAGGAAGAACTTTGGCTGAATAGCAAGCAGCTGGCACCTACATCCAGAGATGTCTAATCTGTTTTTTGCAAAGGTGTCTTTGTGACTCTGACAAACAGTCTACTGGGAAATGCATTGTCCCTTTTGATAACGGGAGGACTGTGCAGACTGCCAAAAAAGAAGGCTGCCAACTGTAGACCTGTGGCAATGAACACAAAAAGAACCCAAAGATGTACATTACTTCTATAGTGTAGGCCAATATGACAGATATGAAGGGGCCTTGTGATTCTGTGGTCTGAGAGAAGCCTCAGTGCTTACCACAGCCATACCAAGTGAAGCTTATTGCAAAAGCAAATTTTGCCCTGCAGCGCTGTGGGACAGTTTCAGAATGTAATCCTCCCCATGGTTAAGGGTTGTGGTAGGCTGAAGAGTGGCTCCCAAATAAATTCACATCCTAATCCCTGGAACTTGCAAATATTATCTTATAAAGCAGAAAGGACTTTGCAGATGTGTTCGAATCAAGGATGCTGAGATAGGGAGATTATCCCAGAATATCTGTGTGGGGTTGTGGTAATCACAAGATGCTCATACGGTGGTGATAAGAACTAAGAGTCACAGAAGAAGGAGACGTAATGGGAAGCTGAGACTGGGGTGATGCACTTTGAGAATATGAAAAGTGGTCACATGCCAAGGACACTGAGCAGCTACTAGAAGCTGAAAAGAGCATGAAAATGAATTGGAGTCTTAGAGTCTACAAAAGGAGCCAGCCCTAAGAACACCTTAAGTTTACCCCTGTGAAGCTCATTTCATAGTTCTGATCTTCAGAATATAATAAAATTAATTTGTGTTTTTCCAATCACTAATGTTGTGGTTATTTGTTACAGCAGCCACAGGAAACTAATATAGAAACCATCAAGTGCTAATGAGAGAAGGGAAGATAAATTGGAGTCTCAACACTTGGAACATAAGCAAAATTGCAAACAAACAAAAATTCATGGGCTAGGGAACCCACTCTTGAATTATATCCATTGTTAAAATTGAAGACTATGAACCATCATGGTCTATTTCCCTGTTCAACATCCTGTTAATATCAAGAGCATTTTTCCCAAGGAAGCTCTCAGATTCACCTTTTATTAAAGTGTGTGAATGAAGACAGGAATGAAATATACCACATGGAAATGATGCCCTAGATGCCAACAGCTCCATGGGGCTGATATTTGTGGCAGAAATAATACTTGGGAAGATTTCACATCAAGATTTACCACTTTCTTTTCTGCTGAGTTGCTCCTATTCTGTTTTGTAGATCAAGTATACACAGACAAATTTATAAATATTACAGAAATAAGGACTTTCCCTGGGGTTACTTTTACAGCCCAGGTAAACATAACAGAATACTCCATTACAGATTTGACTAAACATTTCAGACTTATGTTGATTTTTTTAAAAATAAGCTAAAAAGTTAAGCAACAGACTTAAAACTACATAGTCATAAGTAGTGTAACAGATATAATATGCATTTACAGCACATGTATTTGCTAATACATCTGTAGCTAATATATAAGGTGAAGAGCTCAACCAATTATGATAAAAAACAACAATCATAAAACAATTAAACTTTATAGAAAATATATAGCCCATGATAAAATAGTTCTTTAGAAGATCCCAACTGGAAAAGATGGAGAATATATATAATCCTTCTAGAATTCAAAGGAAGTGGTAGGTTGAAACAAGAAAGTGCTTTTTTTAAATCACAAGTGCAAAGAGTTGGCCATACATTTTAGTTGTGGCATATTGTTTCTCCATTTGCACAAGACTCATTTCTTGTGTGTTTTACTTTATTGATTTCTACTCTTTTGTTCATCTACATCACTCCCATAACATAACTTTACCATAGATATCCATTCCGATTTGTGCAAATACAGGTTCTTAGATAGGGATAGTTCTGGAGGGCAGAAGTCTGAATGCAAGGTGTCAACAGGGACATACTCCCTTCAGAGACTCTAGGGGAGCACCTATTCCTTGCCTCTTTTAGCTTCCTGTGGCTCCAGGTATTCTCCTAGCTTGTGGCGCATTCACACCAACCTCCACCTCTGTCTTCACATCACCTCCTTCTTTTCACTGTCTCTAATGTGTGTCTCTTATAAGGATAATTGTCACTGGATTTAGTCCCACTTTTATAATCCAGAATGATCTCATCTTGAGATCTTAATGACACCTACAAAGACCCTCCTCACAGCCCTCCCCCTAAATCACATCACAAATTTTAGGATGTAGACATACCCTTTGGGGGGACCACCAATCAACTCACTGCTGTATTTTTTAAAGCCACATAGACACTTTTGTGTCTATGTGTTAATTTTCATATACCATATGTGCTGAAAAATCTCATTTTATTTCTCCTAACATAATGTTTTTGTCTGTCCATATGTTCTTATGTTCCTGGCTTATACTCTATAGTATGCACAAGTTACATTTTACCTATTAAATTCTCTAGCAATAGACACCTCAGTTCTTAGCCACCACCTGTCTGCTACCACAAAAAATGCAGCAATAGGCACTATTTTTCATGCCCCTACATGGATAAGTTGCAAATGTTTCTCTGGTGTATATTCCCAGACATGGGTTTGTAGGGTTATAAAAGGTATAAACACACCCTTAGTTTTTTTAAGTAATGCCAGTATTGCCAATTTGTGCAATTAATTCTCACATGCATTAGGGTTCCTCTTTTCGAAAATTCTTGCCAATACTTCAAGTCACTTAACTTTATCATATCTGCTATTCTGATGTGTACAAATATCTCACTGTTACTCTAGTTATACATTCTCCAGTGTCCAGTGAGATAGAAAACTATCAACTTCTCACATCTTCCAGCATCTATGACTACCCAGAACAGGCAGATACCAGAGCAGCTGCTTACCTCCCCATCATTCTAGTATTGTCAGTTTTTTGTTCTAAATCATAATGGATGTGTCTTCCTTGTCTTCTCTCTTTGTTCCCTTATTTAGATAAGAATTCACATTTCACCGGGGATTTAGCTCAGTGGTTTCACCGCCTGCTGTGCAAGCACAAGGACCCAAGTTCGATCCCCAGTACCAAAAAAAAAAAAAAAAAAGAATTCACATTTCTAGTTTATTTACACATCATTAAGTGTAAGACCAGATATTTGTTGGCTTTTATCCTTACAATTGCCTTTCCATATTCTCTGGAAGAAAGGTAAGCAGGAATCCTGAAAATAACATCTCAGGCATCCTCAACGTCAAAAATTTAATTAGATTCTGCCAGCAGGAGGCACCTGTGTCTGATTAGCAGGTGGAAAGACCAGCCTTTCTGTTTCTTATGGTGCCTCAGCTACAAGAGCAGTGGATAGCTCCTGCTCAGTGTCAGTACAGTGGCTCTAACGGCACTTGTGATGATGGCCTTGGAGTTCCAGCAGCATTGGCTGTGGTGCCCATGACAAAGATGAGCTCATGAGTTCTAGCCAGGTACAGTAGCAACTCACTGAGCTCTGAGTAGAGTACCCTTTCCCATTTGCTCCTCCAAACATCTCTATAATTAACTCTATAAGTCCCTCTCAGATTGAGTGATCTAAAATGATTTTTGTTTTTCTGACCAAGCACTCACCGATAAACTTCCATTACTCTTCACATCCTCCTAGAATGACCTTTTGTCCTCTAATGGCATTTCAAAGCATGTCTTTACAGGCTAAACATTCTCATATCTTGCTAACCTAAGAAGATTTTAATTTCACCTTTTGCATTTCAATTACAATTTATCTGGGTATAAAACTCCAGGATCCATGTTCCTGTGCTTTGAAAGTATGACTCCACTGAAACCTAGCATCCAGTGTTGCTATTGAGAAGTGTGGTGACTCTTATTCTTATTCCTTTTAAGGTAATTTGCTGTTTCTCTCAGGAATCTTTTAAAATTTTCTCTTTCTCTTCTAATTTCTTAAACGTCTCTATACTGTATCTATTGGTTGACTTTTTTTTATCTCTACTGCATGATAAAGCCCTTTTAGTCTAAGACCTTTATCCATAGTTCTTTATGGGTTGACATTAATCCTAAAAAGAATCCTTTGCTAGTATTCATTCTTTCTCATTCTGAGACTCTCATCATATTGAGACTTATATATCTGTATTCCACAGCTCCTAACATTCCTTTTACCCAGCCACTCTTTATTATCACTTACTGGTGCTGAAGAACTTGAATTTTCCAGTTCATCAATTAACTCATCCTGAGTCTACACTCTGCTATTTAATCCTTCTGTTGAGTTTTTCTACTGAAGTTGTTCAATTCATTCAGTGACTTATTAATACCTAACATTTCTATTTGGATCTTTTTATGACTGCTAATATCTTTTTCCCACTTCATATATTTTCTCTCTCTCTTCTCGCTTTGAGGATATTTAATGTGTACATTTTATCTTCTTCTATCTGCTCCCACAGGGTCTATAGGGCAAGGAGTGACTACTCTATTTTTTCCATTTTCAATTCATTCCAAAATACCACTTTCTTTTTTAACTTTAATTAATTTTATTGGTACAATTTAAATATAATAATGATCACATTCATCAAAGGGAATTTACACCTGTACATGGTATATCTTGATTCTCTTTTTCTCCTAATACCCTCCCCTCCCTTCAACCCCTTCCCTTCCTTATTTACAAAATCTTTGTTTCCATTTTTTCTTTCTTTTCTCATGTTTTTTCTTTCCTTCTTTTCCCTCTCCCCTCTTCCTAGTTTCCCTTTCCTTTTGAACAATTTCTTCCTATTTCACATTGTCTATTAAACACTATGGTCCTTATTTACCAAACTACCACCTTCATCATGTCACTTCTTTCTTCAAAGTTTCAATGGATCTTCATTACCCAAACAAAGAATCTAGCATACAATGCCTTCTCTGACCTGCTCTTTTTTCTCTGTTTGTCATCCTCAAATTTACTTGGCTGCCCTATCTTTCATCCTAGGTAATCATCACAGGATAGCCTCTTACTCACAGTGGGGGGAAAATACCTCTTATTGATTATGCTAAACTATAAATTAATGGTAGCAAAGAAATAGAAAAATAACTGTTCCGAAAAAAATATCTCTTTTATGTACAAAAAGACGACACAATTCACCATCATTGGGACATATGTTAAACATTTCACAGTGTCAGAGAAAAGTTTGTAGTAGAGTGCCCCAGACTCACTTATTTGATTTCTCTTCTGATCAAGGTTTCATGTTTTCAAGATATCTTAGTAGCAATAAGCTATAGAGCAGGCTTAGGAAGATGACCTCTTACGATATCAATCCCATTAACAGTGTTTCAAGAAACAGAAGATAGCTTATGAGAAAAACAATGGCAGTAAAAGATGACCTGCCTAAGCACTCAACTCTGCTGGTTTAAGTTGCTAACGTCAACACTAATATAGCCATTTGCAATTATGATCCTCTATTCCCAATTATGAAAATTAGTCAGTTCAGTGGGAAGTAAAATGGGTGCTTAAATAAAGACTTCAAGACAAACTCATACATCACAAACAACACACATGCTTGCTTCCAAAAGGCAAAGTAATCCAATTCCAAAGGCAAAGTAATCAAAAACGTCCAGTTGGACTAGATTTCTTTTGATGTTTCCACCATTCGTCTCTAGAACTCAAGTCATTTCTATGTCAACTTTATCCAAGTGCTTGGAGAACATAAGAATTGGCAACTAGGGCTCTGACTCTTTAAGACTCTGTTTATGTCTGCATGACTAATGGTGCTTTTGTGTACTGAGAAGGAAATACCAAGCTAACAAGAAAGACCACAAATCCACAAAATTTTAATTTCTAGTTTTGGGAGAAGTTAACCTCCAATTCATGTTTTTGTATTATGAATTTTCATGATGACTTTAAAGTTTGTCATGGTATTTATGGTAATTTTATTACAAACCACATCTTCATCTTTTAATTTCTTTCCTATTTATAATTATACAGCTGTAATTAAAAGGTATTACAGCTACATGCTATCCTAGCAACAAGTCTGGCCTGCTAGGCTTGTAATGTTCAAGACATTTCTCTGGCTAGATTTCTCCATTTTGGAAGAAGGATGGGGGAGGGAAGAGAGACAGAAGAGACTTTGGATATTATAACCTCAAATCCTTTCATCAACTTCTCTTTGTTTCTTTAAAAAAAAAAAAAGATTTTTCCAAAAGGTCCCCCCACCAAATGAAATGTTTTGATGTAATAGTTTCCATTTCAGCTTCTCACCACATCTGAAGTGACGCTTGCTCAGACTCACTAAGAGCATGCAAAGGACTTCAAGGGTTGTTGAGACTTGGATTGGATTCCATCTTCCCATGGTGGTGCCAGAAGGCTCTGCCTCTATTGCTCAAAGGGTCTCTAGACTGAGGGAAGGCTCCTCTCATCTTTCTCTTTCTGCCTCTAGAAGGTACTTGTATGTAAAGGCTTTTCCACATTCCAGTGAGGCATCATTCATATGTTCAAGAACATAATTTGGAGGCAAGAAAACTAGCAGCTTATGCTAAGCCTCAGCTGAAAAGAGTGCAGTGGACTGATAATTAACCACATTCTTAATATCTTCAAGGAAAGTTGGAAACTATGGAGCCAAGCAGAGTCATTGCCCTGAAGGAGTTCACACACTAGCTGAAACAAAGATGCATGTGTATTTTTTGCCACCCTACTATTCATCTTTCCACTAGAGACCCTATGCTCTCCCAGCCCATCTCACCCTGATGGGACTGTTAATCACTATATGCCACCTACCTGCAGGCCAAATACATTGAACCAGCCCAACATTACTTTGGGTAAAAGAGTCCTGGAGCAATCTTTTACTCTTGTTATAAGTACTGCTGTAAACATGGCCTCATACTGGATCGAAATTTTCAGCCTCTCCTTTCTCTCATGAAAATTCTTCTTGGGGTCCTTTGGGATCTTATCCTATTGGTGAGCCTTCATTGGGACCACTTGAAGGCTGAATCTCAAAAAAGTAGAGGTCAAAATCTTGATCCTTCCCAATCTTCCTAAAAGAATCCTTTGTCCTTCTCTGTATTAGTCAATTTCCCACTGCTGTGATAAAATACCTGATACCACAACTTGAAGGAGGAAAAATTTATTTTGGCTCACAATTTCAGAGGATTCAGTCCATGGTTGACTAGCTCCAAGGCAGAACTGGCATATGATGGAAGGGCATGATGGAGGAAAGCTGCTCACCCCATGGTTGCCCAAAAGTGAAAAGATAGGAGCCAAAGATAAGAATATACTCTTCCAAGTCACATTCCCAGTGACCTACTTCTTCTGGCCAGGTCCCACCTCCTAATAGTACATTCAGCTACAAACTCATCAATGGATTAAGCCCCTGAGGACCATAGTGTCCCATGACCCTATCACCTTCCAAAAGCCCCAACTCTGAAGACATGAGACTTGGAGGAGGGCATTTTTAGATCTAAATCATAATATTCCCTATACTTGTCCTCTTTCTCAAACTTTAGGAAAGGCCTCTTTCTCCAGAGTACATCATCTGAAGCAAAGGATAAAATTGGCATCAGATTTAGAATGATTCCACAAACTAACAAAAATCTGTTCAAAATAAAATGCTGGCTGCTCCTAAACCAGTGCTTGACAAACTTAGCTCCATACTGAAATCACCTGGTATTACAATATGACTTGCATCCTCCCAAAATTCATATGTTGAAGCCCTAACTCTCAACGTGAATGTAACTGGAGATAGGGCATTTAAGGAGGTCTGGACTTGGGACCTTATGAGAAAAGACACCAGGGGGCTGGCGATTTAGCTCAGTGGCCCTGTGCCTACCTCAAAAGCAAAAGGTCCTAAGTTTGATCCCTGGTACGGGATCGGGGGGAGGGGGTACCAGAGATGTCTCTATTTCTGCACACACAAACAAATACAGGTGAGGAGGCAGCCATCTGCAAGAATAGGAGGAGAAGACTCTCCAGAAACCAACCCTGCCAATACTTCTGTCTTGGACTTGCAGCCTCCAGAACTGTGAAAAAACTGATTTCGGTTGTTCAAACCACCATGCAATATTTTGCTATGGTAACCTGACCAGACTAATATACCTAGGGAACTCTTGAAAACTCAATACCCAGGCCATGTCCCACACCAATTATCAGAATCTCTGGAGGTGAAACCTAGGGTTGAAGATTTGCTAAACGTAAGATAATCCAAATATATAATCATATTGTATACAAAGAAGCTACTGTCAACTTTGAAATAATGTTTTTTTTTCTTTTAGTTTTACTTAACTGATAGTTCCCACTGCACAAGAAGGACAAAAAGAGATTACCATATTTACTGCATATATTTATCTCAATTACTGCTTTTTACTTTTATGACTTCATGTATATATATATATACACATATAGGTATGTATATATACACACTTAAGCACAGAAGGTATATATTATACATGTGTATATATGTGTACATATATGTAATATATGTATATCACACATGTATATTGTGTATATGTATATATTACATGTGTATATTATGTTACATGTATGTTATAAATGCATGCACATATATGCACATACATGTAATGCATGTGCCCCCTTTAGTTTTTTATACAAATATCCCTTTTAGTTTTTTTCAGTATGTAGAAGTGAACTGAATTGCAAGTTAACAGAGCAAGTAACAACAGATTTTCTGCCTAACCCAGTAATACTATACCTCTTAAATCTGAAAGTACAAGTTAATCCACAGATTTTCTGTCTTGTTTTTTTGGTGATGACTTTGTGCCAAATATCAGATTAGGTGCTACAGCCTCAGTAGTGAATAAAATACACACAAGCCCTGCCTTGATGGAGTTAGAAAGATATGAATCACTGCTTACATGCACATCAACCTCCATGATCTGGAGAAAGGAGCTTCAGAGGATGCCATAGGTACCTAAAAGGCTCAAGGTTCAAGGCAGTCTTCTCTGAGGGTTGTTTTAAAGGCATCTCTTATTTGTATAGCTTTCTTTATTGCAAACATTAACTTTATTGCAAAGTAGTCTAGAGTTCATTTTATGAAGGGAAGCTTTTGTTCTGGACAAACTCTAGACTCGAAGATAGACTAGTATACTACAGTGCTTTTGCCAAAGTGCTTAGCACTGTAAATTACCCTGGAATGGGCCTGCTCATGCCTTAGATATGCATTTCAGGTTGGTCCCTAATGAACTCATCTGTGGCTCGGTCAACCACAAAGCCATTCACTTTGTAAACTTTCTATGGAGAGCCAGGGGGCAGAATCACCCTAACCTGACAATCTCCTCCTAGAATTATGGAATTCTAAGAATTCTAAGATTTTTTAAAAAGAAATATTTATGGGCCGGGAATTTAGCTCAGTGGTTTCACTGCCTGCTGAGCAAGCCCAAGGACCCGAGTTCGATCCCTGGTACCAAAAAAAAAAAAGAAAAGAAAAGAAATATTTACATTACAGAGAATCTTTAATGTTTATAGAAAGTAGTCAAACCTATGTGTACCCCGAAAGTCAGAGCCTCCTTCAACTTAATTAATTACCCACTGTGAAGTAAGCAAAACTCTGTATACTGGGAACACATGTAAATCTAAAGCTTTTTAGCTCTCTGTTGTTCCTTCCTAGGGGAGAGCAGGTTGCAAACTTTCTTCACCCTTTAATCCTTACCCACATCCACCCCTGGATCCCATACAGGGACTAGCATTTGCTAGGCATTTAGTAATGCATATTACATGAATGAGAGTCATCAGGGTATCTCAGTTCTCAGACATCCACTGAAGGGGTTTAAATCAAGATGTGGTTCTCACAGGGCTAAGGCCTTGGGATTGTTTGGTGAGGGTCATGGTAATGATGGTAGAGATGGTAGACGTGGAGTGGTGTATGTGTGATCACTTCTTTTCACTCTATAGGAATTGCTAGGTCTCCAAGCCAATAGATTGTTCACCAATGAACAATGAAATTTCTTTGTCTAATCAGAGAGTGAAGCATTAGAAAATTAGGAACAGCACTCAAGTTCCTCATATTTCCCAGAATTCTCAGTGGATTCTATACTCTGCCATCAGAAGTTTTCTTTGAGGAATTATTTCATGATCTGACCACTGAAGGCTATGAATGAGATCCTATAAAGATGCCCCATATCCAACCAGCAGTGAAGAGACCAGGCCTATTGGTAAATAAGTTATGAAATTATCACCCAAATGATCTAGAAAATTCTTGTAGATTTCATATTTGGTCATACTTACAGAAAACGAAGGTCTTACACACACGCACATGTGGACATACACACACACACACACATGCATACATGCATGTAATCCCCAAGGCCTGGTATGGGGTACCACTTCTGGTTATACTCAAAGCCTAGGTACCTGAGGGTGTCTGAGGGTGTCTGAGTACACTTAAGGACATGACTCCACTCTCAGGGATATGTAGGTAATGGGCCACAGTTATCTAAGAATGATTTAACATACTCAACCATGCATGCACAGCATGGCCAAGGTCATGTAGCAAGTGTTTTGTCTCTACATGTGCTGGTAAGCAAATAAGACACTATAACTCCTGTGAACTAGAGAACACTATAGCCAGTAAATTGCTATCTCCTGAAGGAATAAAGACATGCAGCTCTTGAGCTCTGGAGCTACATCTCCATCTCTGCTATGCTCTCGTGCTGCCCTGATGCTGATGATTGACTCTCTGCATCTTGTTCTTTATTTGGGGAATTAATTAATTAACAGAACAAAGGACTCTATGGACTAAAAGACCCTCTCCAGGTGCCTCTTGGGGAGGCTCAGTCCTCCCCTCACAACTGGTTGGTCTATCTCCCAAACCTTGTGGAGACAGAGAAACCAGGTGAAACTTTGATTTTAAAGCCTGAGCTCACTGGGGATTTATCTCAGTGGCACTGTGCCTGCCTTGCAAGCACAAGGTCCTGAGTTCAATCCCCGGTACCAAAAAAAAAAAAAACTTGAGCTTTTGGTGCTTATCCCAGGAACTAAGCTGTAAAGCAACCATCAAACTGAAAAGGTGTCTTCCTATTGATTAAGTTAGTCCCAGACTATTCTGGTATATTTTTATAACTACAGTGTTGAATTGACAATGGGAAAACAATTATATGTTTTGGCTGACAGGTTCATCTTGCATCTTGGCAGTTATGGCTATTCCTTACCAAATCAGGGGAATGCCATTTTCCAATCTAGTTACAGTTTAGTTTTTACTTGTCAGATATGCTTGATTGTCATTGTTTCTTTCTTTTCTTTTTCTGTTTTGCTTTTTAAATTCTTTCTAATCTAGAACTTGGTAAATTTCATTCTTTTTCCTTTTAAAGTTGCTGGTAGGATTCATTTTGCTTCTGTGGTGAGAGTGATATGGGGCTTATGATATAGGGATGATACATGGACCTCTAAAATATTATAACTCCCAACCTGCTAGATGTCCCAAAACACCAAGTTCATGTTCTCTAAAATTTTGTCTTTTCGGCACTGATGGGCCAAGGAAACTAGTGATTGAAGGAGATCATAGCCTGGATTCCTCCTCTTCCAGAGTCTGTTCATCCAACACCATGCTAACCAGGTACACTTGTCCTATGCCATTTGTGCTGAGATGGGTATATCCTTGAATCAAGGCTTCTTCAATCATTTTCAAATCTTCTTAGTCTCTTCATATGCAATGAAACTGATCAATTTAGGAATCATCTTTACCAGTTGTTTGCTATATAAAATGATTTGCCTCCAATATCTACCCCTCACCAAAACACCTGCCTTATGTTCACCAGGAAATAGAGTTTCTCTCCAGTCTGAGCATCGGTGTGTGCCTGCTCCACTCTGCTCTGCTGCTGTGACCTGAAGGTGGGTAGAGAGTAAGGTAGTAGAGCATAAGGTGGTAGAGCATAAGAAAAGTGAGTCATTTTCTTTTTTTTTCTTAAATTCTTTTATTGGTACATTTTAGGTACACAATACATTTATATTTATCATTGGGTACTTGTACCTCTACATGATGTACCTTGGTTCTTATTTCCCCATTCCTTGTCCTCCTTTCACCCCCTCCACCCTTCCCCATTTACAAAGACTTTGTTTCCATTTTTTCCTTTTCTCATAATTTTTCCTTTCCCTTCTTTCCTTTCCCCTTCCCCCACTTCCCCTGCCCCTTTGGACCTTTTCTTCCTATTTCAAATTATCAATTATTCATTTTAATCATTTTAATCCTTATTTACACTTTCAGTTTCTCACACCAGAGAAACTATTTGGTATTTACACACGTGTGTTCTATTTATTTCACTTAAGAGTATGTCCTCAATATGCATCCATTTAGCTATAAATGTCTCTAGCTTGTCGTTCTTTATGGCTCAGTAGTACTCCATTTTATAAAAAAAACCCACATCTTCCTTATCCATTTTCCTGTTGATGGGCACTTGGGCTGTTTTCAAGCTATAGCTATTACAAATAGTGCCGCTATAAATATGGGTGCACCTATATCACTGTGGTATGATGTTTTTAATTATTTTGGGAAGATAAAATGTTCATCATCACTGGTCATTTGAGAGATGCAGATGAAAACAACACTGAGATTCCACCTCACCCCACAAAGAATGGCTGCTATCAAGAAATCAACAAATAACAAATGCTGGTGGGGTTGTGGGGAGAAAGGAACCTTCTCCATTGTTGGTGGGAGTGCGGACTGGGGCAACCACTGTAGAAATCAGTATGGAGATACCTCAAGGAACTAGGACTAGAGGTCCAATTTGACTCAGCTGTTCCCCTCCTGGGTATCTTCCTAAAAGAATTAAAAGAATTATACCATAGTGAGTCATTTTCTGATTGGAATCTGAACCAAAGTCAGTGTTTCCTTTTATGCATCTCATTATTGGAGGCTGATCAATCCTCCTATCTGCCTAGGAACAGGGAGGCAAGGTCTAAAGAAACAAAGACAATAGAGACTTGAATAATTTATAATACATGGGGGGCTGGGAGGTCAGTGCCTCACAGTGGGCAAAGAAAAAGACACTCTGAGCTAGCCACTCTTTATTGGGTGAACACAATAATCAGAGGGAGTATCGGATGACTCAGAGGGTAGCAGTAATCTTAGGTCGATGAGGATCTTAGATCCATGAGGATCTTATGTTGAGGAGGACAGTGAGATGGGCAAAGCATTCTTACATTAGTAGGTAGAATGAGATAGCAGGCTAAATACAGAATCTGTTCTTCCCCCAGGGAAAACCTTTCTCTTTTTTTAATTACTACTCAGTTCTCAAAGAACCAAGATGTCTTCAGCTGATGTACTCTTTCCCTTGAGTGTCACAGTATCACAGGACCACTGAGGCCTCAACTTGTGCTCAGAGGCAAAGTGGAGTCATGTTTCCACATGCCATGTTGGCTCACGGACAAGTAGACATTGGGCCTTAGATAGTCCTAATCATAATTTAATTATGAAATGATTTTTTCCCCAAAATTATATAGAATGGCTCACAACATCTCATGTACTGTGTCACACCATTAGACATTCTTCAAGTCTAGTAGCCCAAGTGTAACACCATCAGTCCCATCTCACCCACCTAATCTCAAATAAACAATACAGTACCTGCCCTGTGTTAGGAAATCATGCATTTCAAACACCAACTGATCTTACAAAATGTAAAAATAAAGTGCTGGGCTGGGGATTTAACTCAGTGGTTCTCGTGCCTACCTCGCAAGTGCAAAGACCTGAGTTCAATGCCCGGTACCCAAAAAAAATAAAAATAAAGTGCTTTAGTCACTCCTATTATTGTTATCTGGGGTATTATTCAAAATATTTAACAACTGGTGCTGCCAATTCACAACAGACACCTGTAGTAGTTAACTGGTACATACTAACAAATTATCACTATTGGAAATAGTTATTTTTGGAAAAACTTTTTCATGATCTTCCCAAATTCTTGTAGTACCACTAAAATTTGTCCTTGGAACACCTGTGTGGACAAAATATTGACACTGAGCCTACTCTAAGGTAGGAAGTAGCAACCTACCTACCATGTATGTGACACTAATAGCATAAGGGCACCATGTTTTCAGAGTATGTGACCACTTGCCTCACTGTATCCTCAACTGGTATTCGAAGACATCTCCATAGGAAGCCACTCTGCCTTCAGGGTGCCAACTAACGGAGTGGGCAATTGGCCATGTATCTTTTGGACACTCACCCACCCACAGCCCTGCCCCTTCTGTTTCTGCCTTGACAGTCCACCTCTGTGGCCTTCCTTTTCTGTTCTGATTTGCTGGAGATTTTATGGAACAAGGAAGGAATCATGAAGTAAGTGACTGATTCTTTTTTATTGTGAAGTTTAAGAACTGCTTCTCCAGGTGCACAATATTCAAAATTATCTTAGAGTAACTTTCTTTGCAAGTATTCAAGATGAGTTCTGATGCTTGTTTTTCCAAATTATGTTAGTAAATAGGACAATAAGTGCAAATTGTCCAGGAAAGGGGAGTTAATGATCAATTTTTGTTTTCCACAAAGGTTCTAGATTTAAGACTGAAGCCCATGTTCAGTTGTTCAGGGACCAGCACCGATTGCTGGGTATGAATGAGAATGGGGCAATTTGTGTTAACCATTTCAAGTGGAAACCTAGTAATTTGTAAGGCAGATGAAAGTGTCACTTGATCTGAACCTTTAATTCATTCCTTAATGTCACAACCTTGGCCAAGTTCCTGTAAGTAGAAGGCAGAAAGGTGAAATGAGTAAAACAGAGTTCCTGGCTTAAAAAGACACAAAAATTAACCACCCTTTCACTCACATTCTCAGATTGCTTCATTTCCTCAGATGTGTTAACCACATAGGTAGATTATATCTTGTGTCTTAGTTACTTTTCTCTCGTTGCTGAGAAAAATACCCAACACTCAAAGTTAAAGGGGGAAAAGTTTATTTGGCTTACAGTTCAGAAAGGTTTCAGTTCATAATCTGCTGGCTCCAAGGCAGGGTGCCAGAGGGGCAACAGTTCATGGCAGTAGAAGACAGCAGTGTTTCTCACACACCTCAGTGCATCAGTGTCCCCTGGAGGGCTTGTTGAAATGCAGATGCTGACCCTACCCCCAGAGTGTCTGGCTCCATAGTTTGGCTGGGGGTGGGGGGCAGCTGAGAATTCATATTTCTAAGGAGCTTTCCTGTGGTGTTGTGCTGATCCTCTAAGACCACACTTTGAGAGCCAATGGCACAGAGGAAAGAATACTCACACTAGAGTCAGATAAAGCTGGACTCGTGTTATACTTTCTGACTTGCTATGTGATCTTGTGAGGTCAAACTTGCTTAGTCTCAGCTTGCTTTTTTATAAAATGATGACAACGCCCAGATTACAGGGCTATTTTGAGGGTTGAATGCAACAGTGGGATCTCTGTGGCTAGTTCTTCTTTCCTGACTCCTTTGGTTGTGATCCTCCTACAAGGCAGGCCCTGTAGGAGGCTGTCTTCCACTGTATTAACCCATTTATCCCAAAGGTTGCAATGTTTTGAATTTTTCATGAGATTCACATATGTTACTTAGAAAAATTCAAGGAACAACAATGTGAAGAGAAAATTTTTTATTATGTTCCATTGTTAAGTGCCATTCCAAAAATGAAACACTGGGCATAAAAGGATTAATTTTACTTTAATTTATATACGAGACGACAAGCTTAGCTTCTGCCGTGACAACTGGCATTTGATTCTCCACCATGCCACTTAATCTTGGGCAACATGATACATACAGTAAGCTCCTGCTATGTGTCAGACACTGAGAGAACACTGAAGAGCAAAGCCAGCAAAGCTTCTCTTCCAGAAGCATATGATCCAATTTCTCCCAGCAGTAGGCTCCTGTTGGTCTTAGAATCCATGGACTCCCAAGAGTTCCTTCATCTTCCATTCCTCCCACCCCCAAAGTCATTTACATTCACAGTAGAAACAACTATAACTCCTAAGCAAAGATGTCATTAGGAAATACAATTTACTCAGCACACACACACACACCCCCACCAGACCATACATAGTTTATCCACCAAGGTACTTTGTGTAGGTGATTGTTGAACGTTTGTCTGAATGTTTGTCCCCATCCTTGAAATTCATATGTTGAAATCCTATTCTCCTGTGTTATTTACCTTGCTTTCATTGCTGAGACAAAATACCTGACACCCAGAGTTAAGGGGGAAAGGGTTTATTTAGCTCATGGTTTGTAGAAATTTCAGTCGATAATCAGTTGACTCCAAAGCAGATTGGCCCATGGCAGAGGGGCAGCAATTCATGGCTGTGGAACACAGCAAAGGCAACAAGAGAACTTAACAGTGTCTTTCTGCCCTTTTTATCTTATTCAGACTACTTAGGGCATGTAGCCCTCATACCCTTAATTCTAGTGCCCTCAGGCTTAGCTCCACCATGGATCAATTACACACTCTAGATTCAACCAACTCTGAAAAAGCATGAGGTTTGGGGGGGACATTTAAACACAACCATAACATCACCCAAAGTGATGGTTTTTAGAGGCAAGTCCTTTGGGAGGTGATTGGGGTTAGTGCTCTTGTAAGAGACCTGAGACCCTTTGCCCTTTCTGTCATATAGACACACCAAGAAGTCTCTCTATGAGGCAGCAACAGGCCCTCATCAGATCGGTTGGCTCCTTAATCTTGTACTTCTCAGGCACCAGAACTGAGAAAAATTGGTTTCTCTTACATAAGAAATCTAAACTATAAATAATTTTTAAAGTTCTGTTGTTTATAATCTGCCCAGTTTATGATATTTTGTTATAGAACCCTGAATAGATTAAAACACTGACCAGATGAACAAAAATCAGAGAGAATCCAGCTAAGTCTGGGAAAACAGTTTTCTAAGCAACCACTGGACCAGCAGCCCAAATCATATTGAATTACTCTGGCCAGTAAGCTACAAACCTATGGACCTCGGCGTGATCTAAAGAAACTGCTCCGCAGATCCCCAGTTCTAGTTTAGTGTTTTCTGAGCTCTGGGTGTGAGAATGTGACACTGGAGCCATCACAACTAATCAACCATCCTGGCTAAAGGGCAAACACCTCAAATTTTCTCTTTATTGACTACATAAGAACCCCACTGAAAATAAGTAATATTTGAAGAATAAAAGGAGTCCTAATGTATATTCCACCTGCTCCAAGGCAGGTCTTTGAAAGCCATTGACTTTGCTAAATGATTGCAGCTGGCACTCTCCTCTGTGCTGGCTTTTATGGGCTATAAGGACATTTACCTAAGGTGTAGGTCAGATTTTTAGGGAATGTAGAAGTCTTGCCTTCAAAACTCAACACAGGCTTCTTTTTCCTTTTCCCCACTCTCCTGGAATTAATGGAGATAGAGGTCACTAAAATAGCTAATTAAATGCACATAGATAATTCTGGTCTGCAGGCAGATGCCTAAAAAAACAAAGACTTCATCTGAAGTCATATGTAACTTCAATATCTGAGCGGAGGAATGATTGTCTTAGGATATTTATGTTTTCCTGTTACTTGTCTGAACTCACAGGCAGTTTCCAAGATGAAACCCTTACATGTTTTTCCCATCAATTGCAGAATTGAATCAATGCTACAGGCAGAGTTTTCCCCCTGTTTAAGCCTCCTCTCAACCTCACAATGTGCCTGCTACGAGGTTGTGTCGTAAATCCCAGGATAAAATTCCCTGTTGCTTAACTTGCTCATAAATGTGCAGCATGTAGTCATGTTATATGACTCCTGACCTGAACATAAATTTCCTGTAGTCTAGTGGTGCCTTAAGGAGGAGCTAATATATTCACCTGCTTGTTTTCCAAGCAATAAACCCAGAACAGGTGAAATGAGGAGGAAATTTAAATAAGATCAAAAGGTAGGTTCAAAAGAATGGACAAAGCCATCTGGAATGGCTCAGTGCTGCCAATTTCAAACGTAGGACTTAGAATTGTAAATAGAATTTCTAGTTTTCCTTTCCTTTCAATTTCAATAGGTCTTTAGGAAGAAGTTCATTGTTCTTGGACACTGGCAAGCAAACCAATATTGATTTTTTTCTAAGCCCATTGTCAACAACTTCTTTCTCCATCTTTCTGGCCTTTGTTCTTGTTGCTTCAATATGTGTCCAGCTCTGTCTAGCATTTTACCTTGCAAGATGAGCTTGAGGAGTTTGGAAGTTATTTGCTGAGTTATTAGAGGAGATTTTTGTACTTTGGATTTCAAATAATTCAGAAGATGATACTTGGGCATTGCTGAAAGGAATTTGGTGCACAAGAAATAACTATCTCAGCAGGAGTATAAATACAGCCTTCAATACAATTTGGTGATATGTCTCAAAGTCCTTAAAATTATGAACATTGTTTGACCTAGTAATTCCACTTGTTTGAATTCACTCCTGGGAAATAAATATACCAAGAAAGAAAGATATGTGAACATGGATGTTCATTGCAGTGTTGTATAGCATAGGACAAGTTGGAAACAACCTGTACGTCCAGAAATAAGGGATTGGTTAAGTAAATTATAATATATCCATAATGAGAAATACCATATAGTCATTAAAATTACAGAGATCAAAATTTTGACAAGGATGTCTACTGTATAATAATAAAGTGAAAAAGCAAGCTACTAAGTTATATAGTTATCTCTCTAAAATGTGTGTGTGTGCATGTGTGATTTGTAAAATTTCTGCTGTGAAATTCTTTTAGCAGACCACACATACTGAAGTTCAATAAGTACACATTAGGAAATTTTCATGCTAAAATACCATTTTGTTTTCTCCTCCAATTATAGTGAAGTAAAATCAGCAAGTATTTCCTGTGAAGACTTGAGCCTTTAAACTTTCTCCCATGTTGGGCTCATTATAACATGCTATTTTTGGGTCAACATGACATATGTCCCTATTCCATTTTGAGATATTTTTCATTGAAAAAACCCCAGTTTTTATTTGTGGAAGTTTTTAGGAACACTGGCATAAATAAGGATACACACATCAAGGACAGCTATTTCCACATAGTGTCAGAAAATATTTCATTGTAGTGGCTTCTCTTGAGTGGGGGCCAAAGACTGAATTAGAATTGGGTGCAAAGAAAATGTCTTACAAGTAAGTTTCTCTAAAACAGATTTAGTATGCATTTCTGTGAAAGAGCTTTACACATATTTCTACTCTAATTAAAAACATAATTGGCAACATACATCTTTATGCTATGAATATTTTGGTAAAGGAAACTCAAAGACTAGCAATGGCATACATCTCAAAAAGCCTAATTGTTTGCTCACAATAAAAGACAAAGAGTTTAAAGCAAAACCAACTCTTAATACTAACTTTTGACATCTAATTCTCCAACCTTAGTAACTTACTATAAATGATGTTTAAGTTAAAATCAAAGACAGGACTCATACTCTAGCCAGTCATATAAATGCTCAACTCTGTCTGCCCTGCAGAGTGACCACTCCCTTGTGATCTGATTTAATACATCTGGAATCAAGAAGTCTTTAAAACTTCCTAGGATCTTACCAATAATTTAGAACTTTTGTACCTTTATAATTGATAGGCCTTTATTAGCAGTATTCTGGAAACTGAAAGGAATGAAATGTTCCAGATGGAGAGTGTGGAGGATCAACCTTGGGGCCTTGTGCATGCTAAGCACATACTCTACCACTGGGCTACACCCCCTCTAGAAATGCTATAGATTGAAAGAGACTTAAACTGGCATTGAATTCAAACTTCATTTCACAGAGGGGGACACTGAGGCCTATCAACTCCCTTTATTATTGTCTTATTTTGGTGATAGAACGAGGATGAGACTAGCCTTTCTTTGAAGATTTTCTTCATTTCCGTTCACATTTACCCAATTTGCAACAATTTTTCCCCACATTGGAACAAAATTCTATAGCCATATTTCTGTATTCAGTGCATGGGCTTCAGTGGGCTCTTAAGAAGGATTAGGTCAAAAGCCATCATTTGTTAAATACTTTTCCTATACCAGGCAACACCTCACATTGAAACTATCTAAGGTAGGTACTAGTCTATCCCCAATTTATATGCAAAGAAACTTAAAATCAAAAGGATTAAACACTTTGTCCAAGGGCAGACAGCTGAAAGTGTGACAAATAGGATATGGACCTAGAACTTCAAGTCATCAGAATAGAAAATGCTAAAAGAATAGCTCTACCATGAGTAAACCCACAGCCGAGAACCCTTTTTATCAACCCAGATATGAGCCTATTCACATATCTCCAGTGCCTTATAGGCTGCCAAAACAGCAAGAAGAGGAAGAACAGAAATTTGAAGGGAAATTGATAACAGTAAAGTTCTTAATAAGGGCAAAGTTCTTAATAAAAGCAGAGTCCTCTTCTAAGGGCAAAGTCTCTGTTGACGAAATGGCACACACAATTGACATGGACCTTTGTTGGTAAGACGAAGCACAGTTGGAGGTATTCAGCTTTCACAGGAAGATCCCTGATGGTCATCTAAGACTGATTACCTCTGCCATGGGTGTCAGGTTCCACTCTATCCATTTGCACATGCTCCTCAATGGAATTCCTTTGCCCTCCCCCTTCACCTGGCTAACTCCTGCTAGTCTTAAAAGATTGGTTCTGTCTGCCAGAACCTCCCCCATCTCTGAAGACCAGAGTACATAGTCCTCTTTTGTGCATCCTTAACATCCAATGGCACTGCTATCACAGCATGCTAGGTTGACTTGAATCTTTACATCCTGCCACCAAAATGTCAATTCCTTGAGGTAAGTAAGGCCCATGCATCCTGGTACTGAGCCGCTTGCCTAGCACAGAGCAAGTACTCACTCAATGGATGTGGGAAATTACATAAATAGGTAATAAATATGTATTCCTTCCAGAAGTGGATAGAATAAAACACATAAATCATTTGTTGAAACAGAGAAAAATATTATTCTTACAGCTGTCATAAGAATCTATTTTAAGTAAGGGAATATTTTAGTCTGAAAAATAATTTGAACAAAGACTGGAATGCCCCCATAAGATACTCTCCTCTCTCCTCTCTCCTCAATTCATCCCCTTCACCTGAGTAGATCCAATATGCTGGCTAGAAGCAGAGCTACAGAAATGACAGTTAAGTATTCTACATCAAAGAAGAGTGTATTTTTAAAGTTTCACAGGCAATCCAGGAGGAAAGAATGAGGAGATGAAGGAGGGGATAAGATGATAAAATGACAAAGATGTATATACTGTGTAATTGTCAATTCCTATTTGACCCCCAAAAGAATGTTTAAAGCTTAAACATATGAATTCATTTTACTTGTTTTTTGGGGGGATCTTTTTCAGCTTTGTTGAGGTTTAATTGATAATTAAAATGGCACATGTTCAGGGTGCATATGGTGATCTTCTGATATATACATTATTGTATCTATCTCCTCACATAGTTATATTTGTGTGCTGTGGTGACAATACTTAGGGTTGACTCTTTTAGCAAATTTTAAGTATTCAGTACAGTACTATTAACTAGAGTCACTGTGCTACACATCAGATCCCCGGAAATTACTTATCTCATAATAACAAGTCTGTGCCCTTTAACCCATTATCTCCTCTTACCCTTAGTATCCACCACTCTACTGTTTCCATAATAAAGTCAGGAAATCTTAAGTAAATCCATAATAAAATCAGGAAATCTTTCATGTTTTATAAATATAAGAGATTGAGTTTCATGTTGAAGTTGATGCGAAGTGAGATAGAAACAGTCTCCATTAAGACAAAGATAAAAAAACTGATTTTGACAGCTCCCCATACCTCTTTTAAAGGTCCCATCTCCACAGCTCCACAGCAGCACCCTGAAAACTTGCTGACTTGTTCCATCATTGCTGTCAACACTCAGTAGGTGATGTAAGCAACAAAAAACCCACTGAAACAACCAAAGAGATGTGCTACAGTTAACTCCATTAGTGAAAATGCAAAGATCTTTAGAGCTTATCTGCATTTCAGATGCTACAGTGTAATACAATGCGAGCCCAACACACAGAACAGGGGCTTTCCTGCTATGGCAGTTAAGCTGGATTGTCAACTTTACTGGCTTGTGAACTGCCTAGGGAACTAGTAAAGCACACTTCTCAGTGGGTCTGGGTGTGTCATGGAAACATGACCTTGGGTGCTGTATCTGGTACTGGACCCCTTGCTCTCTGGCACTGTTCCTCTGCTCTGCATCCTGGCTGCCATTAACTAAGTAGCTTTGCTCCAACCATGCCTTTCCACCATGATGTTTCTGCCTTGGAGTCAGCTGACTGTGGACTGAAGTCTCTAAAGCTGTGAGTAAAAATAAACCCCTCCCCCTTTAAGTTGTGTATGTCAGTTATTTGGTCCCATCAACAGAAAATGTAACCGATACACCTGCCTAACTCACCATGACATCAAGAGTGGCTGTGGCTACCCCAAGGAACCACACAACTCAAGGCATTCTAATATAAATATCCCCTGGCTGGGCTGGGGAGGAAAAGGGTTGGGCAGCTCTGACATGGCCTGTCATGCAGGATGGACTCAGACCCTGAGCAGAGGTCCCAGGCTTATGAAAAAGAGAATGACAGAGGCAGGGCTCCAGAAGCAGCTCATTAGGAGGTGAACTATATCTAGAACAGGAACAGCTGAGGGAACTGGGCCAGAGAGATGGAATGATCTGGTCTGAGAAGGGTGTGTGTGGAGGAGGAGACTCATCACATCTTTGGAGAGTTTCCCCATGAAGCAAAATGAAATGTGACCTATGTATCACTAAGAAGAGGACAGAGTTAAGATTGATGAGCAGAACATCTAAGGAAGCAAGATTGGTCTTTATGAGGAAGAATTTGCTAGCTTTGTGATTTTCCATGATAATCCTGCCCCCAAGGGAGCAGTTAGTAAATTGACAGGAGCTTTTTTGACTTTTAGTACAGTCACATCTACGTGTATACATATAAAAATATACATCTTTATTATAAGTTTCTTTTCTGTTGCTTCTTCCTTTATATTACAGTTAAATCAGCATATTCACTATTTTTTAAATTATGTGTGTTACAAAATCAATAGTTTTCCTCTACACGAACAACAGACTCACTGAGAGAAAAATAGGGCAAACAATTGCTTTCACAATAACATCCAAAAAACTGAAAGACCTAGGAATCAACCTAACAAAAGAAATCAAAGACCTCTTCTCTGAAAACTACAGCACTCCAAAAAGACAGATTGAAGATGATATTAGAAAATGGAAAGACATCCTTTGCTCCTGGGTAGGAAGAATCAATATAGTGAAAATGGCCATACTTCCAAAACTGCTATATAGATGCAATGCAATCCCAACCGAAATCCCAGGAGCATACTTCACAGACCTTGACAAAACAATCCAAAAATTCATTTGGAACAAGAAGAGACCTAAAATACCAAAAGCAATTCTAGGCATCAGAGACATAGCAGGGGGTATCACAATTCCCAGCCTGAAACTATACTACAAAGCTACTGTGATAAAAACAGCATGGTACTGGCAAAGAAACAGAACTGAGGACCAGTGGAACACATTAGAAGGTCCAGAAACAACTCCAGAAACCCAGCCACCTCATCTTTGACAAAGGATCCAAACACTCTCACTGGAGAGTGTTTAATAAATGGTGCTGGAAAAATTAGGTTTCAACTCGCCAAAGATTAAAACTAGACCTATATCTCTCACTATGCACTAAACTAAAATCAAAATGGATTAAAGATCTAAACATTAAAACAGAAACGTTGAACTGGCTGGAACAGAGGTTAGGTAGAACTCTTGAAGACACTGGTGTTGGAAAAGATTTTATGAACAAAACCTCAGTTGCCCTTGAACTAGCACAAAGAATCAACAAGTGGGATCTCTTCTTATTAAAAAGCTTCTGCACAGCAAGAGAAACCACCAGCAGTGTGAAGAGATAATCCACAATGTGGGAAAAAATCTTCACCTGCTGTTCTTCAGACAAAGGTCTACTATCTAGAATCCATAAAGAACTTAAAAAAATTAGACCTCCCAAATTTAAAGACCCAATCTGAAAATGGGCATCTGAAATGAACAGACATTTCTCAGACAAAGAAGTAGAAATAGCAAATAAACATATGAAAAAGGGTTCAACATCACTAGTCATTCGAGAGATGCAAATGAAAACAACACTGAGATTCCACCTCACTCCAGAAAGAATGGCTGCTATCATGAAATCAATCAATAACAAATGTTGGCGGGGCTGTGGGGAAAGAGGAACCCTCCTCCACTGCTGGTGGGAGTGTCAACTGGTGCAACCACTGTGGAAATCAGTATGGAGATACCTCAAAGAACTAGGACTGGAAGTCCCATTAGACTCAGCTATTCCCCTGCTGGGTATCTTCCCCAAAGAATTAAAAGAATCATACCATGGTGATATAAGCGAACTCATGTTCATAGCAGCACAATTTGTAATAGCTAAAACTTGGAAGCAGCCCAATTGTCCATCAACTGGAGACTGGATAAAGAAAATGTGTTTTTTTTATAAAATGGAGTGCTACTCAGCCATAAAAAAATGAGAAATTAGAGACATTTATAGCTAAATGGATGCACATTAAGGTGATACTCAAGTGAAATAAATAGGACACACATGTAAATACTGAATAGTTTCCCTAGTGTGAGAACTAAAAGTGTAAATAAGGACTAAAAGGTATAATAATGTGAAATAGGAAGAAAAGGGGCAAAGGGGAAGGGGAAGTGGGAGGGGTAGGGGAAAGGAAAGAAGGGAATGAAATTAATATGAGAAAATGAAAAAATGGAAATAATGTCTTTGTAAATAGGGAGGATGGAGGGGTTGAAGGGAGGGCAGAAATGGATAAAAAATAAGAACCAAGAGAGATTATGTAAAGGTACAAATTTCCAATGATGAATGTCATTATATTGTATACCTAAAATGTACCAATAAAATTAATTTAAAATAATTTAAAATAAATTGTTGTGTCAGTTATGTGTGTTAGTTATGTTATCTATGAATTTCCTTTTAGAATAGAACTGTAGGGCCAGGGATTTAGCTCAGTGGTTCTGCCTCCTGTCTTGCAAGTGCAAGGTCCTGAGTTCGACCCCTGGTACCGAAAAAGAAATAGAAGAGAACTTTATTTTCTGAAAATGGAGCTTTGAGTTTGCTTGCTGCTGCTCTAGCAGAAAGTTAGCAACCCAAATGATTGTGGTCAAATCTGCTCTGCAAACATAAATTGTGGGCTTTGTTCAATATTCTTCAAAATTTTGATTTAGTTGCTGACATTTAAACACCGGGAGATAAAGAAACATTCAGCAGGTGGGCTTCACTGTTGTTTGGCAAAAACTTGGACCCCTTTGGAAAGGAGGTTCACTTCTGAGGTACCCATCATGTTTCCACTACCTCGCTTCCTTTATCCACTTACACCACCTGCCCAGGCTTTTACAAATCTGCATGTGATCCCTTCTCTCAATTCAAGTTCACAACAAATCAGTACAGTGGGCTGGCATTCCTCCCTGGGTGACTGCTGGCCTGGTCCACAGTGCAGGGAAGACTGAGTCATTCAATTAGGAAAAAGTACTCTGCTTTTTAGGGTTGTGGCTGTTTGGGTAAATCTCATAAACCCTACTCATGCTCTTCCCAGAAAACAGCAGCCACACAAACCGATGCCACTAATTTCAATAGTTATAGATCCCTTGTATCTTATCATTTAATTCAAAATTAAGATTCCTATTCTAATATGCAGTCAAGCCTAGCTGGCTAGCCAAACTACACTTCCCACTCCAACTGTAATTTATGGGATTTTCTTTCTATGTGTACTGAAAAAATTTTCTGACAGACTCTTCATAAGAATAATGATACACTGTGCTACACCTGTGGACAGTCAGGCAGCTACTGAACTCTGATTAAATAACTGGTGCTTTAAATGAGGCAATAAGTAACATCTAAAATCTGCAATTACTGGGAACTGCCTGCTTCCCAGAGATCTCCAACCTGACCACAACCAATAAATAAAATCCATTGTAAAACCAGATGCCCTACCTCTCTAGTGACTTCTTAGGCCTAAAATCAAATAACAAAGGCAGAGATTTCAACTATGTTAGACCGTGGACTTAAAGAAATGAAATTTGGCAACATTTATTTTCTGGAGAACAAACTCCTTTAAGGTAGTGCCCAATTGTATTAATATTTCATTTTTATGTTTCTCTTCCAAATGATCCCTGGGCCCTGTCCTATCCTGCAGCATTCTCAGACTTCTTCTGAAGTCATGCATAACAATAGTTTTAAAATATACATTCTCATAAAACCTATTTTTTTCTCAGCAAGAGGAGAGAGTTAAAAGTACAGCATCAAAAAAATTACCAACAAGCCTTTAATTTGGCACATATCCTTCCTGTGATTTAAACCAATCAAACTACAACAGTCCCTGGATAAAATTAGAATCAGACATAACAAAAACAAAATATACAGAAGACTACTGGGAACAATCCTTAGAGACAAAAAATAATGCAACAATAAATATAAAAACTGTGCTTTAAAAGTCGTGCAACTCTAGCTACACCCAGAGCAACATAGTAACACAAATACAGAGGAAAGATAACTATAAAAGCTGATTAATACTTTCTTAAAACAAGGCAGCATTGGTCATTCAAGAGATGCAAATGAAAACAACGCTGAGATTCCACCTCACCCCACAAAGAATGGCTGCTATCAAGAAATCAACCAATAACAAATGCCAGTGGGGTTGTGGGGAGTAAGGAGCCCTTCTCCATTGTTGGTGGGAGTGCAGACTGGTGCAACCACTGTGGAAATCAGTATGGAGATACCTCAAACAACTAGGATTGGAAGTCCCATTTGACCCAGCAATTCCTCTGCTGGGTATCTTCCCCAAAGAATTATAAGCATCGTACCACAGTGATATATGCTCACCCATGTTTATAGTGGCACAGTTCGTAAAGCTAAAACTTGGAAATGGCCCAATTGCCCATCGACTAGGGACTGGATAAAGAAGATGTGGTTTTTTTATAAAATGGATTACTACTCAGCCATAAAGAATGAGAAACTAGAGACATTTATAGCTAAGTGGATGCACATTGAGGCCATGCTCTTAAGTGAAATAAATAGGACACACATGTGTAAATACCGAATAGTTTCTCTAGTGTGAGAAACCGAAAGTGTAATTAAGGGATCAAAATTATAATTGATAATTGAAATAGGAAGAAAAGGTCTAAAGGAATAGGAGGAATGGGAGGGATAAGGGAAAGGAAAGTAGGGAAAAGAAAAAATGTGAGAAAAGGAAAAACATGGAAACAAATTATTTGTAAATAGGGAAGGGAGGAAGGGGAGGAAGTAGGGCAGGGGAATAGGGAAAAAATAAGAACGAAGATACATCATGTAAAGGTACAAGATCCCAATGATGCGTGTAACTATATTGTATACCTAAAATGTACCAATAAATAAACTTAATTAATTTAAAAAGGCAGTGTTTTCACAAAGCACCTTCATCAAGCAATCTTATGACTTCAGAAACCACTGGATAGAGAAATATTCTCCATATCCAATAAAGCTGAGTTGTGCCATTTAAAATAACTGCCAAGAAATGGGACATTCTGGGACAGAATTTTGGATCAAGCTACAATATTGTTATATCACTGTTTAGAAATGGAAAACTCAATTATATTACTGAATGGCTTGCCTGTTTGTGAATTACTGAAAGTTTCTGAAATAGATGAAAACTTTCCTCGTACACCCACTCTCACTGATCATGGGCACTTTCTCCACTTGGCACACAGACACACATCCTTCACACACAAATTATTCTGGCCAGAAATGCCTGTGCATGTGGCAAGACACAGAATTACAGCTTTTATTTTAACCTTAGCAGAATAGCAAGTTTTATAGTGATAAGAATTTCCAGAAATGCGTCTCAGGGAGGCTGTATTATTTTGCTGTCATTGACTTGAATTGTATAAGCTTTGTGTTTTTCAAAAGCCAGCTGCTCATTCCCACGTAAATATACTACAAAGTGGAGCAATATATTGGTCAAGTCATGTTCTACCTCCTGGCCACTACCGACTACTATGCATTCTGAAAGAATACAGTAAAATGAGACCCCTGTACTTGAACAAATGAAGTGGAAAGAGAAAAAGGGAAAGTGGGAAGGATCAAGACTAGCCAAGCCAGGGATTTAGCTCAGTGGTGCCATGCCTGCCTCACAAGCACAAGGTCCTGAGTTTGATCTCTGGTACAAAAAAAAAAAAATTAGCCAAATAAAGTTAATGATCTCTGTCCATCAGTCAGATTTTAAAAGAACTAATAAAGACCTGTTTTACTTCCCTTCTGGCATTGAGAAATTGAAATTTTCTTCTTTTCTTATGGGTTTCTTTTGGGCAGAGATATGGATCTAATCAAGGTCCTATCTGGGTATATCATCTCCAGGATCAAGTCCTTCCATCTCAGAAACCCCACATAAATGTCTACAGCAAAGGTGGACTCAGAAGACACCCACCGTCTAAACCCTTCACCCTCCTTTGTAGCCCTCTCCCTTGCATAGGACAAGTTGGGCCGTGGCTCTGGGCCCCATATGTAAGAAGAGGAGGAAGAACAAATCTTGGGGTACTGCACCATATGCTCTTTTCTAAATACCATTACTGTCCATCTCAAATTTACCACCCAAATGGGCGGACGGGGCGGGGGGAATGACTCCTTTCAACTGAGATTATCTAGGGCAGATTCCCCATAGTTTTTGTTACCCCCGTCCCAGAACCCAAAATTTTTCTTTAAACTATGGCCCTGATCTAGGTGCTTTTCAATGGTGCTCATCACCTCCCCAGTCCTGAAACCCAGAAAGAGGTTGTGGGAGGTCTTTTATTACCAGATGGGGTCTTTCTACTCCCCTGTGGGGCTTTCAAGAGAGAAGAAGTCTCTAGAAAGGCACAGAATATAGGTCAATATTTTGTCTCTCATATGAGGTAGTTTTAACTTGTTTCCAGTGTTGATGACCCTGAATATATTTTCTAAATCTAATATCCAACAAATTGATGCCTCAAGTCACACTTTTAGTTGGTTACTATGTGACTTTATTTTGTGAAGGGCCACTCTGTCTTTTAATAGACTCCTTAGTGCCAACGATCAGTGAGCGATTGGATATAAGTCCAGAAATGAGAGGATCAAACAAAAATCTATTTCATACCTTCTTTCTCCTCTTTCTTTAGCCCTAGGTTCCTTGGAATTGTGTTTCTATAATGCTGATACTGCTTTGTATTTTTCTATTAAAAATTATGCAAACTAAAAAAAAAAAATCTGAAGGCCAATATAACTTCTTGGGAAGAACAAGAGAAAGACACAAAATCCTAGTGGTGCCGGAAAGACTCAGAGACATATAAACTTTGAGGTCAGTGCTGCCTAGAAGCTAAAAGAAATCATAATAAGACTAAGTTTCTTTTCATCTTCAAAGTCCTTCATAAGCTCTAAATCATTCATCCCACCACACTACTGTAATCATGCAATTTGGCAGAAACAGAAGACCTTTCATCTCTGGATCACAAAGCACTCTATAAATGCCAATTAATCCTTACAACTTTCCTGGGAGGTGATGGAATATCAACTAACCTACTTCATACATAGAGAGGTTAAGTGACGTGGTCCAACCCACACAGCAAATTGGCAGCAGAAATTGAGAAGTTGGTCTGAAAATTCAGTTCCTTGGCTTGGACATTTGAGGATGAAAGCCAAATCTATATTTAAAGCACTCATGTGGTAGCTGGCACAGATTGGGTGGTTAGGTGATAATTTTTGAATGAATGAGTAAGTTGAATATCAGAATTTCCAATTATCAGGCCGGGGGTTTGGCTCAGTGGTTCTGCCACCTACTTTGCAGGCTCAGGGTCCTGAGTTCGATCTCCAGTACCAAAAAAAACCAAACAAACAAACAAAAAAACCCACAATTTCCAATTATCTGCTGAATGTGTCTGAGTTCTGTTAACCTCAACTCAGGTTCAAATTTCCTTTCCAAACTGACTCTCTACCTCTTAGATTTTCATTCATTCATTCTCCAACTAGAGCACTCACTCTGGCAGAGACCCTTTTATGCTGTACAGATACAGTGACGTAAAACAGGCAGTATCCTTCTCTCAAAGAATTTACATCCAGAAAAAAGGAGATAGACAATAATCAAGAAGATGTAATTAAAAACCTACCAACAAAGAAAAGTCCAGGCCCAGACAGATTCACTGCTGAATTCTACAAGAAATTTAGAGAAGACCTAAAGATGCTACTTTTCAAACTCTTCAATGAAATTGAAATTCATCCCAAATTCATTCCTGGAAGCAAGCATTACCCTGATACCAAAACCAGAGAAGGATCCAACCAAAGAAAACAACTACAGGTCAATCTTTTTAATGAACTTAGACACAAAAATCTTCAATAAGATACTGGTAAACAGAATGCAGCAAATTATCAAGAAGGTTAGGGCCAGGGATTTAGCTCAGTGGTTCCACTGCCTGCCTCACAAGGGCAAGGACCTGAGTTTGATCCCCAGTACCAAAAAAAAAGAAGAAGGTTATACAGCATGAGCAAGGGGGATTCATTCCAGGGATATAGGGATGATTCAACATATACACAAATCAATAAATGTAATATACCACAGCAACAGAACCAAGAACAAAAACCACCTGATCATCTCTGCAGACACAGTAAAAGGATTTGACAAAGTCCAACACCCATTCATGATTTTTTAAAAACCCTACAGAAAATTGGAATAGAAGGTCCTTAACTCAATCTGATAAAGCCATCTATGACAAACAAAAGGGTATCATACTAAAGGGACAAAAACTAAAAGCTTTCACTCTAAAATTAGGAACAAGACAAGGATCCCCACTATTACCACTGTTAAAGATAGTTAAATATAGTTTAACTGCTAAATATAGTTCTGGAAACATTAGCCAGAGCAATTATACAAAAGAAATAAAAGGAATAAGGATAGGAAACAAGAAGTTAAATTATCATTATTTGCAGGTGACATGATACTCTATATAGAAGACCCTAAAAACTCCACCACAGGACTTCTAGATTTAATAACTAAGTTAAGTAGTATAGCTGGATACAAAAAAATCAATAGCATTCCTGTAACAAATAACAAACTCACTGAGAAAGAAATTAAGGAAACAACACCTTTTATAATAGCATCCAAAAAAATGAAGTGCCTAGGAATCAATCTAATGAAGGAAGTAAAAGACCTTTACATTGAAAACTACAGTACTCTAAAAAAGGAGATCAAAGAGGATATCAGAAAATGGAAAGGTGTCCCTTGTCCTTGGGTAGGAAGAACCAATATGGTGAAAAGGGCCATACTTCCAAAACTGTTATACAGATATAATGCAATACCAATAGCATATCTCACAGAATTAGCAAAAACAATTCAAAAATCATTTAGAAGCACAAGAGCCCTAGAATGGCAAGAGTAATTCTGGGCAAGAAAGGCCAGGCCAGAAGCAACACAATCTGACTTGAAATTATACTATGAAGCTACTGTGATAAAAACGCATGGTACTGGCAAAAAAAGGCAGACTCAAGGATCAATGGAATAGATTAGAAGATGCAGAAACAACTCCAGACATACTCAGCCACCTTATCTTTGACAAAGGAACCAAACACCTTCACTGGAAGAAAACTAGCCACTTTAATAAATAGTGCTGGAGGGCTGGGGATTTAGCTCAGTGGTTTCACTGCCTGCTGCGCAAGCACAAGGACCCAAGTTCGAAACATGGTACCCAAAATAAATAAATAAATAAATAAATAAATAAATAAATAAATAAATAATAGTGCTGGAGGTTCTTCAACTTCGGTGCTTGGGAGGATCGCTTGGACCCCATTGGGAAAAGCCATTGAAAAGGTCATAAGACTGCAGTTCATTCAGAAGAAAGGAATAGAGCTAATTGAGAAAAGGCCTCCTCTTGATACTGATGTACTGAACTATTGCAGTCTACTGATCTACAGCAGACTTGCAGAAATTATTGGCTTTAGTAATAGAGAATTCCTTACCCATCCTGTCTTAGTTGTAAAGCAGGTGTTGTGCGACCACATGGAAGAGATCGAGGCCTGTTTAAAGGAAGCACAGAAAAATGGTCGGTTACAACATAAAATTTCTCAAGTAAATGGAAAATAAGAGAAATTCTCACAGAATGCAGAGGAAAAGGCCAAAGAAATAAGATGAGGAAAGAAGAGAAAAGGAGAGATGTAGAGGGCTTGTCCAGGAGATACGATCTATGTGTAATAGGAAAACCTGAAAGAGAAGACAAAGCAAATGAAGCTGAAACAATAATTATGGAGCTAACTGAAGAAAATTTTCCAGAGTTGAAGAATGAAGTAGACCTGAAAATGAAGAAGGCTCACAGGGTACCTTTAAAATTTAAGTAGAAGAAAGCAACACCTAGGCATATCCTTGTGACTTTTAAATTTCAAGCATAAAGAAAAAATTTTGCAAGTATCCAGAGAAAACAGGTTACATATAAAGAGGCAAAAGTCAGACTGACCTCAGGTTTTTCTCTTACGATTCTAAATACCAGAAGACAATGGAACATTTACAGAGTTTTAAGGGAAAATAACTTTGAACCAAGAATTATATACCCTTCCAAATTAGTATTTGCGTATGAAGGCAACTGGAAGACAGCCTCAGATACTAAAGGGTTAAGAAAGTATATCGATAGGGCCGGGGGCTTTAGCTCAATGACACTGCTCCTGCCTCACAAGCGGAAGGTCCTGAGTTCGATCCTCAGTACCAAAAAAAAAGTATATCAACAAAGAACCTCCTCTGAAGATTTTTATGAATGATTTACTGCATCCAACAGAAAAATTAAATAGAATAGGGAGATAATTGTAAGAAAGATTTAATGACTAAAACTAAGAATATGAAATCTAAAATTGTTACATTTAGGGTAATAAACCTAAACAATAAATGGATTTGTAAGCTAGATCTAAAATTTTCAGTTTATATAGTTTTAAACTGTCAAAATGCATACCAGATATTCAGTGTCAATAAATGTTGTCTTATTTTAATAAATAAATAAATAAATAGTGCTGGAAAAACTGGCTTTCCACTTGCCAGATTTTAAAACTAGAACCATATCTTCCACCGTGCACTAAACTATAATCAAAATACATCAAATATCTAAATATTAAAACAGAACACCAAATCTGTTGGAAGATAGAATAGGTAGAACTCTCGAAGACCTTGGCATGGGAAAAGACTTTATGAACAAATCCTCAGTATCATGGGAACTAGCACAAAGAATCAACAACTGGGATCTCATCTTACTAAAAAGCTTCTCCACTGCAAGAGAAACCACCAACAGAGCTAAGAGACAACCTACAATGTGGGAAAAAAATTTTACCAGCTGTTCTTCAGACAAAGGTCTACTATCTAAAATATATAAAGAACTCAAAAAAAATCAGACCCCTCAAATATAAAGACCCACTCCAAAAATGGGCATCCAAAATGAATAGATATTTCTCAGACAAACAAGTAAAAGCAGCAAATAAACATATGAAAAAAATGTTCAAAATCACTGGTCATTCGAGAGATACAGATGAAAACAACACTGAGATTCCACCTCACTCCAGAAAGAATGGCTGCTATTAAGAAATCAACCAACAACAAATGCTGGAGGGCCTGTGGTGAGAAAGGAACGCTTCTCCATTGTTGGTGGGAGAGCACACTGGTGCAACCACTGTGAAAATCAATATGGAGATACCTCAAAGAACTAGGATTAGAGGTCCCATTTGACCCAGCTATTCCACTGCTGGGGATCTTCCCAAAAGAATTATAAGCATCATACCACAGTGATATATATGCACCCACGTTTATAGCAGCACAGATTGTAAGAGCTAAAATTTGGAAACAGCCCAAATGCCCATCAACTGGAGACTGGATAAAGAAGGTGTGGTTTTTTTATAAAACAGATTACTACTCAGCCATAAAGAATGAGAAACTAGAGACATTTATAGCTAAATGGATGCACATTGAGGACATACTCTTAAGTGAAATAAATAGGATGCACATGTGTAAATACCGAATAGTTTCTCTGGTGCAAAAAACTGAAAGTGTAAATAAGAATCAAAATGTATAATTGATAATTGAAATAGGAAAAAATTGTCTAAAGGAATAGGGGAAGTTGGGGGTAGGGGAAAGGAAAGAAGGGAAAAGAAAAAAAAACATGAGAAAAGAAAAAAAGGGAAACCAAGTCTTTGTAAATAGGGAAGGGTAGAGGGAGTAAAGGGAGGGCAGGGGAATGATCAAAAATAGGAACCAAGATACTCATGTACAGGTACAAGATCCCAACGATGAATGTAACTGTATTGTAGACCTAAAATGTACCAATAAATTTCATCAAAAAAGAGAGAAATACTTAATAGAAGTGAATTGTCTTTCTCTTTCTCGAAGATAGATACAGGAGCCCCAGGAGTTAGTCTATGTGGCAGGTGTGCATGTGCATGAGGAGGCAAGGGTGCTACAGTTAACATTTACTGGATGCTTACTTTGTGGTTAAGCATTGTGGTTAAGACTGGTGAAGCACATCATATATTTGTACATTTTATGTATTATCCCTCCCAACAATCCTATAAGCCAGGTACTGTACTTTCTGTGCTTTTATTAATGAAGACAATTGAAACTTAGAGAAGTTAGAACATTTGACCTGGGTCACACAGTAAGCAGAGAAGCCCTTTCCTATGGTCAAAGCCCAAGCTCCTAATCTGAGCATTACAAAGGTTATCTCTGTCTCTCACTCATGGCTAATGAGAGACATCAGCCCACCTGGCCTTGGTTCTCCCCACCTTCTTTTTATCATCTCTAATCACCCCAGCAACAATTCTGAGCATCACACAAAAGCCTGCTTGGTGGGCAGGCTTTTAGACCTTTGATAACTGCTAATTACACATTTGTTGGCTTGTGATGAGGGGGGAAAATGTTATAACAATAGAAATGAATGTATTATTATTTGTTTAAATTATCCTTATTGTTCTGTTCTCCATTTTATGAGTAATTGAATACTAGCTGGAACAAATCTAAACAAACTTTCTTTCTACTCTTGACAGTACAAGAAAGGAATCAAAACTAGACCCATATCCCCAAATAGAGCCTCATGTTCCTTTTCCATCTCCCCTAATAGCTGCTATCCTGGTAAATTTTTAAGAAACCAATATCCTACATTCTATTATGGAGATAATAGCAATTTCACCAGGAAAGTGTGCCTTGCCTCAGTGGCCAATTTAGAAGTAGTTTTTCTCCCTATGTGTGTGGTTGCCTGTGAAAAACATCTTGGAACCTTTCTTTAACCCTATTCATTAGAAAATGTACCAAGGCATGAGGTAGGGCTCTCTGAGTTGGTTTAATGACTATGCACTAAAGGACCATGAAAAAGTTAGCCTCTTCTTAAGGGAGTCTTGAGACATGTGGCCTCATGACATTATCAAGTTGTCCGGAATGTTTGTTATGCATTAATGGGGTAATGAAAAAGTCAGTGATATTTAGAACTATTCCAAAGACCCTTTAAAAATATGGGACAAAAACACTGAAACTAACTGATGAGAGGCTTCCTCCCTGGCTTGAGGTGGGAGGGCTCTGCTCCTGACTGCTTGGATCTTCCTGTATGCTTCAGATTTCAACAGGCTCTGAGGGATACCAGGGATGCCTCCATTGTCACCTGAACAATAGCCTCAGCATCCCACCTCTATGGCTAGGACACCCTGTGGAGAGCCGTGATTAGAAAAACATATGCTCCAACATGATTAAACTTGCTAACTTAAAGAGGCATTAAAGTCAGGAAATGAAAAGGAGATGAGCCATATTACTTTACCTTTGGGACCCCAGATAGTATATTTATATGGTCGCCATGAGGTTAAAATGTGGAAGCACTCCAGACTTTGGCACGATCTAACCTGCATGTCTATTTTCTTGTTTTCCAGTCTAGAATCCTCTCTTTGGGGTGTCTGAGTGCTGTCTGTTGCTGTTACCAGTCAGGGAACTTCGAACCTCTCTCTAGAGACACTCCTAAATAAATTAGTAAGTCTCGATTCTTCTTTGTCATTTCACCTCACTGCCATTGCTTATGTTTTGGGTACTAAGCTAAATATGTTCCTGCTTTGGTGGTTTATGCCTTTGAAATATTTGTTGTCTGTTATTGTGTTCCCTGAAGTCATTTCTGAGTCCTGGCTCTGGTTTTTTGGTTACTTTAATCTCTCCTCATAAATCAGTCCCTCCAATCCCTTCATCATTTTTATTGCTTTTCTCTGAACTCTCTCCAATTTGTCTATATATTTCTAGTGTCAGGTGTCTAAATATAATTTGCTGGACTAAAAGCCCTATTTGGAAGGACCTCATCAATTAATCCCCTGCCCTAAATATTTTCAAAGGGTCTTTGGAATAGTTCTAAATATCACTGACTTTTTTACCCCATTAATGCATAACAAACATTCCGGACAACTTGATAATGTCATGAGGCCACATGTCTCAAGACTCCCTTAAGAAGAGGCTAACTTTTTCATGGTCCTTTAGTGCATAGTCATTAAACCAACTCAGAGAGCCCTACCTCATGCCTTGGTACATTTTCCAATGAATAGGGTTAAAGAAAGTTTCCAAGATATTTTTCACAGGCAACCACACACTTAGGGAGAAAGACTACTTCTAAATTGGCCACTGACTTAAGTGAAATAAATAGGACACACATGTGTAAATACCAAATAGTTTCTCTAGTGTGAGAAACTGAAAGTGTAAACAAGGACCAAAAGGTAGAATAGATAATGTGAAATAGGAAGAAAAGGGGCAAAGGGGAAGTGATAGGGGAAAGGAAAGAAGGGAATGGAATTAATATGAGAAAATAAAAAAAGGAAACAAAGTCTCTGTAAATAGGGAGGGATGGAGGGGTTGAAGGGAGGGCAGGGGAAGGGGGAAAAAATAAGAACCAAGAGAGATTATGTAAAGGTGCACATTTCCAATGATGAATGTCATTATATCGTACACCTAAAATGTACCAATAAAAGGATATACAGTTAAAAAAAATAGTAATAAATTGGCCACTGAGGTAGGGCACACTTCCCTGGTGAAATTGCTATTTATGTTTAAGGCCCGTCACCATCCACAAAATATACCTAATCATAGTAATAGCTAAGTAAATTTGTGCAACATTTTTATAAGGTATTTTGGCAATCTGTACCCAAAATTTTTACAAAATACATGCTCTCTAATGAGGTTACTTTTAAAAAGTTATCCTAAGAAAATAATTGAACAGGGGAAAAATATTTGCATATAAGATGTTTATCCAAGTATTACTTATAGTAGTAGGAAAATACTGGGAACAAACTAACATTTTTTAAAAGAGTGATATGGGCAAATATAATTAAAAGAAAAAAGTACATGAGCTGTATATGCAAGCCCAGCATTATTTATAGCAATTGGAAAGTATGAAAATAAAATCCAACAGAGGGTAATAAGTTAAACAAGTGATCATCTAGCTCCATATTGATCCAGTAGGAAGATGCACTGAGCTAGGCACTGAAATATTCTCACAAAAATCACCAGCGTCAGCCATTGTCCACATTCATACCCTCACGCGTGCCCAGCCTTTCTCTTCACCCCCACTGAGCTACTGCCTGGTAACTGAGTGTTGATAAGTTCTCTTGGGTGTCATTTTGAAACACTGAATCATATCTGATGTTTCCACCCACTTTTCCAGATTCTTGGCTCTGACAGAGAACATTTGTCTCAATTCCAGATGCCCGAGGCACACATCATCAAATAGGACGATGGTTCTCTATTGAGAAATGATATTTCTTTCTCTGCAGATGACCTGTGATAGCAAAGGCACATTTACTTGGACATTTACTCCTATCAAGTGAGGCTCTGGTTCCTTATACAGACTACCAAAAACTCTTTGCATACTAAGTACTTGGCTAACCTGTAGGGAATTTTGCTGACCTCTCTCTAAAATAAAGCTCTTCTCCCTTATCAAAACAAGCACCTAAATTAAGAAGAAGGGTAAGAATAGAGAACCCACAAGAACCCACATTGCTACACTCACCTCAGAATGTAAATTCAGGAAGTGATATATTGGTTAGAATATACATCCACCCTTACACATACAAGAGAACCAGAAAAAAAAGATATGTTAAAAGAGAATTTTCTTAAGCTGAGAGGAACAATATCTACATGTAAAAAGAATTCAAACAGTACCAGGAACATATAAAAATATGACTGTATTTTATGCCATGGAATTGTATACTTTAAATGGTACATTTTATGTTAGGCATGTTTTATTAAAAGTTTTTAAACAATACCAGGAAAAACTGTATATAAAATTGGATCCTGGTTTTATAGAATGGTTATATAATTCACATAAACATGGAAAATATGCTCTAAAACTATTGTATAATATAAGCAAGTCTTATCTCTAGATATTAAAATTTCTGGTAATTATTTTCTCTTTTATAATTTTCTATATTTCCAAATTTTGCACAATGAATATGTATTTATTTTATAATCAGAAGAATGCTATAAAATAATATACTATGTCTCATATCTGTCCCTTGTTCATCATAGCTGAAATTAAGTTTACCATAGCATAGTTAAGTTCTCCAGAGAAACACAAGAGAGGAAAGAGAAAGGAAGAGAAATATTATGAAAACTGGCTCATGTAATTATGAAGTCAAGTCCCATGCTCTACCATTTGCAAGCTAGAGATCCAGGAAAGCTTATGTTATAATTTAGTCCAAACTCCAAGTCTGAAGGCCTGAGAACTCTGAGTAGCAATAGAGGGTGGCACAATGGGTGAAGTGCTAGCCCAAGTCCAAAGGCCCAAGAACCAGGAATATAGATGTCTGACAGCAGAAAACAATGTCCCAACTCAAATACAGAGAGTGAATTTACCCTCCCTTTCCCCTCTTGGTGTATCTAGCCCTCAGTGGACTGGGTAGGCCTACATTGATGAGGTTGATCTTCTTTACTCAGTCAGAAACACCTTCACAAAGACACCTAGAAATAATGTTTTACCTGCCATCTACATATCACTTAGCCCCATCAAGATGACACATAAAATTACCATCGCTGTGGCCCTCAGCAAAACTCACTTGGACCATTTCCATAATCCCCTGACTAGTGGATAAGATCCCCTCCAGCTTCTTTTGTACCCTAGAAATAGAGTTGTTCTGAAGTATAAGGCAGAAGAGACCTGCCACTTAGTATGTGCAACAGGCAGCCCTACCCTATTCCTGATCCTTTCTCATCCCAAAGCCTCAACACCCTCCACCCTTAACTTTACTTTGTCCTTCAATTCTACCCACCCTTCATCTCTTTCTTTGGATGAGCCCATGAATGATGTTGATTTGTAGGTATCACAGATGAAGATGTTTTTGAGATGTAGATTAGGGTAAAGGATATAAGGTCTCTCTAGGAGGAGATCTAGGTAGGAATCCAGTTACAATTAGGGAATTTATATATTTATAACTTGGGGTAGGGGTGATGGAGCTTAAGGAATGTCTTAGTTACTTTCCTTGTTGCTAGGACAACATACCTGACACCGTAAGTTAAAGGAGAAGTTTGTTTGGGCTGACAGTTCATAAAGGGTTCAGTCCATAGTCCCCTGGCTCCAAGGCACCATGTCATGGCAGAGGGGCACAACAGAGGAAAAGTGCCTTCATGCCATAGCCACTGGGGATTAGAGAGATAGACCCTTCTAGGCCCCACACCCAGCAACCCACCTCCTCCAACCAAGCTTTACCTCCCAACATCACATTTAGCTATAAACTCATCTGTCAACTAATCCATTGATAAGTATCAAAGCTCCATGATCCATTCACCTTCTAAAAGCCTTACCGATGGGCATATGAGGCTTTGGAAGAACATCTAGATGTAAACCCTAACAAGAGTCTTGAAATAGAATAATATTTCCTTATAAAGCACATTGTTTTCACTTTGGTTGTATATTTATTTAGGGTACTATGGGCCAAATTGTTAATACCAAGCAGTTCTAAGAAGCTGTCCCTAGTTCACTCTACTTTAGTTTACTGCTGCCTGGTCATCAATCAGCTCAGGCATCACCTTCCCTTGAGATTCTTTCCAGTCTCCAAGCCTCAATCACTTGCTCCTCTTCTGGGCTTTCATAACATTTCAGGCATACCTTGACCTAAGAACTTGTTACACTCCACTCTGTCACTTTCCTTTGCTACCATGACACTACATTGCAGCTTCTTCAGGACAAAGGATGTCTTTCATTCTGCATCCTGAACACCATGCACTGTGTCTGGCAAGTGACAAGTGCTCAATATTGATGTGTAAACAAATAAATAAATGTGCACGGGCCGGTGATTTAGCTCAGTGGTTCCACCACCTGCCTCTCAAACACAAGGTCCTGAGTTTGATCCCTGGTACCAAAAAAAACAAAAAACAATAAATGTACAAAGAATAATTAATGTTGTAGATAATTCATCTCAGGAATATGAAAGGTTACAAAGCAATAATTGGTTTGCTATTCTTAAACCTCCAGCAACCAGAAAAACAACAGGCTTTTAAAATAGTGAGTTACCAGTGAACTAGCATGTGAATCAAATAGTCATTGAATTAATGAACTAATGAATTAATTTAAAACAAGCCTCAGGATAAAAAGTGAAATAAAATAATGCAAAAGTTATGACTGTTCAATTCCTTAGATTTGAAGGCACATACCAGGTAGCAACAACATTATAGTCTCAAAACCCAACAAAGATGAGGCTGGGATTTGCCAGTCTCTGTTCAATGATAGCTGTTCAATGAACAAATTGGGGATACATCAGATATTCTTCTCCGTGGATTTCTAAATAACTTCCTCTTCCTGTGTTTCGAGTAATACCACCATTGTTTTTTGTTGTCATTTGTAATAAAATTTAATTCTAATTTACACAGTTTCCTAAAGGTAATAAACCTCCATCAGTGAGCAGGAGTTAGCCATGCACAGAAAAGTAGGCAAAGCATTACGGAAGTATAACCAGTTTCAGCACAGGCATGGAGGTATGAAGCTGCAAGGTGGATTGTGGAGGAGTGGACACAAGAAGTTCAGTATACACTGTAAGGCAGAGAAAAGCAGGATATGAGGTTGGAAGACCTAGGTAGGAAATAAACTGAGATAACATTGTTTGCCAAAAGGAGTCCACGTTTTTATCTTGACTAGAATGGGAAAGTGTGAATAGTGCTTAGTCAGGAAAATAGTGTAGTCAAAGTAGCATTTAAAAAGATCACTCTGGAAATAGAGAAAGGAGCAAAGGGAAGAAAGCTGGAGTCAAATAAATGGCTGCTGCAATAGTCCAGACATCCACTTTCCATGAAACTTAATTCACCCTTACTTGTCATCTTTCCTGTTGCTAGGACAAAATACCTGACACAACTTAAAGGGAGAAAAGTCTATTTAGGCTCATGGTTTTAGAGGTTTTAGTCCATGGTCAGCTGGCAGCAAAGCAGTAACATCACAGCCAAATGTTCATGGTGAGGAAAAGCTGCCCACAGGAAAAGAGCATCAGTGAGAGAGATACCCTCCAAAAGCCCACCCTCAGTGATCTACCTCCTCCAACAGGGCCCAATCTCCTAGTGGCACATTCAGCCTTAGACATCAGTGGATTAACCTACTTATGAGTATAGTGCCCCCGTGATCCAGTCACCACTCCAAGAGTTGCTTAATCCAGTCAAGGTGACAATCGAGATTAAGTAGCACAACCCTCAAAGCAACACAAAGTAAATTTAACCCTAAAAGTTAAAAGTAACAGAATGTGTGCTGAGGTGTTGTAAAGAATTATTATAGCCAACTCTGGTCTTTTGTTTGAAAGGATAACACATAAAGAAATGTTTTACATCTGTCTGGTTTGGCTTGGCTCAGACTATCAGATCTGTCTATGGCCCAGGAAGCCAACACCCCAAAATAATTGATCCCTAGATCTTTGCCTCAATCTTGACTTGGATCCTGATTCATTTTGTCCTGAATCTGCCTGTAGTCCTGAGGCCCTTGATGTGGTCTGGCCATACTCAAAACTCATGCCAATTTTCTGATAACCTTGGCCAACCACTGCCCAGTTTCTTTGCAGTAAAATCTCTCCAAGACATTTCAGTACTAGTTATCTCCAATCCATTTCTTTCCATTCATTCTATCTTAAATTCATTCATCATATACTGTACACTGAAATTGTTTTTATCAAGATCACCTGTGATAGCATATTGCTAAATACAATGATAAATGCTCAGTTCCTATTTTGATTAATCAGCATTTGATACACTGCTTTGTTGATCAACTTTCTCCTCTTGCCTTCAGGATCTCACCTATATGCATTTTCCTGCCTCTACCTCTTAAATACTACAGAATCCTATACTCAGTGCTTGGTCTCCAGTTCTCCATCCTACACAAGGGTTCCCAAATTTTGAAGCTATTGATATTTTGAACTAGATAATTTTTTGTTGTGGGGACCTGTGCTATGAATTGAAGGAGATACACTGGCATCCCCGGCCTCTAGCCCCTAGAGGCCAATAGTAGTGACCTCCCCAAACTGTGACAATCAAAAAGTTTCCAGACATTACCAGATATCCCTGAGACGCACCACAATGCTCAAGGGCTATAGGAAATTCTCCTTCAAATGTTTTAGATTTTAGTGCTCTCGTCTTGTCTCCAGGTTTTAAATAGTATCCATATGGAAATGACTCTCAAATTTTTGTATCTAGTTCAGATCACTACTGAGTTCCAAATGCAAATATTCAATATTCTATTCAAATATTTTATTCAAAATCTAATAAATATCCCAAACTCAACATGCAATCTTGTCTCTCTTCAATGGACCTAACTCTACCTTTCCAGTTCCTCAGAATAAAAGTCATGGAGTCACCCCTTGCTTACCTCTTTTTCTTTTTTTAACATTCTGCCAACAAATCCTTCTAACTCTACTTTTTTTTTTTTTTTTTTTGGTACCTGGATTGAACTCGGAACCCTGCACTTGCTAGGCAGGCAGCGGCACCACTGAGCTAAATACAGAATGTAACCACTTCTCACCATCTGCACTACTATTTCTCTGGTTCAAGCTCACACCTTGGTTATTGCCATAGCCTCCTACTTGGTCTCTCTGGTTACATCCTTGTGCCCCTCTTATTTGTTCTCCACAAACCAGTCAGAATAAGCTTTTCAAAGGGTCAGATAATCTCATTTTTTGCTCATAACCCTTCAATGTCTTCTCATTTGAGAGAATACTCAAAGTTCATGCAAAGACCTACAAATCCCTATGGGATCTGGGCCCTTATTACTTGTCTGACCTTATAAACTGCTGCTCTTAGTTAACATAAACTTCAATGAGAAAGCTGAGGGGAGCAGACATGGAAGGGAAAATCAGGAGCTCTCTTATGTCCAGTGAAGATGCCATGTAGGCAATTAAATCTGTAAGTCTGGAGTTCAGAGAGAGTTGGAGGCTGGAAGTATATATATTTGGAGTTTTTAGCATAAAAATGTTATCTTCAAAATGGGCCTGGAATGGGTCACCAATGGAGTAGATGTAGATAAAACAGACCATAGGTTGATCTCTGAGACATCCCAATATGGAAAGGGTGGGAAAAAAAGGAGGAACCAGCAAAAAAGATGGAAAACTGCAACCAGTGAGGTAGGAGGAAAAACTAAGCAAGTGTCATGTCCTACAAGCTAAGTGAAAACATTCTATCAATGAATGAAAATCTGTAAATCAAAAATTTATCTCTAAACCTGGACTCTTCTTAAGGACTTCTCCTGGAAATATATAACCAAACCATTAGCATAACAAAATGTAGTGCACAGTGTAGATATTTGTTTCATCAGTGTGCTTGAAATTTATCAAAATAAGTACCTAAGGACCAAAACTGGGCAGTGGGAGGTAGCTGTTCCTAACCCTTAACTTCATCACAACAAAACCCTTTCAACATGTAATGGCCAGTATTTTCTCAAACAATACATTAATTATTTAGTCAAATTAAAAGGTTTTACCCAACATTTACTGAGTACTTGAAACTGTTTGACTTGGTTAGTTCTTCCAATGATATGGATTGTTGATCTAGCCAGTGTGACATCCATGGTTACCATGTGATGCGAAGCCAGAATTGGAACTTGGGTCAATGTATTCATAAGAAAAAAGATGCCTGATGTATTTCTTGTTCACAACAGATAAATGGTTTCTTAGAAACATTCACTTCCCCCATAAAACTGAGGCTGCTTAGTCTTAAGATCACTCTCAAATCAGAAACTCCTAGAGATTATTATTCAAAAAGGGCCTTCAAGGTCATAATTACTTCAAATAATAACTGGGCTTGAGAAAATGAAAATTATAAATGCTTCATTTGTGTAACATGCATATGCTTTCATATTATTTATTTCTTATTTCCCTCACAAACACTATTATTCTGAACATCATCACATATCATATGTACAAAATTATACTAAAAATGTGGGACTATGTAATCATTTTGAAAATTTTTAAAGCACTATTTTTTACAAGATGATAAATTGAAGCAAATCCAAGCTAAGTTTTACTCAAATTCCTTGATATTGAATCAAATTCCATAAAATTAGTCAGAGTCATCTAAAATTCCTATAGAACAAACAAGCACAAGTAGTCACACTTTTGCAATTAGGATGAAGTCAGAGCAGGCAAATATTTCAAATCTGTGAATGACACAGCCCTGGAAGAGTCAGCTAGACACACAAAATGAGCAAAAGCTAAACTAATTGTCATATCTCTTTGCTAAGTGACGTGTGTAACTGTGAAGTACTCAACAGCCACTAAGTGAATGATTGGGTGAGTACTTTGTGAAATTTTCCATTTAAAGTATAGAATGGAAAAAAAATTTGTTTGATATAGATCCTGAGGAAAAAAAGATCTCAGAATTTAAATCTACCTCAAATCCAAATGAACCAGCATTGATATAGTACATAATAAGTCAATACAGTCATTGGATAGAAGCTTCCAAATTGAGTACCCATTCCCCCTACTCATGGTGTGAAGTAGACCTTAGCTTGAATGTTATGTTTCTTCCCAGCAATGACATAGTAAGAAAACATTGACCGTCCCAGTTGTCTCCAGAGGGTCCACTAGGCTGCTGAACGGAGGGCCTTGGACCTAAAACTTTTCAATAAATAAATACTGAATTGCCCTGAACTGATATTGAGGAGTCTGGAATTTACATCAGGGATGATTAAGAGAAATTGAAGGGAGGTAGCCTTGGGTTTAATGTAGAATGCATCTTCTAAAAGAGGTGCCCCACAATAAAATGATCCAACTAGGGATCTTAGCACAGATAGTGTTGTAGTAGGAGAATGTTCTTCTACCAAAAGATTTCCAAAGAACTGCTTTCACTTAATGGGAAGTTCAAATGATGACCTCTAAGAGCTCTTCCAGTTGTGGTCCTTGGAACAGATGTCAGGACCTATAGAGGACATCTTCATGGCTATGTCAGGACACAGTAGGGCTACCCTACTCCTCAACCCCAGCGTGGGCCACTACTCTGCATGCTATTCTTCAAAGAGGGTACTGTTGGTGTCTAGACTGCAATTTTATCCTTTGTGCAGCCAGGGACAGCCACCTTGTGGGGGATCTTGTTCTGACAGAGTGACCTGCACAGGTCACCAGGTAGTGTGTATGCCCTGAGCCAGTGGTAACATTTGCTCTCCTTTAGCATCAATCACAGCTCTCAACTTGTTTTTAAATAAAAATGTTTCTGAAATCGTCCTTTAAAAACTAGTACACTTTGGCTGGGAACTTTGTACCTGAGTCCTTCTTATCCAGTAACCAGATCCATATACTTTTGAAAATATCCAGAATGGGCATGTGGGGACAGAGCCAACAATGGAGCCATTCCTATTCCCTTACACACACGCACACGCGCGCGCGCGCGCGCGCACACACACACACACACACACACACACACACACACACACCATCCTTAAAATTTCTAGCCTCTCTAGGACTAAGGCATCCGCCAATGGTCACATGAAACAACAGTGGCATCTAGTGGTCAGGTAGTTAATCACACACAGTTCAAGCAAGGAAAACAAAACAAAATAGCCTTCTCACTCTACTTTTGTAACTCTTATACAATCTTATCTGATGGAAAGTTCGTTGGAAAGTCAAAAAACTCAGCAAAACAAAGAATCCTTAAAATTATACGTGCCTAGCTCTCCAAAGACTAACCTACAACGTAGATCTGACTATGGATTCATTCACTACTCATTTGATGCACAATCAGGATTTCTTTCCTGAATGCAAATCCAGTAAAGGGTTGCTAGGCTGCATTACAAATAATAATAATGGTAATGATAATAAAGTACCACCAATAACGTTCAGTTTTTGTTTACCAAAGAGATGCAAACCTTAAAATACTCATGAAACAAAATTCCCTCCACTGATCATTTTTTTTCCTCACACAATTATTTCTTTCATTCTATTCAATAGCCTTTTTTAGTAACTCTGTTTTATCAAGTCTTTCCAAAGCTTTCATTATATTTTATAGAAACTGGGTTGGGTTTTTTTTGCCGGAGATCGAACTCAGGACCTTGCACTTGCAAGGCAGTTGGCGGACCCACTGAGCTAAATCCCCGGCAGATACTGTACTCTTTATACTCATGTTTCATCTGTTTATGAAATATCTGATATCTGGTCAAATACAAATGCTCTCAACATAAACTGGACCAAATGAAATGGAAAGGTGATTACTCAGGTAAAGGTTATCTATGCTCAATTTCTTCCTAAGATAGAGAGGGTGGGGGTGGGATTTTTAAGGTTCTTAAATTTCTGCCTCACAGTTTCCTTTCTCCTTTCACTTTCCTGCAGTCCAACCTCCCACCACCTCCTTCATCTATAGCACACTCTTCCATTTAACTGAGGGTGAGATAAACCCTCCCTTCCCTACCTGCTGCACCTCCTCGCACTATTTTCTCCACATTTCTGCTTCCTCTTTCCCCTCATCCCAAAGAAAGGGGCATTCCTACGTGAGCACTTATTGGATTGCTGTGCCTTTTGTCCACCTGTCTCTCTTTCCCTGCTAAACTTTAAGTTCCTTGTGGGGAGGAACCTGACCTAACTGATAGGCGAAGCTGCAGTGCTTTCTTGCTGTGAGAGTGTTGCTGTCAGTGTCAACTAAACCTAGCCATAGCTCATTGCATCACCAGAACATCACAAAGGAGAGTTTGTCTCACCTTGGAACTTCTTGTTGACTCCATGTTGTCTTCCCACATGAGAAGCAGTCATATTGTGTCCAACTCCAGCTCAGAATTTTGTGAACTCAGCTGTAACTAAGATTTTCCAATTTCTAAATATCCTCAGTTCTGCTACCTTCTAGCAAGTGGCAAGCCCCATACATTAACTAAGGAAAGTGAAGGACAAAGCTTGAGTCCTGCTTATTTTGACAGTCCATGCCCTGATTCACCATCCTAGACTTAGGGCCCAAGGGTAGCCTAACACCTTTAAAGAGCCAAGTGAATGTTGCCATAGTTAGGGAAGTCAGGTGCTTTTCAGGAGGTCATAAGGTACTCTTGGCTAGAAGGATAAGGCAATAAAAGAGCTTTGTATAGCAATTGTTTAAGGGAGCAGAAGAAATTGAAAGGAATTGTTTGACTTTATGCAAATATGCAACCATTCAAGGCTAATCTGCCTTGGGGAAGTAAAGTCTGATCCCTGCTTTGGGCAGAAAGAAATATTGAAAGTTTTTCTGTGACCCAAGTCTGTGTGACTATTAGGCCTCTTTGGCATTCACTTATTAATGTTCACCAACATGTAATTTTTTTCCTCAAGTTAGAAACACAATCTTTTCCCTTTTAACTAAAACATGATTCCTTGTCCTTTTCTTTTCTATGCCACTAGCTGTACATTTTAGTGGTTCTTAGCTTTCATTTTCTATAAAGTTATGGTTTCTAATCTCCTCCCACTGAAGATTTTTTAAAAATTCACCCAGCTCTTAAATTGAAGAAAAGGGGAGTCTGTTCTCTTCTCCACCTGGCTTTCCCAAATGTTAGAAAGCCCTCATAACAGCCAACATCCTAGTGATAAATACTGGTATAACATATCCCATCACCTATTGGTAATTCCAGTTGTGTGTGTGTGTGTGTGTGTGTGTGTGTGTGTGTTGAAATCCTCTCTAATTTCAATAAAGGGACAACTCATGTTATAGCCAGGAAAGTTAGGGTAATAAACTACTTTCAAGCAAAATTTACCTCTTTCAAATGAACCCAGGACAAACACAGCATACAATCGCAGGTACACTTTAACAAAAGAGAGACAATGACCTGGTCCTGGGGCCACAATGGACCACTACCACCACTGCCCACTCCAGGAATAACAGGGAAAGCTTCTTGCTCAGGATGCACCCACATTGGTCAGGGCCTTTCCTGTCAGCCTCACTCCTCTGGATCACCTTAGTCTAATTCACATTGCCCCAGAACTTGTTTCTTAATAACCATGGCCTTTCAGCTCCTAAAGAAACATGAAGAGAAGAGATTAAGGATGATTGTAGTATTCTAGAATCTAGTAGCCCATGTGGAGTGTACCACACATGGAGGCTAGAAGTTGTCCCAGTCCAACCCTGACTCAAAGATGAAGAGACTTGGTCTGTGGTACAGTATCTTCTCTGCTTGCCTCCCATTTTTGCCTCAACTGATTATATTGAATCATTAACTGGGGGAAGTGGCTGGGTGAGGACAGGTAGAGGGGCAGACTGCTAGACATTAGCACTAGGTGGTTAAGGTATGGAGCTACAGCCATATTCCTCAAAGCTCAATTCTACCTTCTTCCCCTCTCTAGCTCCGTGACACTGAGAAAGTTATGTGTGCTTTCCAAGTTCTAGGCTTTTCATTTGTAATATCAGGAGAATTAGCATCTACTTCTAAGGGAAGTGTAAAAATTAAGTTGCCCTGAGCACAATGCCTGTGAAGAAAGATGAACTCAATAAATATTAGTCATTGTTATCTTGTGTTTATTTCACTATCACAGAGACCCACAGCTCTCAAAGCTTTGGGCCTCAAGACCCACTTCCATAAACTCTTAAAAATTATAAAAACACTAAAGAGTTTAACTATAAGGATGATATATATTTTGATATTTTCTATATGATAATCAAATCAAAATATTTTAATTCATAAAAAAGTGAAAATGGGGGCTGGGGATTTAGCTCAGTGGTTCCGGCGCCTGCCTCACAAGCAAAAGGTCCCAAGTTCAATCCCTGGTACCAAAAAAAAAGTGATAATTCAATAGAGAAATAACATTTTCAAAAATAAATTTGGTGGGAGAGTGGTGATACTTAATATTTTTGTGAATTTTCTTCATGTCTGGTTTAATATAAGACAGCTGGCTTCTCATATCTGTTTCTGCACTCTGTTTTGATATCACAAATCATGCAGCCTCTGAAAGACTCTTTATATGCTTATGACAAAATAAGTCCAGAGAAAAGCCAATTACCACCTTCACGTTATTACAGAAATAGTTACAACCTCATGGATTCCATGAAAGGCTGCAGGGATCTACAGGCAGCTCTGGAACATAGTAGCATCAGGGACTTTCTGATGTCAATATAAACAAGACAGAGTCACAAGTCCTAAGTCAGCTTATTGTCAGAATCTGCGAGGATTTTCACAGACTACAAGACCAATGAAATGGGATGTAAAAACACAATTGTTGGTGCAACCATGACTCCTGTCCTAAGGTAGGGTACATAAGACAGAGAAAGACTTTATTCTAACCCCACAATGTGTCCTCTGATTCAGAAACTCAGACCTGGGCCACATAAAAAGCCCGACCCTTACTGCTCCACTATATAAACGAAACTTGGTTTTTGAGGCAGTTATGGTAGCATGTCAGTTTGATTAGCTTTGGGATTCACCCAAGGATTTGGGTGTCTCTGGGTGGGCCAAGAAGGCATGGCTTTGGAGTCCATGTCTAGTTCCTAAGGCCTACCACACTAGCACTGCTCTTCTGCTCTGCTTTCCAGCCACCATGAATTAAGCAGCTTTGTTCCACAATACCCTTCTACCATTAGGCCTCTGCCTTGAAGCTATCGACTGAGCACAAGCTGAGCAGTGCAGGAACTATACACAGGAACAAAGCAGAAATTCCAAATGAAATGTAATTTCAAAACAGAGAATTGTATAGTACAATCTGGATTTCAGAAAGATTTACATTGCCCTCATATATGGAAAAAAAAACCAACCTGGTACTGCTGTTGTCAACAATGCACCACAATGAATATTGAGAGGGAAACCTCAACAAAATGAAAGCCTGAGATGGAAACTTTCTACAACAAAACCAAAGGCAGCATAGATGTTGATGAGTTATGCAGCAACTATGATGTCACTCAAAATACAAAGCATTGGCCAATGGTTGTATTTTTCTTAATCCTAAACATTTGTGGCATAGTTTGATAGTTTACAAAGAAATAACAGGTGCAAAATACCACGGTAAAATTTCCTTAGAAGATTGGGACTTAAGAGATCATTTATAGCAGAGGAAAAACAAAATGTTTCTGCCCAGGGAACTACAAAAAAAAAATCATGGAGCACACTGGTGAGCTGACAGGTGAACAGGCAGGCATAGTACCAGTGCTGTGGATGTCGAGTATTGTGTTGCAGCAACAAGTAACTAAGACACAATCTTAACAGAAAAAGAAAGAAAAGATCCAAATCCATGCAATTAGAAATGAAAAAGGTGAAAGCACAACAAACACTGCCAAAATCCAGATTAATAGTAACTACTTCAAAAACTTGTACTCCAATAAATTAGTAAATTCAGAAGAAACAGATAGATTCCTAGATACATATGAATTATCAAAACTGAACCCAGACATGGATAATCCAAAGGTAGGCAAAGAAATTGAGGAATAAAAACCCTACCAACTAAGGAAAACCCAGGAAGGATTCATAGGGGATTGATCACTGAATTCAATAAGACCTTCAGAGAAGATCTAATGCCAATATTGCTCAAACTCTTTAATGAAATTGAAAGAGAAGGAGTACTCCCAAAATCATTCCTGGAAGCTACCATTGCCCTGATTCCAGAACCAGACAAGGACTCAATTGAAAAAGAAAATTAGAGGCCAATCTCTTAATGAACATAGATGCAAAGATTAACAACAAGATACTGGCAAACAGAATGCCACAAATCAACAAAAATATCATATATCATAACCAAGTAGGCTTCATCCCAGGGATCCAAGAATGGTTCAACATACACAAATCAAAAAATATAAAACATTACATAAACAGAAGCAAGGAAAATATCACACAATACTTTCAATAGATACAAAAAAGAACTTTGACAGGGTAAATGAGGAGCAAAATGGAAGCTAGATCTAGGGAAGCAGGAAGAACTTGTTCAAATGGGAAGAGGAAGAAGGGAGGGGAGGGGAAGGAAAGAAGAAAGGGGGGTTTAAAAAGAGAGACTAGAAAGAAAAAATGGAAACAGGGGTTTTGTAAATGGAAAGGGGAAGAAGAATTGAAAGGAGGGGAAGGGAATGGGGGAAAAAGAATTAAGATATATAATGTACAGGTACAAATTCCCCATGATGAATGTGATCATTATATGTGGCAAACATGTACTACAAAAAATAAATAGAAAATGCCTTTGACAAAATCCAACATACATCCATAATTAAAACCTTGAAAAAAAGGTATAAAATAACCTTATCTCAGTCTAATAGAAGCAATTTTTGACAAACCTACTGCCAACATCATATTAAATTGGGGAAAATCTGGGAGCTTTCCTCTAAAAATAGGAACAAACAAGGATTTTCATTATCATCATTTCTGTTCAATTTAGCACTCAAAACTATAGCCAGAGCAATCAGTCAAGAGAAAGAAATAAAAGGAATATGTATAGGAAAGGAAGGAGTCAAGCTATCCTTATTCACAGATTACATCATCCTTTACATAGAAGACCCAAAAAATTCCACCAAAAGACTCCTACATCTAACAAATTCAGTAGGCAGCAAGATACAAAATCAACAAACAAAAAATCAATAGTATTCCTGTATAGCAATAATGAACTCACCAAGAAAGAATTGGGAAAACAACAGCATCAGGAAAAATTAAATACTTAGGAATTAATCTTTTGGAAGTGAAAAACCTCTACAACAAAAACTACACTTTCAATCTCTGAAAAAGAAGATTGCAGAAAACATGAAAGATCTCCTCTGTTCCTGCATAGATAGAAACAATGTAGTAAAAATGGTCATACTTCCAAAACTGATATACAGACTTAATTCAACCTCAATCAAAATACCAACACTATTACTCAGAGAACTAGAGAAAACCATCCTAAAATTCATACAGAACAAGAAAGAGGCCCACACCAGCAAAAGCAATCCTGGGCAACAATGGCAAAGCAGGAGACATCACAATCTTAGATTTCAAGTTATATTACAAAGGTACAATGATTAAAAACAGCTTAGTACTCTCACAAAAACATACATGTGGATCAATGGAACAGAATAAGAGAATGTAGAAACAACTCCAGGTCATTCAGCCATTTGATCTTTGACAAAGGGGTCAAAAATATATGCTGGAGTAAAGAAAGCCTCTTTAATACATGATGCTGGGAAAATTGGCTATCCACATGCAGAAGATTGACTCTAGACCCATATACTCACCGTGTACTTAACTAAAATGGTAATTGCTCAAATACTTAAATACTAAAACAGAAACAATTTGCTGCAAGATAAAATAGGTAAAATTTCTGAAGACCTAGCCATAGGCAAAGACTTTCTGAACAAAACCCCAATTGCACAAAAAATAACATCAAGATTCAATAAATGATCACATCAAATCAAAAAACTTTTCCACAGCAAAGGAAACAACCAACAGAGTGAAGAAACAACCAACAGAATGGGGACAATTTTTGTCAGGTACTCCTCAGACCAAGGACTGATATCTAGAATATATAAAGAACTCAAAAAAATAAACCCCTCCCCAAAAAAAAGACCCAATCAAAAGTGAGCAATTGAAATGAATGCACATTTCTAAGAAGAAGAAGCATAAATGCCCAATAAATATATGAAAAAGTATTCAACATCTCTGGCAATAGAGAAATGCAAAATAAAACAACACTGAGATTCCATCTTATTCCAGAAAGAATTATTATCAGGAAATCAAATAATAACAAGTGTTGGCATGGTTATGGGGAAACTTCCTTTTGCAAATGGGAAGGACCAAGAGATGGAGGGAAGGAGGAGACAGGGACATAAAAGGAATTAAGATGTGCTATGTACACGTACCAACTCCCCACTATGAATGTAATTATTATGTATAGTAAGCATGTACTGATAAAAATAAACATTTAAAAAATCTGAAACACTTAAAATCCTGAGCTTCATGAAGAGTAGCCACTTATTATCAATATATTTGCATAATTAAAAAGCACAGATTCTAGAGTCAGGATGTCTTAGTTCAAAACTACCTATTCTACCTACTAACACAGTGACTTTGGGCAATTCACTGAACTCTGCACCTCAGTTCTCACATCTGAAAAATGAAGATGATAACAATACATACCTCATTGGATGATGCTGAAGAATAAATGAGATAATCAACATGGAATACTTAGGACAATGTCTGTGCACTGCAAGGGCTCAACAAGCACTGGCTCTTACTTGCAGCTATTACCTCAACAGTGTGATATCTGTGAGAATACCACACCAGTAAATCCTGATTCTACAGACCAATAAATAGGAATAAAAACCCAGAATTGAATGGAAATAATTGATAAATGTGTCTTAAATCTATGTACATGCTGTGATGGTTAATTTTGGTAGTCAACTTGACTGGATTGATGGATGCATAAAGAATTGGTAAAACACACTTCTAAGTGTGTCTGTGTGAGTGCTTCCAGAGAAGACTGATGTGTGAATCAGTGAACTGAGTGCGAAAGACCCTCCCTGAATGTGGATGACACCATCCTATAGGCCAGGGGTCCAGATGGAACAGAAAAAGAAGGGGAAGTGTGTGTGCAATCACTGGATCAATCAATCCTTCTTAAGCAAGTATGGTTTTTGCTGCTGCTGTTGCTTGTGGACTAAAAATCCAGATGAATCACAAATTTGCACCAGCCAATCTCCATTTGGTTTTTAGGCTTTCAGTTTTGAACCAGGGTTGTAGCATTAGTCCCTCTTCTGAGGCTTCCTGCTTCATACACTCAGCAGCTACAGATTTCTCTAGTCCTCCAGTCTACAAGCAGCCATTGTGGGACTATTCAGCTCCTGATCATATAAGCCAATCTAGGAAATCTCCACATATACATTTGTCATTAATAAATTAATCCAACAAGGAGTACATATATACTATTAATCCTGCTCCTCTAGATAGCCCTTACTAATTCAATAATCAAAAGATAATTGACAAAGTGAAAAAAATCCCAATTCATATTACAGATATTTTTCTCAATGCATAAAAAATTCATAAATCAATAAGAAAAAAGATCAAATGAGCAGCTTATGAACAAAGAACATATAAAGACTTCAATATATATCAACTTCATGCATATTTTAATATATACATTAAATATCTTCTAATCAGAAAGATCAAAAAGTTTGGTGAAGTACTGTATAATGTGAAGGTAAGATAAACTGACCATTTCCTTTCATTGTCAATGGAAGTGAAAATGTATATAATGTATGCAGAGTAATTAGACAATATTTATCAAAATTTTAAGTGCATATTTTGACAACTCCATACCTTATAGTTTATCCTATATCTAATTTTGCTTATTTGTGATATAACAACATGAAGTGATATGCATATTCCACAGATATGGAATTGAAAATGTTATCTAACAATGAATATGAGAATAAACACATACTGTGAAGAACAAAACTGGCAATCTATGAGCAGTAAAGAGGAGAGAGACAGCTCTACTTGTACTATTGTAGAATGATCTCCATAATACATTTACTCAAAAAAAGAAGATTCAGTTTATTGATTAGTTACTTTCTTGTCACTAGAACAAAATGCTCAACCCTCAAAACTTAAAGGAGTGGCTTAGTTGGCTCACAATTCTAGTGGGTTCAGTCCATGGTTGGCTGACTCCAAGGCAGAAATGCCATGGTGGAAAGACAGGCAGAGAAAAGATGCCCACATCACATCAATCAGGAAGCAGAGAGAAAGATAAGAGAGACACTAGGTACAAAAATACAACCTTATGTATTATGTCCCCAGTTACTTCAATGGGGTTCCACCTCCCTACAATACATGCAACTAGGAATTCATTAATAAATTAATTGACCAAGAAGTATAGTGCCCCCACAGATCCAATCACCTTCTAAAAGCCCTACCTCTGAATACATGAGACTTTGGGGAACATTTAAAATCTAAACCCTAACATTCATCCCCAGGCCCCAAAAGTCTCATGTCCATCTCATGTGAAATGGATTCCATCCTTCCTTAAGAACTTCCAGTCTTGAGACACGCGGAAAACACCAAATCAGCCCGCTGCAGACAGGCAGGTGTGCAGACGTGGTCCCGAGGTTGCCAGTTGCGCTGAAAATACCAAATCAGCCCACACCCTGGCGAAAATCCACTGGACCTGCCCCCCGCTCCTTTGGCCTCTTCTCTGTACAGCCACCTGGTTCCACACTACAAACACGCAGGGGACACCAAAACACCAGACCACTATACTAGAGCTAATCAAGTTCTCAGCATTTAAAGAATTCCTGCGCAGAGGCAGGGGATTCTGAGCCACTGTCACAATACTCCTGGTCCAGAGGAAGGGGCTTCAGGGCCACCAAACATCCCGCCACTCCCGGCCCAGAGGAAGGGGCTTCCGGGCCACCATCCCTACCGCAACTCCCGGCCCCTGTCCCACCTCTCCCAGCTCAGAGGACGTGATCCTCACGGGCACCAACAGCACCCCCCCAACCCCCAGTTGAAATGAGAAAACATGTAAATAAGTCTCAAAACCAGTCTTCCAGATCATCTACAGCAACCCCAAAGGGAAATGAGATGGAACGCTCTGATACTCAACCACCTGGACCCACTGAACTGGCAACAAAAGGGGATCTGGAAAAAATGAAATCAGAAATAATTTCTCAGATAACAGGAGAAATTGTGCTCCTAGTGCATGACATGATTAATAAATCAAGAGAGAAGCTGAGGAATATGATGGAATCCCAACATAGGAAACAAATGGAATCCATAAAACAGATGCAAATAGATTTCCAGGACATGAAAAACTCCACTGAAAGTCTACACAGCAGGATGAGCCAATGTGAGGACAGAATTTCAGATATAGAAGATAAGATTGCAATTAATTACCAGGAAAAGAAAAATTGTTTCAAAATTATAAGGGAACATGAGAAATCAATCCAGCAGCTGCTAGATGATGCAAAGAAGAATAACATAAGACTGACTGGAGTTGAGGTCTGCCCACGCCCTACCGAGGTCCTGAGTCTCACGGAACATGCCAAATCAGCCTGCTGAAGACAGGCAGGTCTGTGCACAACCTACCAAGGTCCCAAGTCACGCAGAAGATGCCGAATCACTCTGCTGCAGACAGGCAGTCACCTGGTTCCACACTACAAAGACACAGAGGACACCAGACCACCAGACCAAGGTACTGGGTCCCGCTGTTCCCGGCCCAGAGGTAGGGACTTCTGAGCCGCCGTCCCACTGCTCCTGGTCCAGAGGAAGGGGCTTCCCGGTCACCATCCCTCCTGCTGCTCCCAGCCCAGAGGAAAGGGCTTTTGGGCCACCTTCTGTCCTGCTGCTCCTGGCCCAGAGGAAGGGGCTTCTGGGCCACTATCCCTCCCACCGCTCCCGGCTAAAAGGTAGGAGCTTCTGAGCCGCCATCCCACTACTCCTGGTCCAGAAGAAGGGGCTTCCCAGCCACCATCCCTCCTGCTGCTCCCAGCCCACAGAAAAGGGCTTTTGGGTCACCATTCCTACCGCTGCTCCCAGCCCCTGTCCCACCTCTCCCAGCTCAGAGGAGGTAATCTATGCAGGTGCTAACAGCCCCCCGCCCCAGTCGAAATGAGAAAACACATAAATAAGTCTCAAAACCAGACGTCCAGATAACCTACAGCAACCCCAAAGGGAAATGAGATGGAACACTCTGATATTCAACCACCTGGACCCACTGAACTGGCAACAAAAGGGGATCTGGGAAAAATGAAATCAGAAATAATTTCTCAGATAACAGGAGAAATTGTGCCCGTAGTGCAAGACATGATTAATAAATCTAGAGAGGAGCTGAGGAACATGAAGGAATCCCAACATAAGAAACAAATGGAATCCATAAAACAGATGCAAATAGATTTTTCAGAACATGAAAAAATCCACTGAAAGTCTACACAGCAGAATGAGCCAATGTGAGGACAGAATTTCAGATATAGAAGATAGGATTGCAATTAGTGACCAGGAAAAGAAAAATTCCTTCAAATTATAAGGGAACATGAGAAATCAATCCAGCAGCTGCTAGATGATGCAAAGAAGAATAACATTAAGGCTGACTGGGCTCAATGAAGAAACAGGAGAGAATGCAGATGACATAAAAAATCTCTTCACAGAAATAATGGCAGAAAACTTCCCAAACAGGGGAAAAAACCTTGACATACAGACAAGTGAGGCATATAGGACTCCAGCTAGCCTTGATCAAAAAAAATCTACACATAGGCATAGAATTGTTAAGATTCCAGAAATTCAACAGAAGAACAAAGTTCTCCAAGCAGTCAGAGAAAAGAAACAAATCACATACAAAGGAAAGCCCATCAGAATCACAGCAGACTTCTCAACACAAACCATCAAGGCAAGAAGAGCATGGAGTGACATATTCCAAGCCCTAAAAGGAAACAGCCTCCAACCCAGATTGATGTACCCCTCAACACTATCTTTCAAAATTGATGGAGAAATAAGATACTTTCAAGACAAACAGCACCTTAGGAACTTTGTGAATACCAAACCAGCACTCCAAAGAATTTTACACAATAGCCTAGGAACAGACATTGAGGATCACAACCCCAGGAAGCAAAGCAGAATGAACCCATCTGGCATGACAAGCAATTAAATGGAAAGGGGGAGAACCCAAAAAAAAGAAAAAGTCATGGCAATGACAAGTCAATAGGTTTCAGTTATAACCATCAATGTTAATGGTCTCAATTCACCAATCAAAAGAAATAGACTGGCAGAATGGGTCAAGAAGCAAAATCCAACAATATGCTGCATACAAGAAACACACTTAATTCAAAAGGAAACTCATAGACTGAAAGTTAAAGGGTGGAAAACAACACTCCATGTGACAGGAACCCGAAAAAAGGCAGGAGTAGCTATCCTCTTTGCAGATCAAGTAGATTTCAAATCAACACTGATTAAGAGAGACGAAGAAGGACACTACATCCTTGCAAAGGGAACAATCCAAGAGGAAAAGATGACAATCATAAATATCTATGCACCAAACACTAGTGCACCCAACTATATAAAACAAATACTAACCGACATGAAAAGTCATATATGCACTAATACAATTGTAGTGGGGGACCTCAACACCCCACTGTCACAAATAGATAGATCAACTAGACTAAAAATAAGTAATGAAATACTAGAACTCAATCAAACTCTTGAACAAATGAACTTAACAGATGTTTACAGAGTCTTCCACCCCACAAAATCAGAATACACATTCTTCTCAGCTGAACGTGGATCATTCTCAAAAATAGACCAATACTCACATAGAACATGTTTAAGTAAGTGCAAAGGAATTGAAGTTATCCCCTGTATATTATCAAACCATAGTGCAATGAAATTGGAGATCCACAGTGAAAGAAACTCAAAAAATTTCATAAAAACGTGGAAATTGAACAACACACTTCTGAATAACCAATGGGTCATAGAGGAAATTAAAGAAGAAATCAGACAGTTCCTTCAATTAAATGACAATGACAATACAACATATCGGAATCTATGGGACACAATGAAAGCAGTCTTATAAGGGAAATTCATAGCAGTGAATACTCATATTAGGAAAACAGAGCAAGCCCAATTAAACAACCTCATGCTGAACCTCAAGCTTCTAGAAAAAGAAGTGCAGGACAACCCCAAAGCTCATACAAGGGAGGAAATTATAAAGATCAGAGGAGAAATCAATGCAATGGAGACTAAGAGAATGATACAAAAACTCAATGAAGCCAAGAGTTGGTTCCTTGAAAGAATCAACAAAATTGACAAACCTTTAGCCAACCTTGTCAGAAAACGGAAAGAAAAGGCCCAAATCCATCCAATTAGGAATTAAAAGGGTGAAATTACAACAGACCCAGCAGAAATCCAGAGGATCATCAATACCTACTTCCAGAACCTATACGCCAATAAGATGGACGACACAGAAGAAATGGACAGATTCCTAGATACATATGAATTACCAAAGTTGAACAAAGAAGACCTAAAAATCCTAAACAACCCAATATCAACCAATGAAATTGAAAATGTAATTAAAAACTTATCAACTAAGAAAAGCCCGGGCCCTGATGGCTTCACTGCTGAATTCTACAAGACATTCAGAGAGGAACTGCTGCCACTACTGTTTAGACTCTTCAATGAAATTGAAAGGGAAGCAATACTCCCAAATTCATTCCTGGAAGCAAGCATCACCTTGATCCCCAAAGCAAAGAAAGACCCAACCGAAAAAGAGAACTATAGGCCAATCTCACTAATGAACATAGATGCAAAAATCCTTCATAAGATACTGGCAAATAGAATGCAGAAGATCATCAAGAAGATCATACACCCTGACCAAGTGGGATTCATCCCAGGGATGCAGGGATAGTTCAACATACGCAAATAAATCAATGTAATACACTATATCAATAGACTCAAGGACAAAACCCATATGATTATCTCCATAGATGCAGAAAAAGCATTTGACAAAATCCAACATGCATTGATGATAAAAACCCTACAAAAATTGGAATAGATGGTCTCTACCTCAAACTGATAAAAGGCATCTGTGAAAAACCAATAGCCAATATCATACAAAATGGTCAAAGACTGAAAGCCTTCACACTAAAATCAGGAACAAGACAAGGATGTCCACTATCACCACTCGTGTTCAATATAGTTCTGGAAACATTAGCCATGGCAATTAGACAAGAGAAAGAAATAAAAGGAAGAAAGATAGGAAATGAAGAAGTCAAATTGTCATTATTTGCAGATGACATGATACTCTATATAGAAGACCCCAAGAACTCCACCAAAAGTCTTCTAGACTTAATAACCAAATTCAGTCAAGTAGCTGGTTACAAGGTCAACACACAAAAATCAATAGCTTTCCTCTACACGAATGACAGACTCACTGAGAGAGAAATAGGGCAAATAATTCCTTTCACAATAGCATCCAAAAAACTGAAATACCTAGGAATCAACCTAACAAAAGAAATCAAAGACCTCTTCTCTGAAAACTATAGCACTCTGAAAAGAGAGATTGAAGATGATATCAGAAAATGGACAGACATCCCCTGCTGCTGGGTAGGAAGAATTAATATAGTGAAAATGGCCATACTTCCAAAACTGTTAGATAGATTTAATGCAATTTCAATTGAGATCCCAGCAGCATACTTCACGGACCTTGAGAAAACAATCCAAAGATTCATTTGGAACAAGAAGAGACCCACAATAGCAAAAGCAATTCTAGGTAACAGAGACATGGCAGGGGGTATCACAATCCCCAACCTGCAACTATACTACAAAGCTACTGTGATAAAAACAGCATGATACTGGCAAAGAATCAGACCTGAGGACCAGTGGAACAGATTAGAAGATGCAGAACAACTCCAGACACACTCAGCCATCTCATCTTTGATAAAGGAGCCAAACACCCTCACTGGAGGAAAGATAGCCTCTTTAATAAATGGTGCTGGAAAAATTGGGTTTCAACTTGCCAAAGATTAAAACTAGACCTATATCTCTCACCATGCACTAAACTAAAATCAAAATGGATTAAAGATCTAAATGTTAAAATAGAAACTCTGAACCAGTTGGAACAGAGGTTAGGTAGAACCCTTGAAGACATCGGTGTAGGAAAAGATTTTATTAACAAAACCTCAGTTGCCCGAGAACTAGCACAAACAATCAACAAGTGGGATCTCTTCTTATTAAAAAGCTTCTGCACAGCAAGAGAAACCACTAACAGTGTGAAGAGACAGCTCACAATGTGGGAAAAAATCTTCATCTGCTTTTCTTCAGACAAAGGTCTACTATCTCAAATCTATAAAGAACTTAAAAAGATCAGACCTCCCAAATTTAAAGACCCAATCCAAAAATGGGCATCTGAAATGAACAGACATTTCTCACACAAAGAAGTAGAAATAACAAATAAATACATGAAAAAATGTTCAACATCACTGGTCATTCGAGAGACGCAAATGAAAACAACGCTGAGATTCCACCTCACACCAGAAAGAATGGCTGCTGTCATGAAATCAACCAACAACAAATGCTGGCAGGGCTGTAGGGAAAGAGGAACACTGCTCCCTGCTGGCAGGAGTGTAGACTGGTGCAACCACTGTGGAAATCAGTATGGAGATACCGCTAAGAACTAGGACTGGAAGTCCCATTGGACCCTGCTATTCCACTGCTGGAGATCTTCCCCAAAGAATTAAAAGAATCATACCACAGTGATATATGTGTGCCCATGTTCATAGCAGCACAGTCTGTGATAGCTAAAACTTGGAAACAGCCCAAATGCCCATCAACTGGAGACTGGATAAAGAAAATGTGGTTTTTTTATAAAATGGAGTACTACTCAGCCATAAAAAATGAGAAATTAGAGACATTTATAGGTAAATGGATGCACATTGAGACGATACTCTTAAGTGAAATAAATAAGACACACACGTATAAATACCGAATAGTTTCTCTAGTGTGAGAAACTAAAAGTGAAAATAAGGATTAAAATGTATAATAGGTAATGTGAAATAGGAAGAAAAAGGGCAAAGGTGAAGGAAGTGGGAGGAGTAGGGGAAAGGAAAGAAGGGAATGGAATTAATATGAGAAAATGGAAAAATAGGAACAAAATCTTTGTAAATAGGGAGGAATGGAGGGGTTGAAGGGAGGGCTGGGCAAGGGTGAAAAATAAAAACCAAGAGAGACTATGTAAAGGTGCAAATGTCCAATGATGAATGTCATTATATTGTATACCTAAAATGTACCAATGATTAGAATGAATAATCGATAATGCAAAATAGGAAGAAAAGGTCCAAAGGGGTAGGGGTAGTGGGAGGGGCAGGGGAAAGGAAAGAAGGGAAAAGAAAAATGCTGAGAAATGGAAATAATGTCTTTGTAAATAGGGAAGGGTGGAGAGGGTTAAGGGAGGGCTAGGAATAGGGAAAAAATAAGAACCAAGATGCATCATGTAAAGGTACAAGTTCTCAATGAGAAATGTAATAGTGTTGTATACCTAAAATGTACCAATAAAAGAATTTAAAAACAAAAAGAATTTCCAGTCTTTACAATTCCAGCATTTTCCAAAAGTCCAAGTCTCCTCTGAGATTCAAGGCAAAATCTTACCGCTGAACCTGTGTAAAAATCAAAAACAAGTTACATAATGCCAAGGTACAATAGCACAGTGTAAACATTCCTATTCCAGAAGGGAGAAATAGAAGGATAGAAAAAAATAGGATCAAAGCAAGACCAAAACCCAGCAGGACATACATTAAAGCTTGTAGTTCCATGTTCAGCATCTGACACATGGTGGTGAACTGTCATTTCTAGAGGGCTTTGGCAGTCCTATGCCTATGTACTTGTTTGCAGCCCATGTCGCCTCTCTCTTGGGCTAGATCCACTCATGGGCTGCAATTTTCCTCTGTAGACATTCCACATTCCCGGCATCTCCAACTTCCTGGGGTCTCCACTATACCTTTGGCTTTGTTCCCACAGTTTCACACACTGCCCTCTGAGGGTTCTCCTTGCTTGGCATCCTAGGCCTTCCTTTGAAATCTAAGTGGACGCCTCTCTGACCCCATAATTCTTGCACTTTGCATGCCAGTAAAGCCAGCATCATGTAGAGAACACCAGGGTCTGCTATAAGTAAGAATAGTACCCAGGTCCCTTTGGACTATGATTGCAGCAAGCTTTAAATCACATAGTTAGGTAGTCACAGCAACAACCCCACTTCTCTTGTACTAATTTTCTATATATATTAGCTACTTATCCATCTTTGGGACAAAATACCCAACATCTGAAACTTAAAGGAGGAAAGGCTCATGATTCCAGGGAATTCAATTTTTTTTTTTTCTAGTCACCTTCCCCTTTGCTCCTCCTCTCCCTTCTCCTCTGGTCCCTTCACCTTTTAAATACTTGTTCATATTTTCTTAGCATACTTGTTCATATTTTCTTAGTTATAGCATTTTTGGCAGGGTTTTTTGGCTGTTTTTGTTGTTGTTGTTTTGGTACCGGGGATCGAACTTGGGACCTTGTGCTTGTGAGGCAGGCAGTAGGACCACTGAGCTAAATCCCCAGCCCAGGAGTTATTAGAATCTTGTACATGAAACATCTTTATTCCTCTCATTTCCCTTTCCCCTTCTCCTCACCCCTCATCCTTGTTCCCTTGGACCACTGCCCTATTGGATGAGATCTGTCTCCTTGTCCCTTTCTATCCATCCTTCATCATTTTCTTTGTTCTTTCCCTCAAATGAAAGATACTATATTGTATTTAAGCTTGTGTGTCTTATTTATTTCACTCAGTATTATATTTTCCAGGTGCATCCATTTTCCTACATATGCCTCAAATTTATCATTCTTTACAGCAGAGTAGTATTCCAATACATAAAGATATCACTTTTTGTTTATCCAATCATCAACTGATGGGTATACAGGCTGCTTGCAGGATGTAGCTATTATAAATTGTGCTGCCATAAACATGCATCACTGTAGTATAATGACTTAAGCTTTTTGGGGAAGATACCTAGCAGAGAAATAGCTGGATCATATGGAATTTCTAAATTCAATTCTTTGTATTCTCAAAATTTTTTGAAACAAGACCTATAAGTCCCATTCCATTGACATGGTCAACGTTTCCTTTAAATCCTCAGATGTTTATGTGCTCCTAAACAAGTGTGCTCCCAAAAGAAGTTCCCATGGCTCTGCCAAGCACTGTGGGACCTGTTTCTGCACTCAAATCTGCTGTTTCCCTGCAGTCACCATCAGACAGCCCTAGAGCAGTGGTGCCAAACCTATGGCATGCATGCCACACCAGATGTTATCGTTGAAAGCTCTAAAAGGTTGGCCATCATTGCTCTAGAGCCCTTTCTGTGAGAAAGCTGCATGGCTAACTAGAGAAGGCAGAGAAAGTGACAGTCTCTGCTTCCATTACACTCTGCGGGGGGAATCCTACCACTACTGTGCTGGGGCTCCTTGATTTTGTCGAACTCATGAAACAGTGCTTCATATTTGCTTCCAGTCACTCTTTTCTCTTCAGCCCTGAATGTAGATGGAACCAGAATGGCAAATAAAGCTGGCACAGAGATTTCTGGGAAGATGGCAAAGCAGTAAGCAGGAACAAATCAACCTCTCCAAGATTCAGAATCCAGACACTGCAAAATAAAAAATTGGGGAAGAAAAAGAGGGAGGTGGATCCCTGGGACCCAGGAAGGATCTGAAGGGAAAATTGGAGGCCACAGAGAAAGCAAAGAGATAGATCTCAATACAGAAAAAGAAAAGAGCAACCTGCACTTTCTCCCTGGCTCCTGATTTGTGGCAAGAAAAAGGAAGACAGAATCTACAGAAAGAGAAAATGAAAGCAGGTGACTCTAGAGGCCTCTTGGGAGAAACTCACCAATGGAATGGAGCAGTGGATGTTGTGAGCTACAACAGCTGGTAAGTGACTCCAGTCCAAGTGACTGCAGTGTTCCCTGGAAACAATGCTTATGGAGGGGCTAAGTGAACTTAGGACTCAGAGCAGCTGTAGATTGGCTTTGTTGAAGGGTTCCCAGTGTTAAAAATCCACAGTGACTGGTGAGGGACAACCATGGGAGATGTCCAGGGTCAGGTAGCCATAGTCAGCCCAGCAAGAGACAGAGTGTTAAAATTAAAGAACCCAGGCCTCTACCCCAAAACCAGAGGCCAGGATCAGCCTGAACTTCTGTGAATTTGAAATTGCCAGAACAAGAGCCTTGCCCTAATACTACTGACAGCTTACTGCACTCCACCCTAATCCTACTGCAGGCTTGCTGGGATGTTCCAGCATGGATCTGGGCTCTGACTGCTTCCTTTTTCTACCACCAAGAGCAGAGTCACATACTGACCTGGATGCTACCACAAAATGGTAGTTCCCAGAAGATAATCACAGGCTTGAACTCACAGAGAAATTTCTTTCTTCTTTGCTTTTGGGATGGGGGGCAGGGTGTTCATTTGGTTTTTGTTTTCATGAATGTGAACACTGTTTTTAGTTTGGGTTTTGTTCACTGTTGTTGTTCTCCTTTTTTTATTTTCTTTTTTCTTTTTCTCCTGTCTTCTTCACCGGTTTCTCAAGGCTTGGGTAATCTTCCTCTGTCCTTCAACATTGCTTCTAATCTCTTTCTCTATTATTTCTCTATTTTTTTTCCTGTAACTCTTTTGAATTTTCTCCCCTTAGGGTAAAATCACTCTATTGAATGAAATTTTACTGTATATAATTTTCTGATTTCTCTTAGATTTTGTTGTATAACTATAAATCTTGTACCAGTGGGTAAAGGCACCGAATTAATAGTTATCACAATTTGTCATTTTACTGCCTGTGCTTGATGCTATTGTTATTATGGACTATACTACTTTAGCCAAGGTGACATACTTGTGATCAATTGTTCTTCCTTGTATGACAATACCTAGATTGTCTGGAGGTCATAAACAATACTATAGTCCAGTACAAAAGAACTGGGTGCTTGGCCAAACAAGCCTAATTCCCTAATTAATTGAACATGTCATCCCTAATAAGTTGAAGAGGTAAGATCCTGGGATAGACTCAAAAGCCAAAAGCCAGGTATAGCTAGAAGACATCACTGAAAAGTAGTCATTTCCTAAAGATGTCTTGAGACTAGTAATAAAGTTCCCTACCATAAATAATTTACAAGCCTCAAAACAGAAAACAAACAAACAAAAAAAGAAAATGAGAAACACAGAACCAAGAAGCAACCCATAACCCCCAACTCACCCAAAGCAAATCAGGGGGACACTGAGGTGGAAGAAATCAAAAGAAACCCAGCTGGATTTCATGAAATGGTAGCATCAGAAGTAACAAAACAGATGACTACATATCTTGATAAAACCAAAATAGAGATAATTAAAGACATGATGGGCCACCACCAACCCAACTGCAGAGGAGCAGAACTGCCCCCAGCGCAGAGGTGAACCTTCTGGGCTGCCATACCACCACCCCCCAAGTGCTGAGGAAGTGAGCCATGTGGACGCCAGCAGCACATATCCTCCCCCCATCCCCTCACTGAAATGAGAAGACATGTAAACAAGTCTTAAAACCAGACTTCCAGATAACTTAAAGCAACCCCAAAGAGAAACTAGATAGAATACTTTGATACTCAACCACCTGGACTCCCTGAACTGGCAACAAAAGAGAATCTGGAAAAAATGAAATTAGAAATAATTTCTCAGATACCAGCAGAGATTGTGTCCATGGTGCAAGACACAATTAATAAATCTAGAGAGGACACAGATGAAAAAAATAGAGGAGCTGAGGAACATGATGGAATCCCAACCTAGGAAACAAATGGAATTCATAAAACAGATACAAACAGATTTCCAGGATATCAAAAACTCCATTGAAAGTCTATGCAGCAGAACGAACCAATGTGAGAGGGTAGAATTTCAGATATAGAAGATAAGATTGCAAATACTGACCAGGAAAAGAAAAGTTGCCTCGAAATTGTAAGGGCACATGAGAAATCAATCCAGCAGCTGCTAGACAATGCAAAAAAGAATAACATAAGACTGATTGGAGTCAATGAAGAAACAAGAGTGCAGATGACATAAAAAAAACTGTTCACAGAAGTGCTTGCAGAAAACTTCCCAAGCAGGAAAAAAGACCTTGACATACAGATAAGTGAGGCATATAGGACTCCAAATAGCCTTGATCAAAAAAAAAAAAAATCTACACATAGACATAGAATTGTTAAGATTCCAGAAACCAAACAGAAGAACAAAATTCTACAAGCAGTGAGAGAAAAGAAACAAATCACATACAAAGGAACGCCCATGAGAAACACAGCAGGCTTCTCAACGCAAACTCTCAAGGCAAGAAGAGCTTGGAGTGATGTATTCCAAGCCCTAAAGGAAAACAGCCTCCAACCCAGACTGATGTACACTACAAAACTATCTTTCAAAATTGATGGAGAAATAAGATACTTTCATGATAAACAGCACCTCAGGAACTTCATGAATACCAAACCAAAACTCCAAAAAATTTTAGATCATATCTAGGAAAAGAAAATGAGGACCACAACACCAGGAAGCACAGCAGAATGAATCCATCAGCCGAGACAAGAAATTAAACACAAAGGGGGAGAATCCAACAAAAAGAAAAAGCCATGACAAGGATAAGTCAATATGTATCAGTTATAACCATCAATGTTAATGGTCTCAATTCACCAATCAAAAGAAATAGACTGGCAGAATGGGTCAAGAAACAAGATCCAACAACATGCTGCATTCAAGAAACACACTTAATTCAAAAAGAATTACATAGACTGAAAGTTAAAGGGTGGAAAACAATACTCCATGCAACAGGAACCCCCAAAAAAAGCAGGAGTAGCTATCCTTTGAAGATCAAGTAGATTTCAAACCAACACTAATTAAAAGAGAAAAATAAGGACATTACATCCCTGTAAAGGGAACAATCCAAAAGGAAGAGATGACAATCATAAATATCTATGCAACAAACACTAGTGCACCAAACTATATAAAACAAATACTAACGGACATAAAAAAATTTAAAATGCACTAATACAATGGTAGTGGGGGACCTCAATTCCCCACTGTCACAAATACATAGATCAACTAGACAAAAAATAAGCAACAAAATACTAGAACTCAATCAAACTCTTGAACAAATGAACTTAACAAATGTTTACAGAGTGTCCCACCCCCACAAAATCAGAATACACATTCTTTACAGCTGCACATGGGTCGTTCTCTAAAACAGACCACATACTCTCTCATAGAACATATTTAAGTAAGTGCAAAGGAATTGAAGTTATCCATTCTATATTATCAGACCATAGTGCAATGAAATTGGACATCAGTAGCAAAAGAAAACACAAGAATTTCATAAAAACATGGAAATTGAACAACATACTTCTGAATAACCAATGGGTCACAGAGGAAATTAAAGAAGAAATCAGTCCCTACAATTAAATAATAATGACATTACAACATATTGGAATGTATAGGACATGATGAAAGCTGTCTTACAAGGGAAATTCATAGCAATGAATACACATATTAGGAAAACAGAACAAACCCAATTAAAGAACCTGACGCTGAACCTCAAGCTTCTAGGAAAAGAAGAGCAGGACAAACACAAAGCTCATACAAGGGAGGAAACTATAAACATCAGAGCAGAAATCAGTGCAATGGAGACTAAGAGAACAATACAAAAAATCAATGAAGCCAAGAGTTGGTTCTTTGAAAGAATCAACAAAATTAACAAACCCTTAGCCAAGCTTATCAGAAAGAGAAAAGACCCAAATCCATGCAATTAGGAATCAAAAGGGTGAAGTTACAACAGACCCAGCAGAAATCCAGAGGATCATCAATACCTACTTCAAAAAACTATATGCCAAAAAGATAGAAAACACAGAATGGACAGATTCCTAGATATGTATGAATTACCCAAGTTGAACTAAGAAGACCTAAAAATTCTAAATGACCCAATATCAATCAATGGAATTGAAAACATATTTAAAAATTTACCAACTAAGAAAAGTCTGGGCTCTGATGGCTTCACTGCTGAATTCTACAAGACATTTAGAGAGGAACTACTGCCACTACTGTTTAAACTCTTCAATGAAATTGAAAGGGAAGCAATACTCCCAAATTCATTCCTGGAAGCAACATCACCTTGATCCCCAAAGCAAAGAAAGACCTAACAGAAAAAGAGAACTATAGGCCAATCTCACTAATGAGCATAGATGCAAAAATCCTTAATAAGATACTGGCAAATAGAATGCAGAAGATCATCAAGAAGATTATACATATACACCCTAACCAAGTGGGATTCATCCCAGGGATGCAGGGGTGGTTCAACATACGCAAGTCAATCAATGTAATACACTATATCAATAGAGCCAAGAACAAAAACTATATGATTATCTCCATAGATGCAGAAAAAGCATTTGACAAAATCCAACACCCATTTGTGATTTTAAAAACCCTACAAAAAAATTGGAATAGATGGTCTCTAATGTCCAAAGGGGGTAGTGGAAGGGGCAGGGGAAAGTAAAGAAGGGAAAGGAAATATGATGAGAAATGGGAAAAATGGAAATAAAGTCTTTGTAAAGAGGGAAGGGTGGAGTGGGTGAAGGGAGGGCTAGGAATGGGGAAAAAAATAAGAACCAAGATGCATTATGTAAAGGTACAATTCCCAATGAGAAATGTAATTGTGTTGCATACCTAAAATGTACCAACAAAGCAATTTAAAAAGAAACAAAACTGAAATCCAGAAGGTCAGCCGGTCCCAGCATCCAGAAGGAAGCTCCCCCACCGCCATTCCATGCTCCTAGGGCAGCATCAGCTTGTTTAATTGGGCTTGTTCTGTTTTCCTAATATGCATATTCACTGCTATGAATTTCCCTCGTAAGACTGCTTTCATTGTGTCCCATAGATTCTGATATGTTGTATTGTCATTGTCATTTAATTGAAGGAACTGTCTGATTTCTTCTTTAATTTCTTCTGTGACCCATTGGTTATTCAGAAATGTGTTGTTCAATTATCACATGTTTATGAAATTTTTTTGAGTTTCTTTTGCTATGGATCTCCAATTTCATTGCACTATGGTCTGATAATATAGAGGGGACAACTTCAATTCCTTTGCACTTACTTAAACATGTTCTATGTGTGAGTATGTGGTCTATTTTTGAGAATGAGCCATGTGCAGCTGAGAAGAATGTGTATTCTGATTTTGTGGGGTGGAAGACTCTGTAAATATCTGTTAAGTTCATTTGTTCAAGAGTTTGATTGAGTTCTAGTATTTTATTACTTATTTTTTGTCTAGTTGATCTATCTATTTGTGACAGTGGGGTGTTGAGGTCCCCCACTACAATTGTATTAGTGCATATATGACTTTTCATGTCCATTAGTATTTGTTTTATCCCCCTTGATCAGGGTGTATGATCTTCTTGATGATCTTCTGCATTCTGTTTGACATTATCTTATTAAGGATTTTTGCATCTATGTTCATTAGTGAGATTGGCCTATAGTTCTCCTTTTCAGTTGGGTCTTTCTCTGCTTTGGGGATCAAGGTGATGCTTGCTTCCAGGAATGAATTTGGGACTATTGTTTCCCTTTCAATTTCACTGAAGAGTTTAAACAGTAGTAGCACCAGTTCCTCTCTAAAACTTATCAACTAAGAAAGCCCAGGCCCTGAGGGGCTTCACTGCTGAATTCTACAAGACATTTAGAGAGAATCTCTACTCCCTGATCATACACCCTGATCAAGTGGGATTCATCCCAGGGATGTACGGATGGTTCAATATATGAAAATCAATCAATGTAATACACTATATCAATAGAGCCAAGGACAAAAACCATATGATTATCTCCATAGACCCAGAAAAAGCATTTGACAAAATCCAACATGCATTTATGATAAAAACCCTACAAAAAATTGGAATAGATGGTCTCTACCTCAAACTGATAGAAGCCATCTATGAAAAACCAACAGCCAATATTATACTAAATGGTCAAAAACTGAAAGCCTTCACACTAAAATCAGGAACAAGACAAGGATGTCTACTATCACCACTCTTGTTCAATATAGTTCTGGAAACATTAGCCATGGCAATTAGACAAGAAAAAGAAATAAAAGGAATAAAGATAGGAAATGAAGAAGTCAAATTGTCATTATTTGCAGATAACATGATACTCTATATAGAAGACCCCAAGAACTCCATCAAAAGTCTTCTAGACTTAATAACCAAATTCAGTCAAGTAGCTGGTTACAAGGTCAACACACAAAAATCAATAGCTTTCCTCTACACGAATGACAGACTCACTGAGAGAGAAATAGGGCAAATAATTCCTTTCACAATAGCATCCAAAAAACTGAAATACCTAGGAATCAACCTAGCAAAAGAAATCAAAGACCTCTTCTCTGAAAACTATGGCACTCTGAAAAGAGAGATTGAAGATGCTATCAGAAAATGGACAGACATCCCCTGCTCCTGGGTAAGAAGGATTAATATAGTGAAAATGGCAGAGGAATCTCCCCTGCTGCCATCCCAGGCTCCTAGGGCCAAGAAGGTGAGCCGGTCCCAGCACCCGGAAGGAAGCTCCCCGCCTCCATCCAAGGCTCCTAGGGCAGTGAAGCTCAGCCGGTCCCAGCACCTGGATGGAAGCTCCCCTGCCTCCATCCCAAGCTCCTGGGGCAGAGAAGCTGAGCCAGTCCCAGAACCCGGAAGGAAGCTCCCCTGCTGCCATCCCAAACTCCTAGGGCAGAGAAAGTGACCTGCGTGGGTGCCAGAAGCACCCCCCCCCGCGCCGTGGAAATGAGAAGACACATAAACAAGCCTCAAAAACAGACTTCCAGATCACCTACAGCAACCCCAAAGGGAAATGAGATGGAACAATCTGATACTCAACCATCTGGACTCTCTGAACTGGCAACAAAAGAGGATCTGGGAAAAATGAAATCAGAAATAATTACTCAGATAACAGCAAAGATTTTGCTCATGGTTCAAGACATGATTAATAAATCTAGACAGGACACAGATAAAAAAAATAGAGGATCTGAGGAACATGATGAAATAGAATCCATAAAACAGATCCAAATAGATTTCCAGGAGATTAAAAACTCCATCAAAAGTCTGCGCAGCAGAATGAACCAATGTGAGGACAGAATTTCACATATAGAAGATAAGACTGCAATTAGCGAGGAGGAAAAGAAAAATTGCTTTAAAATTGTAAGGGAACATGAGAAATCGATCCAGCAGCTGCTAGACAATACAAAGAGGAATAACATAAGACTGATTGGAGTCAATGAAGAAACAGGAGAGAGTGCAGACGACATAAAAAAAAACTCTTCACAGAAATGATGGCAGAAAACTTCTCAAGGAGGGGAAAAGAACTTGACATACAGATAAGTGACGCATATAGGACTCCAGCTAGCCTTAATCAAAAAAATTCTACACATAGGCATACAATAGTTAGGATTCCAGAAATCCAACAGAAGAATAAAATTCTACAAGCAGTGAGAGAAAAGAAACAAATCACATACAAAGGAAAGCCCATCAGAATCACAGCAGACTTCTCAATGCAAATCCTCAAGGCAAGAAGAGCTTGGAGTGATGTATTTCAAGCCCTAAAGGAAAACAGCCTCCAACCCAGATTGATGTACCCTGCAAAACTATCTTTCAAAATTGATGGAGAAATAAGATACTTTCATGATAAAGAGCACCTCAGGAACTTCATGAATATCAAACCAGCACTCCAAAGAATTTTAGACAATACCCTAGGAAAAGACAATGAGGATCACAACCCCAGGAAACCCAGCAGAATGAATCCATTGGGTGTGACAAATTAAATGCAAAAGGGGAGAATCCAACAAAAAGAAGAAGTCACGACAAGGCTTTTAAAACTTTTGACTTCATCTCCTTTATGGGTGTATAATTCAATCTTATTATTGTACTGATTAGTATTTTTCTGATTCTAGAATTGCATACCATTCCTTGTGCTATACTGGCTATTTGTCATCTTCTTATGTCTACATTTCAATTGGGTTGTCTATTAATGAGCTCTAAGAATTCTGGTCACAGGTTATATGCATTGGAAATATGGTCTGTTTAAGGACTACTCTTCATTTTAATGATGTCATTTACAGTTCTAAATATTGATGGAATCTCATTTATCAATTTTTTTTCTTTTATACATCATGTTTTTTGTATCCTAGGTAGTTCTTGCCTACTCTGAATTCATAAATATTTTCCCTTATAATTTCTTCTTAAAGTTTTATACTTTTAGGCTTTCTTATTTAGGTTCATAGATCCCTTCAAGTTATTTTCATGTATGGAAAAAAAGGGTTGAAGTTAATTTTTTATATACAGATACCAGGTGTTCTAGTGCCGTTTGCTGAAGACACTATCTGTTCCTTGGCTCTTGAATTGAGTTTATATTCTATACAATGCTAATGTTAAATAATCTTTCAAAACTCAGTGCACCATATATGAGTGGTTCTATTTCTATATTCTCTGATTTATTCAAATGATCTATATGTTTTTCCTTACACCAACATTGCCTTAATTACTGTAGCTTTAGAAGAAGTCTTAAAATTAGGTACTAAACGTCTTCCAACACTGTTTTTTTGTTTTTGGCTTTTCTGGGTCCTTTGTACTCCTACATAACTTTTAAATTTCAATATGCAGTTCTTCATTTATACCAAGTATACATGGGCCTGAATTTTTATATATACTTTGTGTTTTCTAATCCTGCTAAATTCAAGTACAAGTTCTAGGGGCTCCTAGAGATTTCTTAGAATTTTCTCTGTAGATGATCATTTCATGTACATATAAACATTTTGCTTCTGCCATGACAATCCTATCCTAGTTGTGTCATTTTATTGCCAGACTATTTTGATTTAGACCTATGTTTCAAACTCTAATGGACAGATGAAGAGTAGGCATATATGCCCTTGTTCGCCACTTTAGGGAGAAAGCATTGTATCATCTTCATTCATAGAAGGAGTTTTTGTTGGAAGTATGGAGTACATGTCTTTGATCTGTTGAGAAGGTTCTGTTCTACTTCTAGTCTCCTGATAGCTTTTACCATGAACAACTGTAGAATTTAGTCCAATACTCTTTCTCCAACTAGTGACAGGATCATATGGCTTTCTCCTTTCCTCTGTTAAAATGATTACTTTTGGGGGTGGATCTTCCAATGCTGAACCAACACTGCCATCCCTATAATAAAACCACTTTCTACATACTGCCAAAAAAAAAAAAAGAAAATGGCCATACTTTGAAAACTGCTATATAGATTTAATGCAATTTCAATTGAGATCCCAGCAGCATACTTCACGGACCTTGAGAAAACAATACAAAAATTCATTTGGAACAAGAAGAGACCCAGAATAGCAAAAGCAATTCTAGGTAACAGAGACATGGCAGGGGGTATCACAATCCCCAACCTGCAACTATACTACAAAGCTACTGTGATAAAAACAGCATGGGACTGGCAAAGAAACAGACCTGAGGACCAGGGGAACAGATTAGAAGATGCAGAAACACCTCCAGACACACTCAGCCATCTCATCTTCCATAAAGGAGCCAAACACCCTCACTGGAGGAAAGATAGCCTCTTTAATAAATTGTGCTGGAAAAATTGGGCTTCAACTTGTCAAAGATTAAAACTAGACCTATATCTCTCACTATGCACTAAACTGAAATCAAAATGGATTAAAGATCTAAATATTAAAATAGAAACTCTGAACCAGTTGGAACAAAGGTTAGGTAGAACCCTTGAAGACATCTGTGTTAGGAAAAGATTTTATGAACAAAACCTCAGTTGCCCGAGAACTAGCCCAATCAACAAGTGGGATCTCTTCTTACTAAAAGCTTCTGCACAGCAAGAGAAACCACCAGCAGTGTGAAGAGACAACCCACAATGTGGGAAAATATCGTCACCTGCTCTTCCTCAAAGGTCTACTATCTCGAATCTATAAAGAACTTAAAAAGATCAGACCTCTCAAATTTAAAAACCCAATCCAAAAATGGGCATCTGAAATGAACAGTCATTTCTCACACAAAGAAGTAGAAATAACAAATAAATACATGAAAAAATGTTCAACATCACTGGTCATTCGAGAGACGCAAATGAAAACAACGCTGAGATTCCACTTCACTCCAGAAAGAATGGCTGCTATCATGAAATCAACCAATAACAAATGCTGGTGGGGCTGTGGGGAAAGAGGAACCCTGCTCCACTGCTGGTGGGAGTGCAGACTGGTGCAACCACTGTGGAAATCACTATGAAGATACCTCAAAGAACTAGGACTGGAAGTTCCATTTGACCCCACTATTCCACTGCTGGGGACCTTCCCCAAAGAATTAAAAGAATCATACCACAGTGACATAGGTGTGCCCATGTTCATAGCAGCATAGTTTGTGATAGTGAAAACTTGGAAACAGCCCAAATGCCCATCAACTGGAGACTGGATAAAGAAAATGTGGTTCTTTTTATAAAATGGAGTACGACTCAGCCATAAAAAAATGAGAAATTAGAGACATTTATAGCTAAGTGGATGCACATTGACGCGATACTCTTAAGTGAAATAAATAGGACACACATGTATAAATACCGAATAGTTTCTCTGGTGTGAGAAACTGAAAGTGTAAATAAGGACTAAATGTATAATAGGTAATGTGAAATAGGAAGAAAAGGGGCAAAGGGGAAGAAAGTGGGAGGGCTAGGGGAAAGGATAGAAGGGAGTGGGATTAATATGAGAAAATGGAAAAACAGGAACAAAATCTTTGTAAATAGAGAGGAATGGAGGGGTTGGAGGGCTGGGCAAGGGTGAAAAATAAGAACCAAGAGAGACTGTAAAGGTGCAAATTTCCAATGATGAATATCGTTATATTGTATACCTAAAGTGTACCAATTATTAGAACGAATAATCGATAATGCAAAATAGGAAGAAAAGGTCCAAAGGGGTAGAGGTAGTGGGAGGGGCAGGGGAAAGTAAAGAAGGGAAAGGAAAAATGCTGAGAAATGGAAAAAATGGAAATAAAGTCTTTGTAAATAGGGAAGGGTGGAGGGGGTGAAGGGAGGGCTAGGAATGAGGAAAAAATAAGAACCAAGATGCATTATGTAAAGGTACAATTCCCAATGAGAAATGTAATTGTGTTGTATACCTACAATGTACCAATAAAAGAATTTAATAAAGTGCAAAAAAAAATTTCTATGTTCATAATGTTTTCTATTATCTTTATCCAGTTTTAGGATTAACACAATGTTGAGTTCCTAAGATGAGGGGAGAAGTGTTCCTTCTTTTTTCTACTTTAATTGTTTGATATAATTTATCAGTTAAAATGTATATGAACCTGCTGTTGTCATATAGGTAGGTTTTCAAGCTAGGAATATACTTTCTTTAATAGGTGCTATTCAAATTTTATATTTCCTCCAGAGTTAGTTTCATTCATTTGTCTTCCAAGGTACTTCTTAGAAGTTGTCAAATTTATTTCAAAACAGATTTTTGTAATATGCTTTCTATATCCTTTTAAATTCTGTAAAATATATGGTAATGTCTCCTAGATCTTGATATTGTAATTTTGAAAATGTATAATTGATATTGTGTAATAGGAAGAAAAGGTCTAAAGGAGCAGGAGAAGTGGGAGGGGTAGGGGAAAGAAAAGAAGGGAAAAGAAAAAATATGAGAAAAGGAAAAAAATGGAAACAAAGTCTTCGCAAATAAGGAAGGGTGGAGGGGGTGAAGGGAGGGCAAGCGAAGGGGAAAAAAATAATCAAGATACTCATGTAATGGTACAAGGTCCCAATGATGAATGCAACTGTATTCTATACCTAAAATGTACCAATAAACTTAATGGGAAAAAAACTGAAATCCTTCACACTAAAATCAGAAACAAGACAAGGATGTCCACTATCACTACTCTTGGTCAATACAGTCTTGAAAACATTAGCCACAGCAGTTAGACAAGAGAAAGAAAGAAGAGAAATAAAGATAGGAAACAAAGAAGTCAAATTGTCATTATTTGCAGATGACATGATACTCTATATAAAAGACCCCAAGAATTCCACCAAAAGTCTTCTAGACTTAATAACCAAATTCAGTCAAGTAGCTGGATACAAGGACAACACATGAAAATCAATAGCTTTCCTCTATATGAACAACGAACTCACTGAGAGAGAAATAGGGAAAACAATTCCTTTCACAATAGCATCCAAAAAACTGAAATACCTAGGAATCAACCTAATAAAAGAAATCAAAGACCTCCTCTCTGAAAACTATGGCACTCTGAAAAGAGAGATTGAAGATGCTATCAGAAAATAGAAAGACATCCCTTGATCCTGGGTAGGAAGGATCAACATAGTGACAATGGCCATACTTCCAAAACTGTTATATAGATTCAATGCAATCCAAATTGAAATTTCAGCAGTATACTTCACATACCTTGAGAAAACAATCCAAAATTTCATTTGGAAGAAGAAGAGACCTAGAATAGCAAAAGCAATTCTAGGCAACAGAGACATGGCAGGGGGTATCACAATCCCCACTTGCAACTATACTACAAAGCTACTGTGATAAAATAGCATGGTACTGGCAAAGAAACAGACCTGAGGACCAGTGGAACACATTAGAAGATGCACAAACAACTTTAGACACACTCAGCCACCTTATCTTCAACAAAGGAGCCAAACACTTTCACTGGAGTAAAGGTAGCCTCTTTAATAAATGGTGCTGGAAAAATTGGGTTTCAACTCTCCAAAGATTAAAACTAGACCTATATCTCTCACCATGCACTAAACTAAAATCTAAATGGATTAAAGTTCTAAATATTAAAACAGAAACGCTGAACTGGCTGGAACAGAGGTTAGGTAGAACTCTTGAAGACACTGGTATAGGAAAAGATTTTATGAACAAAACCTCAGTTGCCCGTGAACTAGCACAAACAATCAACAAGTGGGATTTCTTATTAAAAACTTCTGCACAGCAAGACAAATCACCAACAGTGTGAAAAGACAATCCATAATGTGGGAAAACATTTTCACCTGCTATTCCCCAGACAAAGGTCTACTATCTAGAATCTATAAAGAACTTAAAAAATCAGACCTCCCAAATTTAAAGACCCAATCCAAAAATGGGCATCTGAAATGAACAGGTATTTCTCACACAAAGAAGTAGAAATGGCAAATAAACATATGAAAAAATGTTCCATATCACTGGTCATTGGAGACATGCAAATGAAAACAATGCTGAGATTCCACTTCACTCCAGAAAGAATGGCTGCTATCATGAAATCAACCAATAAGAAATGCTGGCGGGGCTGTGGGCAAAGAGGAACCCTGCTCCACTGCTGGTGGGACCATAGACTGGTGAAACCACTGTGGAAATCAGTATGGAGATATCTCAAAGAACTAAGTCTGGAAGTCCCATTTGACCCAGCTATTCCACTGCTGGGGACCTTCCCCAAAGAATTAAAAGAATCATACCACAGTGATATATGCGCACCCATCTTCATAGCAGCACAATTTGTAATAGTTAAAACTTGGAAGCATCCCAATTGGCTATCAACTGGAGACTGGATAAAGAAAATGTTTTTTTTCACAAAATGAAGTACTACTCAGCCATAAAAAATGAGAAATTAGAGACATTTATAGCTAAGTGGATGCACATGCAGGCAATACTCTTAAGTGAACAGGACACACATGTAAATACCGAATAGTTTCTCTAGTGTGAGAAACTGAAAGTGTAAATAAGGACTAAAATGTAAAATAGGAAGAAAAGGGGCAAAGGGAAAGGGGAAGTGGGAGGGGTGGGCGGAAAGGAAAGAAGGGAATGGAATTAATATGAGAAAATGAAAAACTGGAAACAATGTCTTTGTAAATAGGGAGGGATGGAGGGGTTGAAGGAAGGGCAGGGGAATGGGGAAAAAATAAGAACCAAGAGAGATTATGTAAAGGTGCAAATTTCCAATGATGAATGTCATTATATTGTATAACTAAAATGTACCAATAAAATTAATTTTTAAAAAGAGACATGATCATAGTGAAGGAAATGATTAGTGAATCTAGAGTAGACAGAATGAAATTATCCGATCATAGTGGACTGAAATTGGAAATCAATGCAAAAAGAAAGTACAAAAAAATGTTTAAATATATTGAAATTTAATAAGAACCTCCAGAACAACCAATGGGTCACAGATGAAATTAAAGAAGAAATTAGACAGTTTCTACAATTAAACAATAATTCCAATGGCATACCAGAATCTATGGGACACAATGAAAGCAGTCCTAAGAGGGAAATTTATAGCAGTGAATTCCCACATCAGAAAAACAGAGTGAGCTCAAACAAATAACCAAACATTGAACCTCAAGGGTCTGGAAAAAGAAGAGCAAATTAAACCCAAAGCATGCAGAAGGGAGGAAATTTTCTAAAATCAGAGCAGAAATTAATGTAATTGAGACTAAGAGAACAACACAAAGAATCAATGAAATGAAGAGTTGGTTCTTTGAAAGATTACATAGACAAACTCTTAGCTAATCTTATCAAAAACAAGAAAGACTCAAATCTGTGCAATTAGGAATGAAAAGGGTGAAATCATAATGGATTCTGCAGAAATCCATAAGATCATCAATACCTACTTCTAGAACCTGTACTCTAATAAGATGGAAAACTCAGAAATAGATTCCTAGATACATATGAATTGCCAAAGCTGAATCAAGAAGATATAAAAATTCTAAATAACCCAATATCAGTCAATGAAATTGAAGAAATTAATAAATTAAATTATTTATTAATAAATAAATCAATGAAATTAATAAATAAAACTACCAACAAGAAAACCCCAGGTCCTGATGGATTCACTGCTGAATTCTACAAGAAATTTAGAGAGGACCTAATGCTGGTACTCCTCAAACTCTTTAATGACATTGAAAGGGAAGCAATATTCTCAAACTCATTCCTGGAAGCAATCATTACCCTGATACCAAAACCAGAGAAGGATCTAACCAAAAAAGATAGCTACAGGCCAATCTCCTTAATGAACATAGATACAAAAATCCTCAATAAGATCCTGGGAAACAATGCAGCAAATCATCCCAAAGATTATATACCACAACCAAGTAAGATTCATCCCAAAGATGCAGGGATGGTTCAACATAGACTGGTAACAATCACTATGGAAAGCAGTATGGAGATTCCACAAAAAAACTGAAACTACAGATTCCATTTGACCCAGCTCTTCCCCTCCTAGGTATCTTCCCAAAAGAGTTAAAAGCATCAAACCACAGAATATATCCACATTCATGTTTATAGCAGCACAATTTACTATAGGTAAATCTTGGAAACAGCCTATATTCCCAATAGATGAATGGATAAAGAAAATTTGGCATTTATGTACAGTGGAGTACTACTCTACCATAAAAAATAAAATTGAGTCATTTGTAGGAAAATGGATGTCCCTCGAGACCATAATCTTAAGTGAAATAAATCATACACATGTTTAAATATTGTATTGTTTCTCTTGCATGAGAAACCCAAAGGGTAAATAAGGAGCATAGAAATAGAAATGGAGGATAAATATTGGGAAGTAGGAAGAACATGTTCAAATAGGAAGAAGGGAGGAGGAAAGGAAGGGAAAAGGATAAAAAAGAGTACAAGAAATAATGGAAACACAGCTTTTGTAAATGGGGAGGGGAAAAAGCGTTGAAGGGAGAAGAGGGGAATGAGAAAAAAAAAGACTCAAGGTATATCATGAATAGGTACAAATTCCCTACAATGAATGTGACCAATATGCATGACAAATATGTACTAATAAAAAGTTTAAAATATTAGTAAAACAAATTCAAAATTAATTTAAAAGAAAATATGCCATAAAAAAATAAGGCTGGACCATTTAATATTCAGAATCACCTCTCCTTCTTGACAGATACCAGACCAAAGAAGATTCAAAGAGCTTTATGAAAGAATCCTCTTCACAAAACTAAGAGGATGTTCCCTGAGTCTATCAGTGCCCTACACTTTGTTATCACAATGAGGAGAGAACGTCCAAAACATTTTACTGTAAAGTAAAAATAATATTGGTTCTTTGCTAATGATATATACACTATTTTGCTTTTAACCTGTAATCTTCACAACGCTTCTGTTCCAGTTAAGAATTTTTCTAATTAATGATAGAAAAATCTAACCAAACTTGCTAAAATAAAAAACTGGAATGTTAGCTGATACAGTATGTGGTAAGGAGATGAATTAGCTTCAGGTGTGACCTGAACCAGGGTTCATGTGACATGAAGAGAGCCTGGATTCTCTGTTTCCTAGCTTCAGAAGAATTATCAAGTATTGATCCTGTTTTCCAAGCTCTTCCCTCATGGTTATAGGATGGCTGCAATTTTGGGGGCCTTCTCTTCCCCAGTCAATTCCAATAGAAATGAGTCTGCTTCCCTGAGCGTTCAGAACAAGAGCCTAACAACCAAGTCTCTTTACCTATATGCTATTTGTGGGTGAGTGACAATGGCTGGAGGGAGAATGCAGAGTGGCTGAGCTCAGGCACACATTCTAGGGCCCTCAATCTCACCAGAAGTACATGAACAGAGGTGGAGAAGGGCTGGATCCCCAAACAAATCAGAGCATTGTTACTAAAGGAAGGTAAATTCTAACCAACAAAGGTAGCAAATGCCCACAAGAAACGAGACCAATTTTATTCTCATTGTACAGATGTGGAAAATGAAGGTTCCAGGTGTCAGGTAATTTGCTCCCAGTCACAAAATTGGAGAATGTCATGGGCTCAACTTAACCCTGTTATGTGTATAATAATACTGAAAAAAAACTTACAAAAGCTGTGTTACAAAAGCTGTGTTTGCCAGGCAGGCTGAAGAAAGAAGGTGCTCTAAGCAAAGACTTATGAATACACAAAAGGTACAAGGATGTTGGGGGAGCAGGGAGCTCAAAGAACTTGAAGTTACAACTCATATGTGCCAAGTGCAACAGTGTGGATATTAAATGAGCCCCCAAAACCCATGTTGATGCTACTGGGAGGTGGAGGAAGATTTAAGTGGTGGGACCGAGTGGGAGATCTTCGGTTCACTGGGTACATACCCTTGAGGGATCTCTTTCCCTTTCTTGCTCTCTTAAGGTTTTTTACCATGAAGTGAGCAGCTTTGCTCTACCATACAATCCTTGCAATGATGTGCTGCCTCGCTACAGGCCCAAAAGCAATACATCCAACTAATTATGAACTCAAATCTTTTAAATGAGCCAAATAAAACTTTTTAAGTTGGTTATCTCAGGTATCTTGTAGTTATGCCAAGGTAAAACATCAATTTATAAGTGAAGAGCTCAGGGTCTGATATCAGACAGGTCCAGACTCAGCTAGTTACCAGCTAGGTGACAGTGGTCAAGGACCTAAGTGCTCAACTCACTTTCATCATTTCTCATGCAGCAACATGGGGCTTTTGGGGAAATGAGTGTGGCAGCATACATAAAGGAGCTGGCCAGCGCCTAGCACAGAGAAGCTCAGCAAACATTTGATGTCATAGTTCCAATGATAATAGAACACAGAATGCAATCATGGGGAAGATGGTGGGGAAATAAGCTGGGAAATTACCCATGGGACTGATCATGCTAAGGATTGTAGCTTTTATCCTCCAGGAAATGAAGATAATGGAAGGATTGTGACTGAAGGGATAGCCTGATCAACTGTTCCTTTTTAAAAGATATGTGAGCTCTCTCCCCTCATGCAAATCAGGAAGAGGGAGCATCCTCACCAAATGCCAAAATGTCAACAACTTGAACTTCCCAGCCTCCAGAAATGTGAGAAAGAAATGTCCTTTGTTTAACCAGTCATTTTATGGTATTTGGTTACAGCAGCAGAGCTAAGACAGTCCGCATCAGGAGACGGCCAGCAATAAGCTGCATGGAAGCTGATCCAACACCTACAGTCTATCAGTCCTTGTGTGGTCCTCAGCTGAAAAGATAGGCTGCCCATGTGGAAGAACTACATGTGCTTCTGTACCCTGTCACTATCTAGAAGAAACTTCTCACCTGCCCGTGTGGAAGAACTACATGTGGTTCTGAACCCAGTCACCATCTAGAAGGAACTTCTCATCCACAGCTACAACCTAGTGGCTCTGACTCTAGATTTTGCTGACTTTAATCAAATTCCTGTTATTAATAACTTCCATTTCAATGGCCCAGCCATTGTATTTCTATCCTGTAGTTAAACTAATTCACTTGACCATTTCCCGTTCTGATGTTTATACTGTTTCCAAGGAAATTTAATACTTTAATGGACATTTTGCACTTAAAATTTTTATTGCTATAAACTCTAAAAGAACTAATATTCTTTGATGGAACTTAGTAATGCCCATTTTCTTGAATTCAAGATACCAAGTCTCAAGTGCTACTCTCTTCTCACAAGTACAATTAGAGTTCATTTGATAAAATTCACATGTTGATGAAAAAGAGACCTCTTAACAAGCAAAGAAAGGCAATTTCCTTAACCCAATTAAAGGAATATACCAGAAACCTCAGTAAACATCTTAAGAATTCACTTAAAAGTCAGGCATGAAATATGAAGTAATATTATCCCTACTTCTATCAACACTTCAACTTCAAGGATCTAGAAAAAAAAAAAAAGAATAAAATGTTGTCTCTTCCAGATGTAGAGAAACTGCCGTTCTCATTCTCTACTTGTGTAAGGCCAAGCTTTAAGGATGGTAATTTGGAGAATTATGTGTCTTCTTTAAAATTAACATATTTTTGACACTGTAACTGCCCTTCTATGAACATATCTTAAGAAACAATTAAGTCTCTGCACAAAGATGCAATTATTAGGATCCACTCTCCACTACTGTCTTCAATCAGAAAACTAGTTTGACAACAAGGTACGGGTTATATGAATTCTGATCAGAACACATAATGGACTATCAGTCTCCAAAAACAGTGCTGTAGCAGAAAGATCACTTAAATGAGTATGGCTGTGCCGTTTTGTAGATAGCAGTATATATATGTGCATGTGTAATACACACACACACAACAAAAGAACATATTGAAAAGATCTGTGCCACAATATTGATGAGTCTTTGTGTTTTCTAAATGTTCTAAACCATGTTACTTTTCTAATTAGGAAAAATGTTTTTCCTCAATTGATTTCTGTAGACAGCAAAAAAAGTAGTTTAGAAACTATATACAGGTTTTATGAGGTGAGATGGTAGCAACTGTACACTTGATCACAGCTCTCTATTCATGAAGCTAAATTTTCTTATTGTTCTATTTTATCAAAACGAAGGACATTTAAGTCTTAACGCTAATTTACATATACACATACTCTGCTTATTCACATTTAGGAACAGCTATTCTGCATAGGCAGGTTGTAGGCCACCCTGCAAACCAGTGATGGGTGGGAGCTTCCTGGGTTGGTTCCTTGGTTCTGGTGACCACGTGGGAGCAGGGGAGGAAGGGGGTGACAAGAAAAAGGAGAAGGGAATGTCACAATAGTGCTTCATCCACATGCTTGGATATAAAATAGCACAACCACCACAACGAGGATCTTTATGCATATATCTTTGTAATCAGTACAATTCTTCAAAACAATGACACACACACACCAAAAAAAGGGAATGCAATGTTCCAAACAGTTACACCCCATTGGTCAACATTACAAACTAGGCTTAGATCTAGAGGCTTTTAAAAGAGGACAGAGGTGCAGAGTTGACTCTCCAAAAAGTGCTAAGAGAGTACAGACATATCTAGTAATATACTGCTACTTGTTAAGTACTTCTGGTGTTTGCATACAGTATCCAATACACAGGGAAGATAGCAGGTCCATACTGGTCTTTGCACATGCTGTGTGGTAGAGGCTACTCACATGTCTTTATTTTGTAAAGTAGGCAAGGCTCAAAATTTGATTGATTTACAGATTACTTGGTACAATGCATGCATGTGTTACTGGTACAGGAATTAGCTGGAGTTTTAAAATTCTGACAAGGTCATTTTTATCTGCAAAGGACTATCATCTTTTCAGTTGTTCAATCATTCAACCCGTACTTATTCTAAACCACATGCCATCTCATCCATTCCTTTCTCAGGAAGCCCTACCCTGGGAAACAGGCAAGAAGAAACACTGGTAGGTCGCAGGATGTGGTGCCAACACTGAGACAGCCAGCAGACAGCTCCATCTCATTATCCACCTCCCAGGCTCAGTTCCTCAGGGAGCCAGTGAGCTGCCTCCAGGGAGGAAAGAACAAAACTCTATTCGAGCCAGATATCCCTCCAGGGGAACATGATCAGTCTGACTAGTTTAGGATGGGATGAGGGGTGCAATTACGAGGTGGACTCATTCTTATCTTAAAGTTTAGCAGATGGAAGAAAATCATGTCATTTTCTTAGCCTTGAGAAATTCAGTGGACCTCATCTTGTGGGGGTGGTATGAAAAGTGAGCCCAACTCGCCCTCCCACACCCTTCCCAAAAGCAGGCTGTGGATGTAGCTGCTCATTGAGAAGCTGCATGCTAACTTCAGACAGTGCAGAACTCGAGGCCAAAACTGCAATGATTTATCAGTCATACTTTTCCCGTTCAGTTCCTCTGGGGGTAAAACTACCACCAAGAGGATAAGCTTTTCTCACTATATATGTCATTCTCATGTTTTCTGTTCAAAAAAGCCCACACAACCACATTCTATTTTATTATTTTAAAAATGGCTGTCTCTCATAGTAAAAGTCCCTTCTAAAACTATAGCTTTGGCTTCAAAATTTAAAAATTAGCTAGTTCAAATTAATATTGACTGCACTGACAATATTGCTGTGAGCATTGCCAAGGTCTCCCAGCGATGATGATAAGGATGTGAATCTATTCCAATGATGGTGGGAAGAAGAGGATTGAAGAGTGAGCCTTTTGTTCTGCCAAATGACAAGTGCATGAAGCAATTTTAAAGTGAACTACCTTTGCAGAATAAGGAGGTCAAAGCTGGTTTTGTGAAATGCTGTCGTAGGATTCTGTACCATATGGAGAAAGGTCTTTTGAAACTGGGAGGGGAGGGGGATTGTGGTGAATGGCTTCCCAGTCTTGGTTTGTACAAACTCTGTAGCCAATGCATCTGTGTACAAAGAGCAATAAACTCGGCTATTGCACTGGAGGAAATTTGGCTAAATCACATGGAATACCAGGAGTATTTACCTTGAGTGATTCAAGTGCTACTTCACCTCTGTGTGGCTCAGAATTCCCAACTGCATAGTGGAGACAAGAGGTGCTATCTCTGACCCACTGGGACCAGGGCAGGAATAGAGTGGGTGAGAGAGAGCTAGAAAGCACAGGGCCTTCTCCAGAAAAAGGCAGTGTTCAAGTAACAAAGTAATCCAATCAAAAAAGCTCAAAATTCAAGTAGCAGAGGCACAGGTGCCATGTTCTGGCTTTTGAGCAGAGTCTGGTGCATCTGCCATAGAAAGCAGTGGGTAAATGAGCTGCGTGGTTGAGGACAGAAGACAAGCTCTATGCAGAGCCATCAAGTCATCTGTACCACTGAGAACCAATGTTCCCCTTCAGAGAAGAAAACGAACTCCGAGAAAAGCTTAGTGGAATTAGCAAGCAGTCCAGGGCAAATATTTAACACATATCCCATTTATGCTCTCTGCGTATGATCTTCAATTTGGTTATTAACCTAAATTTCAACAGTTGAAAGGTCTTCTTCATTTCACAGGTAGAAATAGAAAGTTTTTTTAAAAAACCATCTTAATTTTTCGCCTACATTTTAGCATAGGAATAAAAATCAATTTGGTGATAGGTACTGAGAGAGAATTCACACACACAAACAATCCCCCAACCAACAGGGCAGGAAGAGTAAAATCAGGAATTTTTTGCACCTAAAACTTACTTTCTTTTTACAGTTTCTGTTCTAACAAGCTGGTGTATGCATGCTAAGTAGTAGTAACACCCAGAGAACTTGAAGATTTGGGAGGTGTTACAGGGACTCTGAAAGGCGCTCAGAACAGGACAGAAGACATGACAGTCTAGATAGTCTTTTCTAAATAGTTCACAAGGAAAAATTGGGAAAACCCCACACTTGAAAACCACAATATTTATTTTTCCTGGGGAAAAAAAAAAGAATCCAAGAATCCATTTTATCAGGTGGATGTGAAAACATCCCTATTCTAGCTCCCAATATAAAACTTCCAATTCCCATTGCAAAGGGCTTCTGTTGCTTATCTCTGAACTGCTATTCATTTTCATTAGACAAATAAAACTGGGAGGGTGTCACTGGAACTCCCGTGTCATTATGCCGAGGTGAGTCCAGACACAAAGTTGATCGGAGACATCATCGTTTCTTAGTGCCACTGTTCCCACTGCTGGATTTGTTGAAGCTCCTGCTCATCTGAGGAAAGTGCACGGTTGGGGTTCTTTCTGTAGGACCATATAATCCCAAATTCCTGGCGGTGACTGATTTCCGAAGTGGTTTGACACTAGGAAATGGACTAAAGATGGGTGTTTTTGAGTGGCTGCCCTGGGGAGGTTTGCTGGTAGCTTTATTTTCTCCAAGGGCACTGTGTGGCTCTGGCACATTCTGCTGGCACAGCAGGTGTGCCTTGGGTTCAGTTTCAGCAGGAGCATCCCCTTGGTTCAGTTCCAAGGCTTCTAACTTCACCTGAACTGTAGACGCATCAACATCAGCATCCCCAAACACTGGCTCTGGGGACTGGCCTTCAATTGTCCTCATGGTGCCACCTTCAGAGTTGCTGCCTTCTGTTTCAGCTGTAGCGACTGAACAACTGGAGAAGTCCTCCCCTGTCCCCAGGCTGTTGGTCTTACAGCCCTCATTTTGCTCCTCTATCAGCCCTATGGTGTCACCACAGCCCAGATGGCTCTTGGTCCTTGGCAGGTTCTTTTTGTGAACTCGGATGTGAGTTCGCCATGGAGAGTTGAGCTTTGTTTTAAGGTCTTCATAGTGGACAGGAGATGCTTTGCCTCCTGCATGGCCAGGTATGTGGATGACTGCGTTTTTGGCAGCTCTGCTCGTCATCTTCATCTTCTTCCCTAAAAGAAGGTGATTTATAACTGGAGAATTGTTTACCTGAGATGGGAGAATGCTGGTCACTGGCCCTTTGTCTGAAAGAAATGTTGAAAGGTTGTGTGAAACATACGACAGAAAAACACATCCACTCTGAACAGCAATCACATGAAGATCCCCATCCCGTCCTATATTTCTCCCCATGTACCACACGTAGGTAATGGCAGGGCCATGTGACTGAGGACAGAAGAAGTGAATTTAACCCTAGCACCAGGGGAACCAAGTCCTCTCTCTTCAAAGAGGAGACTGCAGGATGGGAATTAAAAGGGAACAGGGACTCTGACCACCTCATTATTAATGAGTGCCTACTCTTCCTAATGTTTTTTATAGCGAGCCTTTGTTTTTCATAGAGAGCAACCTCAGAGGTCTTATATGCAGAAAATTCTTTGAAATTTTTAAAAATTAAGATGACAAGCACTATGACCCTATGGATTATCAGCTGTCAGCTCCTAAAAGGTAAGTCAAGAACACACCACAGATATGTAATGAAGTGAGAGATAAAAGAGACAGAGGATCCTGAGAATCCCAGCAGAATCAACTGCTTAGTCCTGGTCCTAAACATGGAAAACAACCTATGTGTTCTCAATGGATTTTGGAAGCCAGCTGACAACTAGAAATCACCAAAAGCTTTGTTCTCCTGGAAAGCACTATGGATCGTATTATAGTCCTGATGATTTAAGGATAAAATAAGGAAATGAAAATGCCAGGGCTTTGAAAATTAAAGTGCTTCCACTTACTGCTCAGTTTGTGACTGCTTTCCTTTTAAAATACATTATTATTAGTACATATTAATTTTATAAAAGTTTGGGTTTCAATGTGATATTTTCATATATGCATATATATTTTGATCTGTGATTGCTTTTTTAATAATTCAGAATAAAATAAGAACCTTCAAGAGTTGCCTATTCCTCCTGATAAGTGGCGGTAAATTCACGTTTTATGCAAGATCAGTCACATGCTCACAAGCCACTTAAAAACATGTCAAATTTACATCTTGGTTAACTCTGGACAAGCACAATTTTCATGAGGATATTCAGTTAAAATAAGAATAATCACTCCCAAATCAGCATATATTAAACAATAAAGTAATTTCTTCAGAGATTTTTCCAAATTAAAAGAAAAATTAAGCTTGCCAATCCTTGGAAAAGAGCATTCCAACTGCACTCTAATTGTGTTCTTAGTACACTCCTAAGATACTGCTTACTCATCAGTGAACACAGGCTTTTTAATGTTTTTTGCCCATTTTCCCTGCTCACAACATCTGTTATATTACTAAGTGACTAGTATATAGCTTAATGTACTAGTCCACAGATATATTCCACAATCAAATGCATAAAAAAATTTCTCAAGTCCAAGGATTGCATGGATTTGCAACACTGTATATCATTTGTCAACCCATCTCCATAAGCACACAAAATAAAGATGTGGTTAATACCATTGGTTGATTGGTCCTTGGGCCCTATAAGGAACCCATGGTTTTTTTCTTCTTTAAAGCCTAATAAAATAAAAAATGAGATGCTAAACATGCTACTATCTCATGCCAGCTGAGCCTATGGATACCAAGCTGCACTTAGTAATCCTGAGGTCTTCACTGTACAAGTTTCATCAGGATGAAATTGATTCACAAAAAGAATCCCATTACCTGCCCTGATGTACACCTGATGGACCTGCTGCTGCTGCTTCTTTTTAATTCGAGAGTACTGCCGCTTCAAGGCATTGATGTCTGTGGTCATGCGTTCCATCATCATGCTGTTGAATGCCGCGTGGTATTCACTTCGATAGGAATTGATGGCTCCTGGACTCAACTCTGCAATGTTGTTGGACCTCAGACTCTGGTCTTCACTGGCCTCTGCACTCAGGGAAGAAACAAAAAGAGCAGCTCAGAAGACAGTAATAGGATCAAATAGGAATTAATCACACTATAACCCAGTGTAATATCTTAACCTCCAGGAAATTCAAAACCACAAAAATGTCCCCTAGAATTTGTCTAGTCCTTGTTTTGATTAGCTTCTATATTTTCATATTAGTCTGTGTGTCTCAACTGAGCTTTACTGGCTGATTTTGTTACTTCTATGTTTATTATATAAACATAAGATCAACTGTTCCTAGATAAAAATCATTGCCATTTCCGAAATTCCCTTAGAAAAACACAACACCACATGTCTAAAATCATTGTGCAGATACTCATACAACTGCATGCAGATTTATAAAAGACTGGCAGTTTGCAGAGTTTATACAGTCATTAAAAGTATACTTTCCTTAAGTTAAAAATACTGACACATTTTATAAATGGATCAAAATTTCAGACCACTGTGTTACTAGAAATGAATGTTTTTAGTCATTTAACAAACATTTCCCAGCTGCTTCCTAGGAGTGTTACATCTCATAGAGTTTCTGTTCCTGGACACCAACAATGACTAGATTCATCCATTAAATAAAATTAAGGTTACATCCAAGAAAGAGGAATGATTACTGCAAGGAGCATATATTCACAAACTGCACAGAACAGAGAGGCAGGAAACCAGGCTTCTCCAGTACAACATGGAAATCTGACACGGAACTAGCTAAAAGATTAAGAGATTTCAACTATTCTAACCTCTGCTGATATCTGCTGTTCAGATAAAAGCTGAACATCTCATACATTTACTTCATTTGTTACTAAAATCACTTCTCTCCAGAGAAGAAAATAAAAGGGGGAACTGCTACTTTAAAGACTTACAATCAAATGTGGAGAAAGTGATGGTGTCATCCTGGAGTACATAATTGCAAGGATACAGTAATAATATCCTTGTTATGATGAAGTAACACATGGTGACAATCTAAATCAACAGCCACCAATTTACCTTTAATCTGCTTTTGGTACTTCTGAAGTTCAGGCACCAGGAGCCCACTGAAAGGTCCAAGACACCCCACTGTATTAGCAATGGCATCTTCATCATCTGGGTCATTCTCCTCATCACTATCTCCAACCTTACCGTGTCGTCTAGGAAAACATAAAAGAAAAATAAATAGTGAAAGAAAATAGTGGTATTTTAAAAAAATAAGTAATATAATCACATGGGTTTAAATGTCATATTTACATAATTATAGGATTTATTAAAAGTCTTCCATTCTTGCCAAATTCTTCCTAGTTCTTGCCCTACCTAATTCCAATAAGTAGGCTGGGGATTTAGCTCAGTGGCACCATGCCTGCCTTGCAAGTGCAAGGTCCTGAGTTAGATCCCCAGTACCAAAAAAAAAAAAACAAAAAAACACCAATAGGTGACATTTATTACCAATTTCTTGGGTATTCTTCAACTTATTTATGCACAGATAAGCAGATATATCTATATAAATTTTTCTCCTTGGTTTGAATTAATATTAACATACCATATAAACTTTTACATTTTGCTTTTAATCTTTCTACATTCACATAGAGGTTTCTTACCCATTCCTATAGCTGTATTGATATTTACATAGCCCATGTTATGGAACCCAGCTGTTAATGGTCCCTACTTAGTTTCCAATACTATACTATTGTAAACAACACTACAATAAATAACCTTAATATATACTGTGTTTTGAATGTGTAAAAATAAATGTGTGGGATAAGTCATAAAGATAGAATTGCTGAGACAAAGGATATATGCATTAGTAATTTTGGTATATACTGACAGATTGTCCCTAATCCTTTAGCAATTAACCTCCCACAAGCAATGTACAGGAGTTATCTATTTCCTATATCCTTATGAACAGAGAGCATTATCAAGCTTTTGAATTTTTGCCAAGAGGTAAAAAATAGGTAGTTTTAGGCTGCTTTTCAGGACTGATGATACTGCACTTTTTATAAACTGCTCAATCCATTTTTTCATCATTTTTCTATTGGGTAGCTATTTTCTTATTGTTTTCTAGGAATTTTATATATTAGAAATATCAGTTTCTATTTTGTGTAGAAGTTAAAAATACTTTTCCAACAAATATATTTTAGTCTGTTTATAGATATTTTGTTTGGATCTGTTTTGGCTTTGGCCAGGTAGAAAACAATTTTTAAGTACTTAAATTTAATGTTTTTCCTTTATTTTTATTTTGAATAATTTACTAAGGCTCCTCAATTTCAAAGAACTAGAGGAATTTTTCCATATTTTCTTCCACTAATTGTTTCATATTTTCCATTTAATACTTTCATCCATATATGAATATACAACATGAGGAATGATTTTTTTCTAGATTAATTCTCATTGGCCTAGTGCTATTTCCTAAACTGTATACTTTTTCACCATTGATTTAATGTACTAATTTTTCATATACTAAATTGTATATATATTTGTCAATTTCTGGTCTTTACAGTATTTTAAATCAGCTCATCTGTCCATTTGTACACCAGTTCCACATAATTTTAATTATTGAGATTTTAAATATTTTGTGGGCTTGCTAAACATTCCTTCAGACTATGTTCCAAACTTCTTTGGAAAGCATTTTGGATTTCGTTTTAGGATTTTGTTTTATTAAAATCTCTCTTGAGTTTAAAACAAAACCTTTGGAAAAGTTATTCAGCTCTTAAGAACCAAATTACTTTGCACATATTTCTAGGGCTTAATAAGTACTAATTTACAAAAATGATAATCAAGGTACTAAGACTTCCATCATGAAACAACAAGGAAAAAGAAATCCTTACCCAGAAACTGAAGTGGGTTTCACAGTGGCTGGAAATGGTGTAATGTTGTAGGTGTACTTTTCCCTCAACTCTGCCAATTGTGGAAAAGGGAATGGCGCCATAGCATACACAGTCTGAAAAATAAAAGCAAAAACGTTGTCTTAAAAGGAGGCCCTAAACCACTCTTACCCACCCCAAAAAGATAAAGTTTCATAATGTTGAGGGTGAAGAGACAGATACACAGCAAGTAAGAGATTCTATCCTAATATACATTTTAAAGACAAAAGAACATTGTAGATTGAGCATCCCTAAAACAAAACCCAAAATGCTTCAAAATCCAAAACATTTTGCATACCAACATGATGCCAAAAATAGAAAATTTCACACCTAACCTCACAGATCAGAACACAAACAAAACTCAGGTGCACTAGAAAGACTTTAAAGTTATCATCAGGCTATTTGTATATAAGGTGTACATGAAACATAAATAAATTTCGTTTTTAGACCTGGGTTCCATTCCCAAGATGTCTCATTACATGCAAGTAAATATCCTAAAATCCAAACTCTGAATCACTTGTGGTCCAAGCTCTTCAGATAAGGGATACCAAATCTGTATTGACAAACATAACAATGAGTCCTCAAATCAATGCCCAGTTGGCTGGGCATTCCAACTGGTGAACATGGGTGAGCAAACGGAACAGTCTGGCTCCCTCCAGTCATTTGATACTGAATGAACTCAGAAACCCACAATGCCTGTCACCTCTATAACCAACAGTCCATAAATGTCCTTCATATATACACCTTGCTTTCCAGTGTCTCAATGATTTTTATGCACATTAATGTCAGCCTTCTGAATAAAACTATCTCATGGGTGATCTTGTGATCAACTGCAAGTTTTCTTCAGATACCACCTTTCTACAATGTCTATAAATGAATTCTGAGTGAAAATTGTTAGCTCTTATTTTTAAGGGAAAAGAAAAAAGCGACAAGGTGTAAAACACAGGCTGTCAAAAAAACTTGTAATTAAAAACAGGAAAAAGCATCTGCACTTAACACCAGCATTTCAAAACTATGTATCATTTCATCAGCAAGAATAATCTTGTTTGCTCTTCTGTGTTTATAAAAATTTAATAGCTCCAAACAAATTTCTACAATCCTTCAGTTTCTTACTGACTAGAAATGCATATTAATCACACTTTCATTTTGTCTATGAAGCCAATAAAATATCCTAACACTTTTCTAGGAAAATATTTTTAAACAGTATTAGCAGGACTGTTTCTCTGAAGGTTTAAGACATCTAATACGTGCAGGGATAGGAACAGGAGGGCTCTGAAGGGACTTCAATCACTTTGTAGGTCAATGCCACCACTGTGACAATCCATTCCAATTTTTAACACCCTGAACATTTATCTGACTGTCCCCAAACTTCATGGCATCCACTTATACTTTATAATACCACTGCAAAATTCCAAACAAGTATTGGCTAAAATTCCTTCAATTCTTCATGCTTATTGAAGCAAAGCTAGTTTACAGGGACCACAGAAGTCACCTCTAAACTGTCTTATCACATACGCTACATACTTGAGTATATCCAAAAGCAGTACAAATTTACTAACAGTAAAGTGTGTCTCTAACCCCCAAAAAGAAACAGAAGGTATCTTGTGGCTTTCATAAGCCTGAAATGTGAGATTACATCAATTTTCAATCTTCCTAGCTTCCTTTTCCTCGTCTAAAAAATGAAAAGCATGAAACTCAGAGGTCATAGCTACTTCTGAAAAGAGAGATGTCGGTAAGATCAGGAAGAAGAGTAGGAGCATGTTCACCCATGTTGCTAATATTTTATTTCTTTAGCTTGGTGGTGATTATGTGGGTTTTGTTATGCTATTCTTAATACATTCTGTGTGAGTGAAATACTTCATATAATTTTATTAATAATGTTAGAGTATACTCTCATGCTCTGATCTTGCAAAGGTATCCAACAGCTGCCTCGCTGCCACTGCAGATTTCTTCCCTCCTTCCTATGACCATGTCTTAGTTCCACCACACCCTTTTGAGGGGAGGGAAGAGATGTAAAATCCTAACTTTAGAAACAAAGCTCAGTTTTGGAACTCAGGCACAGCAGCATGGGCTCGAATGGATTGACCATCATACACCAAATGTGATCCCTCAGTTGGACAAACCCATGCCCTCACTCATGTGATTTCTTTTTTCTTAACAGTTCAATAACTTGGTTCAGACATTTAAGAAAGCCATATGATTTGGATCAACCTTTTAAAATGAAAGAACAAAAAAATATGAGACTACTAATGCTAGGGATTTTTAAATTCCTTATGAGTAAGATGTATCACTGAAGACAAAAAATGGGGTGTCTAGCAGAAGATTCACCTGTGTTTTACTTTTGCTAGTTTTGTAACAAGGCATTAGAAAATTTCTTTGTCCAGTTTTGTAATGGAAGAATGGGAAGCACCTCCTGCCTCTCCATTTTACACCATCTGGTCTGGGCTCTGAGCACTCTTGACTGAAGACCCCTAATAAGAAAAGAAAAAAGAAAAAAGAAAAGAAAAGAAAAGGGAGGGGGACAGAGAGAAGGCTTCTATTTTCTATTTCAGGTTCCTTCTTCTATTGTTTACTTATGTTTAGTCCTTCAAAGAAGCAATCAGTGTGTCTGAAGCAAACTTGTTTATAGTTCTTCTTTGCTTATATTTGCTCACTTATTCAAGATCTCACATGTCTGAAGGCGTATTTGTCCTATGTCCCTTAAGTATCTCTGGCTCACCATGACAGCACTCTGAGTACATAAAAACCTCTAGGCTTCTAACTTACAAATTAGAGATTTACAACAGATTTCAAGAAATAAATTTTACTAAGCTCTTAGAGCCAAAATGGTACAGTAATAGAATCTTAGGGTTCTAAAGGAATTTAAACATAATTTAGCTCAACCTCTCTCCCACGCAAGAGCTTCTTCTAGTGCATCTCTAACAGATGGCCTCAAAGGCGCTGCCTAAACACTTCCAGCTATGGGCACACACCATTCTGCAGGGCAGATGGATTCAATTTTTGACAGAACTAATTAATCAAACATTGTCCTTGTATTGAACAAGCATCCACATCCTTGAGATTTCCAACCCATCACTGATGGAAAAAGTGAAGAGTTGGGTCCAAGGGCAGTTCTGGCCTAAGGCATGTGACAGCTGCTTCCAGACAACAGGGAACTATATTGTTAAAACACATACCATCCTTCTAATAATAGAAACTTAATTTTACTCCATATTTCCCTCAAGAAATTTACCAAAGATGTTGTCAAAGGTGCTGCTGAAATCCAGATACACTATTTTAACAGCATTCCCCAATTTCCCTACTTAACACTACAGATTTTTTAAAAGCAAAAATTGGCCTCCGCTAATTAGAAGAGTTACATGATCTACAGAGGGGACCCAGTATACTAACTTGCGTACGTCACTTAGAAGACAGAGCATCAGGAAAAGCCAGAAGAGGAGAATCCTTTCATCTCTTCAGCTCAAAAATACAGACTTTATATTCAGCCCACATTTTTCATCTGGAGTAATGTCAAGTTTGTTGACAGATTTATGGTCCACCATAGCTGGATCACAGTTATTGAATTTTTTTTTTAAGAATGAATTCAGAAAGAGTGGTTTGAAATGGCATTCACCATTTCTGATATTCTGGATGCCAGGGAAAATTGACAAGTCTATTTACTATCTGAAATACCAATATACATTTAAATAGACATTTATATTTAGGCACTGTTGAAAAGGAATTATATTTCCTTTTTTCATTACTGACACGTTTTACAAGAAATATGAAAATATAACTTGCACAAAGTTAGGCTTAGTTCATCTTCACTCAGATGTTTTCCTTGACATGACTTGGAAATACTACTAAAATGGAATCTAATCAGTCATGCCACAGCCCATAATTCTCTCTCTAGGATTTTCTTAAAGCAGGGTAACTTTCTGTAAAATGACAGAACTAGATAAGTTGATATTTAAGCCTTTTTAAAACCAGTTTCTCTAACTGGTTTAAAAGCCACCTGTCTCAGACATATCCATGGGCCAAATACCTACATTTTTATATACTCCAGAAATATTTATTTTACACAGTCCAGTTTAAAAACCACTGCCTCAAAATAAAATCTTCTATGATTCTGCATAGTTACTGAGCAAGCAGTTATATTCTTAGCACTCTGTTGGGTGCTACAGAGAGAGTAATATGAAGCCCCTTTCATCAAGAAACTTGTGTCTTCCTAAAGAGAAAAAAATTAACATACTTGAAAAGTACAAAATGACATCTAATCATCCACAGTTGGCATTAAATCAACTGTTGAAAATCTTTAGTAAAGAGGAGGCATCATCAGTGAGGGCAGAGAATGGAGGCTGTGGGGGTGAAGAGAGGAGCTGAGCTGAGACCATGTGGGCACATGGGGTTTCCACTGATGCAGCACTGGAGGGAACTAGGGCCTACAGAGGCCTGGGCAGGAAAAGAGTGATGACCAGCAGGCAGATTTCGGTTTTGAAGCAGTGAGGGATACCTTTGGATTAAGGAACAGGACAGCCAAAGAACACCTCTGATGCGTCCTGAAAATGCACTCACCTCCTCCCCCAAATAAACTTACTCTTCCTCCCAAGCCAAAAGTTTACAGGTTTCCTTCATTTCCCCTATTCCTTCCCCACATCCCTGTATCCAGTTTCCAAGACCACACCCAAGCAATTTCATTTTCTAAATATTGCCTCTGTTCCATTCTTGTCTTTACCTTTCCCTGCCTTCTCACAGGCCTTCCTGCTGTCAGACTTAATCTTTTCAGATCCATCTTTCACAGAGCTGTCCATGTACAGTTGATATAAAACACTGCTCAATCTGGGTCCAGATCACAGGCACACACCTGTATTCCCAGTACTTGGGAGACTGAGGCAGGAGGATTGCAAGCCTAAGGCCAGCTTGGGCTATAGAGTGAGACTCTGTCACAAACAAAACAAAACAATACCCACAACTCAAAACATTTTCCTCATCTTCTTAAAAATATTTTGGATTCACAGCTCTTTTTCCCTTTCCAAGGGTCCACAGAAACCCTACAACTCCAACAAACACAGTTTCATAATGTCAGCCCTAAAGATCAAGTTCAAGCTGCTTACAATGGGCTGGAATCTTCCCTAACCGAGGCCTGAGTGCCAAACTCCTCATGGTGTCAACTACACACTACCCAGCATCCCATTGCTATGCCTTTGCTCAGGGTGCTCCCTTAACCACCAGCCACTGACAGTCCACTTTGGATCAGCGCCTCCAACAAATGTCCCGGGCACCTGCATGCACACACATAGAGCCCAGCCAACTCCTATTCATCTTTAAAGGTAGAAAAGAACATTAATTCCCTCAGGGGAACCATTTCCAATTTCTCCCCAGCCCCTCCCACTCTTCCTGCCTATCAGGCATCAGGCCCTCTTTCCTCCACAGCTCCCAGCACTTCTCTTTCAGTGCACATCCCACTCTACGTTATAGGAAACTATGAGCCCCCTGGAGATAGAACCCATATCTTCTTCCCATCTGTATCCTCAGAATCTGGTTCAGTACCTGACATTTAGAGATGCTCCATAAATATTTGGAGAAGTTAATATGGAGCCTAGAAAACAAAGCTGAGACATTTTATTTACAGTACTCACAGAAGCCCTCAGTGTGTAGCACAATGAAATGAAGAAAGCAACAGTGCGGACAACTACTTTCCCATCAAGATGCTGACTGTATTAGAGAAAGAAAGAGGAAGGAAGGCTGTCATCTGCAAGCTTTGTGTAAACCAACAAACACTGATTGAAAAAGAAAAGGCAGAAAACTAATCAGAGACTCTCGATAAATGTTTGCTTGCTGAATTAATAAACTTATAGAGCTACTCTCATGAAGGCAAAGTGCTAAGTAGCTTCTGCACTCAAGGAAGTTCCAGTATCACTGAGAGAATAAGATACAGTACTAATTTGAGGCAGAATATGATGAAAGCATTCAAGATATGACAAATAAAATACTCAGTGAAATGGAAGATTTTTTTAAGTTAAGATCGTGAGAGAAGTTTCATGAAGGAGCCAGTATCTGAATTGAAACTTTCCAAAAGAAGGTATGTGAAAGCAGAAGAGCAAAGATCACTGAGAAAGCACAGGTATAGGCAAAATGTGCTTCCAGGTATTTCTTCAAGCATGGAAGACAGTTTAGCTTGATAAGACTAGGATAAAGGTATGGAAGGAGGAACAAGAGCTTTGGCTGAAAATGTAGATCAACACCAAATAGTAAGAAGCACTGGATAGTTAGCTGAGAAATCTATGCTGTTTTGTAGATAGGGAGAAGCCATGGGACTTTCACCTAGGAGAGAGAAGGATTGTTCTCTCAGAGTCCTTCTCTAGGCATATGATTCTGGCAGTTCTGCAGGATACATGGAAAATGCCAGGCAAAGATGTAGGACATGGAATGATGCTCAACATAAGGCACCTCCCTCCAAGAGAGTATGAACATAGAAGCAATGGCCCAGGAACTATGAGAAGAGCTAGAATCCAAGCACAAATTCAGGGTCAGGTAGAAAACTTCCTCCTTTGAGACAGACAAGAAGGAATGAAGAGATGACAATGCAAAGAAACATGGAAATATGAAAGCTCAGGAAAGTTATGGTAGGCAATGAGTGTTCTTGATAAATCAGTTAGCTATTTGCTAAGAGAAACAGATTCTTGTGTGTGTGTGTGTGTGTGTGTGTGTGTGTGTGTGAGAGAGAGAGAGAGAGAGAGAGAGAGAGAGAGAGAGAGAGAGCGCGAGCGCCTGGGTCTCACTATGTAGTTCAGCCTGGTCTTGAACTCACTATGCAGCCCAGGCCGGCCTCTAACTCACAGCAATCCTCCTGCCTCAGCCTCCCAAGTGTTGGGATTACAGATGTGCACCACCATCCCCAGCAGCAACAGATTCTGAGAAGGAGCTGGGAGTACCAAGAAGTAAGTGAAGGATGAAGATCACCCTCTTTCAAGCTCTAAATCAGTACCTGAACCTTAGTTTTCTAGTTTGTTTGACTGGACTATAGCACTCAAAAGTGACCCCAAGCATGGAATCCAGCATAAAGGTGAAAGTTGAAACCAAGAAAAAGGAGAACGTATCAAAGGAAGAAAGAAAGGCCAAGGACAACTTCAGAGAGATCACACAGATGGTCAGTGGCAAGAGGAAGAGGCAGGAAGAGAAGTGGTCAAAAGTGCTGAAGGAGAACAAGGGCAAAACTATGTTTCAGAATCTAATGGAAGAGAGAACACTCAAAGATCAGCTATCTTTTTTGATGCCTGCTGTCAATTTCAGTGACTTGTTGAACATGATCTTGAACTGCAGTTACATCCCACAAAATAACTAAATCCTTCAAGTGTTCCAAACTGAAACCTATGATTAATTTTTAGTAACCTGAGTTGGTAATAAACCCAAAAGGCTGATTAAAATAATCTCTTTCATCCTCAATAATTTCTTCCCCAAAATAATTTTTTTACCCCATAACCCTCTCTTTAAGGGCAGGAAGAATCAGTTTCAGAATAAACATCGAGTGGTTTTATCTTTTCTTTTGCAATCTATTTTTATCTTGGGCTCAATGATTTTTAAGCAACATGATTTGAAAGAGGACCCCAACAAACAGCCAATATTCATTTCTTCTATCTCATAATGGGGGGGGTGTTGTTTGGTTTGTTTTGGGTTTTAGGTGTTTTGTTTTTTCTGAGATAGGGTTTCACTATGTATTCCAGGCTGGCCTTGAACTCACTATGTAGCTCAGGCTGGCCTCGAACTCATAGCGATCCTTCTGCCTCAGCCTCCTGAGTGTTGAGATTACAGGCATGGGCCACCATGCTTGGTCTCTTCTCTCTTCTTGTGACACAGATTCTTACCAAACTATACATTGACTCTAGTCAACTGAAAAACTAAGTTTGAGAGCTGGCTGAACACATTTCCCATGACCACTGCCCAGCACCATTTATTCCCACAGTACCCTGGGCTCCCACACCCAGGCTGGACACGCTGCCCACTCACCTGCATGAGTTCATGGCTTTGTAGAAGGTCATTCTCCAGCATCTCCTGGGTAAGGCGCCCCATAGTGCTATAGAATTCATCTGCTGTTTCACAACATTCTATCTGTCTAGATGAAGAAAGGACAGAGAAAGGATTGGTTTAGGGTACTCATGTTGTGTAACAAGTACATCCTGTGAGTACAAGATGTGCTGCTTCCTGCCATCAAATCAATCAAGTTGGCAATCAACAAAAATCAAACTCCTGGGTCACATTCACAGTACAGCATGCTATATGTGGAGAAAAAATAAAAAATACCAAAAGCAAGCTGGGAGCAATGATGCATAGCTATAGTTCAGGCTATTCAAAAGGCTGAACAGAGAAAGAACTGCTTGACCCCCGGAGTTCAAGGCCAGCCTCACAACACTGTGAGACCCCATCTCCAAACAAACAAAGTCATTTAGAGGTACTCGTTACAGAATGATTTCCCATCTTTCCTGCTTGGCTCCCCCAGCCTCACAGCCGCACTGTGGTATCTGTATTGTTTCCATGTGACACATTAAATACAACAGAATACCCACCACTGAACAGAGATCACATGTGCAAAATTGGGTACTGAAGAACAATTATCCCCTGCAGGGAATCTGCTGGTCTTAATCTGCAGTGATATCATTAGCAGACTGAAATCAAACCACAGTGGAATTAAAAGGTGAAAACTACAAGAACTTTATTTGCATATTTCATCAGTTCACAGAATGTTTTCACAGGCAGAACTTTCTTCTCGGGGAAGAATCTATCACCTGGTAGCACTGTGAGACAAATTAGATTTTAATCTTTCCTTTAAATGAGGTTTTTAAAAAGGAATAATCACTGGGGATTTAGCTCAGTGGCACTGTGCTTTCCTTACAAGCACAAGGTCCTGAGTTCGATCCCCAGTAACACACACAAAAATAAAAGAGTTCTAAAAAAAAGGAAAAATCTAAATCAAAGAACATTTCATCTATTATAATATTCTTTATATAGGACAGTTCTCTTTACCGACCAACCATAAAACATATGCTTTGACATGCACAATGGACGATTTTTAGAGTCATCCAAAAAAGAATATGGTAACGCAAAAACCTCTAGCTCCAAAATGTTTTTTAAACCCCACTGCCACAGTCATGTAAATAAATAAAAGAAATAGTTGAAATATTATTACAAAAATACTGCACAACATGTGAGAATAAATGAAAAGTGATTAAGTTTACCCCAGGGGGTGAAGAGGAGAAAAAATACTTGAGATGAGTTTTGAAAAATGCCCTCCAGGATGTAAGAAAAAAAAAGCATTGCAAAGACAAGGACAAAGAAAACAGCAGCCCTATACAGGGCCTGCAAGTAGCTCCATAAGACTGGCGGGGGATCATTGCACAGCCAGAGGGAGCCAGTGGGAGCTGCAGCTAGCAGATCACAAAGGCCTCACCTACTAGCTGAGCCTCTATAGGACAAGACGGGTAGAAAGGCTTTTAGTAGCTGTGCTCTTGGCAAGATCATCCGGGAGGTGACACACTGTGGCATTTGGGGTAGAGTGTTAACTTGATTTGCTTTGGCATCTACCTAGCTTTGCTCCTCTAAACCTTTCCACCATGAGGTTTCTGCCTTGGAGCCTGCAAACCACCAAATGAATCCACTTAAACTATGAGCCAAATTAAACCTCTCCTCTATAAGTTATGAGTGTTGGGTATTGTGTCTCAGCAACAGGAAAGCAGACTAATACACATGGCAAGTATAGGGAATAATCAGGAGACCAGAGAGCACACAGCACAACAGGGCAGGTATGAAGCAATGAGATCATATAGCAAAACAGTAGGACATGTATGGAAAAAGGACATGTAAACAGATCTTAATGAAGGAGAATTAATGGTCTACAACTTACAGTCAAGTGAAAGGAAAAAATTTCAAGCTGCATGGAAACAGCCCAAGTGCCCATCACCTAGAAACTGGATAAAGATGTGGTTTTTTTATAAAGTGGAATACTACTCATCCATAAAGAATGAGAAACTAGAGACATTTATAGTTAAATGGATGCATATTTAGACCATACTCTTAAGTGAAATAAATAGGTCACACATGTGTAAATACCGAAGAGTTTCTCTAATGTGAGAAACTGAAAGTGTAAATAAGGGCTAAAATGATTAAAACGAATAATTGATAATTTGAAATAGGAATTAAAGGTCCAAAGGGGTAGGGGTGGTGGGAGGGGAAGGGGAAAGGAAAAATTATGAAAAAAGAAAAAAAACTGAAATGAAGTCCATGTAAATAGGGAAGGGTGGAGGGAGTGAAGGGTGCACAGGTAATGGGGAAAAAATAAGACCCAAGATACATCATGTACAGGTACAAGCACCCAATGATATATGTAAACGTATCGCATACCTAAAATATACCAATAAAAGAATTTAAGAAAAAAAAATTCTAAGCTGCAGATGCAAGGTGAATGGAGAGATCCCAGGTATAATCATATGTAAGGCATATATGTTATTTGGGGATATAAAAATTAGAGATTACCTCTATGTTGCTTATGGTTTTCCAATGGGATATTTGTGGGGGAATATAACAGGCACTGGAATCAGAAAGATCCAGATGCAAGTCCCAGCTCTGCTACTCATTAGGTATGTGGCTAATTAACCTTTCTGGGATAGTTTTTTCACTTGAAAAGATAGAGGAAAAATCTTTCATACTTCACAAGCCTATTAGAAGAAGTGAAAGAGATGACGTGCTTGCAGTCCCCAACAGAATGATAGGCACTGTCAGTACCTGACGTATGCTGGTTGCCTTCCCTTGCCACTCACAAGTGCAAGCTCAAAGGACATACACTCTTAATAAACAAGAACTCTGGAACAGAAAGATTGGCAGCAAAACACACCCTCCCTACAACCTGAAATTGAGATACCTGGAAACAACTCAGTGAAGAAAAAAAGAACTGGATCTCTAGGAATGAGAGGGAGATGATAGGAAAACCAGAAGCTACAAAGGTAAAGAAACTGAGCACAAAGCAGAGAAAAAAACAGAGCAGTCAGAATGACTAACCCCAGCTCCCAGGGAGGAGGACTTGTCTTCACTAATACAAAATAAGCCCAGAGAGGGTCAGCAGCTCCGAGAGAAACAATGAGCCAGCAGCATTAGCCCCAAGGAAAGCCCATGGTTATTATACACTGAAAAAATACTATGGGGGCTGGGCATGGTGGCACACACCTGTAACCCCAGCAGGTGGGAGGCTGAGGCAGGAGGATTGCCATGAGTTCAAGGCCAGCTGAGTTCAAGGGCAGCCTGCACTACATAGTGAGAGCTTGCCTCAAAAAAAAAAAAAAAAAAAAGGTGTGGAGTTTTGCTCTGAAAGTGACTACTTCTGAATAGAAGGCTAGAATTGGAGAAGAAATCCTGTGTAGCTCCCATTGTATTAGAGAGTGTTTAATCAGGAACCATTTGGGGAAGGGGTTAACTGTTTAAGGTTGAGCCACAGAAAAACTACACTTCAGGGTTTCTGGGGTCACCCTATCGCAGTGACTTGGTGGAAGATGGCTACAAGAGACAGTCATGGAGAGGATGCAAGCTTGACATAGATTCCCAGAGAAGTTTAAGCTCAGGCTGGGAAGGACATGAGGATTCCACTCTCTGTGGTGAGAAGCCAGGCCGGTCGTGCGATTTTCAGATGGGGCTGGGTCTGACAGTGCAGATATGGAGTACAGCAGATTGCTTGATCCCAACTCTGCCCTACTGCCTACACCCAGAATGGATTCAGTGATCTGTTTGCCTTCTCCATCTGCCAATGTGAACAGGGAAGTACTTCTACTTGGATGGCTGCCACTGTCAGGGTATAAAAACAGAGAGAACCCTGGAAGGGGCAGGACACTTCACAAATGCACAGGCCAAAAGCTAAGCAGAGAAAGCTGTGACTTGGGGCACACAGAAACTTGGGGACAAAGAAAGCCGTGACTTCAGGACAGGGAAACTGGGAGTGGCTGAGTGAATCAGCTATAGGACGGACATCACTGACCAACCACACCCTGCAGGAAAGAGTGCAGGATTCAGCATTCACACAAAAACATGGATGTGGAAACAAAATAGGTCTTAGTAGTGACACACTATCCCTCCCCCAATACTGTAGACCTTGGAAAGAAGCCACTCATTCATAACCACAGAGAAAATTTTTTGGATTCATATCTCTTTTTCTTCATTGAATATTGAGCATTTAAGGATTTGTTTTCTCTTTATTTGGTTCTCTTATTTTTCTTGCTTTTTCTTCTCTGTTACTTTTATCCAATTCTATTAATTTTATTTTACTTAATAGAATCTTGTATCTTACTTTACACCTTACAATATTCCTTTTATTTTTCGAATTTTATTTCTTTCATTTCCCCCTTATCCACTTCATCTTTACTAGTATTAAGTTTTTTTAATCTTTAGATATATAATGGACTATTATTGAATCCTTTTCTATTGTTAATGGTGGTATAGTTGTTACACTGAGTATTTACTGTATGTCAATATTTGGTGTATTTTGTATCTATATCATAATTACAGATCTGTACTGTTAAAGGTTGTACCATGGTAGCTACTATTGGCTCTTGTGGTATGTCAATATCCATTTTGTCTTTGACTCTATTATTGTTGCTAATTTTGTTACCATTTCCAGGATGACATAGTTGTTCCCTAATTAATTTTTCTATATACTGATATCTGGTTTGTCTTTGTGTCATTAACGATACTGCGTTTCATTTCAAGAGAACTGGGTGCTGAGCCAATTACATTGCACCCTCCCCAAATTAACAGTGGTGATCAGATCTTTGAACAGAGCAAAGGCCTAAAGTTAGCCACACCAACAGCACATCACTGGAAAGCAGACACTAACCGAAGAGATTGCCAGGTTGGCAACACATTTGTGCACTATAACCAACTTTCAACCTCAACAGAAAATAACAATAGAAACATGAGAAAAAAACAAAATGCCTCCCCAAACCCCCAACTCCTCCAAAGTTAATCCATGGGGCATTGATGGAGAGGGAATCAAAAGCCAAACAGCTGAATTATATGAAATGATAAAAGAAGGGACAAAAAACAGATCAAAAAGGTACTCAACGAGCTTAAAGATGACATAACTAAACAGATAATGAACTTAATAAACAAAGTGATCAATGAGCTGACAGAAGACACTAATAAAAAGCTAGCCGAGACTTTTGACCAGGAGAACGATCTGGAGACTGAGGCGGTGAGGACCCTGGGGCTTGCCCACCAGCCTCCAGCTTGGCCGTGTGCACTGGTAGAGTAACTGAGGGCTGAGTGTGACCTGCTTAGTCCAGCTCGCTCCACCCACTTTCAACCAGGAGACTGAGCCAGTGAGGACCCCCAGGGCTTCCCCACCAGCCTCCAGCTTGGCCATGCGCACGGGCAGAGCACGCACGCACAGGCTGAGTGTGCCCTGATCAGTCCAGTTCGCTCCAACCACTTTCGACCAGGACAACAGCCCCCGCCTCTTGGCTGTACAGCTACTTGGATCCACACTACAAAGGCACAGGGGAGCATGAAGGCCACTGTCCTGAGCTGCAGACGTGAACAACAGAGAGAGGGCCTCTCTCAGGCTCCCTGATGAAAACAGAAGCCCACTGGAAAAGTGAAGAGAATCTCTGCAATAAAGGCACACCAGGCCACCGTGCTTGCTAAGTTGGAGGAATCATCACCTCCCATCGGAACCTGCACTATCTTCAGGGGAAAGGCAGCTAGAACCTGCAGTAGAACTTTGCAGAGTTCAACCCTGCAGGAGGACAGGGAGCTCAACTTGGGACTTGCAGCCAGAAATCTGCCTGAATCTCACGAGTCTGTGACTGGCTTACTGAGACTCATTGACTTATAACCACACACTACTGCTCACATTGTCTATTGTGACAGCAGAGACATACCCTGAAGGAGGCCCTTCATTTTTATCGTTTGTTATTTTCAAAGTTACCACTATTTCTTTTTGCTCTTATTTTCAATTTTTTTTCTTCTTTGCTACTATTCATATTTTTATTTTTCTCTTTTTTCTTTCTTTTCTCTTTTCTTTCTCTCTCTCTCTCTGCCTCACTCCCTTGCTGTCCTACATTGTTCTTCATCTCCCTTTATGTTCCTTTTTTGCCCCTAATTGGTATTTCTTCTTTATCTTTCTTTTCTTCTCTTGCCTGTGTCCTCTGGCCTCACTGCTAACCTTCCCCTATTCTTCAACTTATGTATTCCTCCCTCCCCAACTCCTTCTAACTCCCCATCCCAAAAGGTAAAGTTGCTATATTGAGTTTATTCACTATAAACATATGTTGGGTTAGTCCTTGATTTTGATTTAATTCACACAGTTAAAGGTAATAGATTAATAACTACCACAAATTGTCATTTTCTAAGAGGTACTTGATGCCATGGTGTTCCTGATTGTATCACTTGGGCTAAGGTGTTGTGATTGATCTTATCAGTTGTCCTTCCTGGTATAACGAAAATGAAACAGTCTCAGAGCCATTAGAGACTCAAAACCTAAAGACCAGCTATATCTGGGAGACACCTCTGAGAAGCAACCATTCCATAAGTGTTCTAAATACATCAACAAAGATACTTACAATAAACAACTTCAAAGTATCAACCCAGGAATGAAACCAAGGACAATACCAAAAACAAAAATGAGAAGACATTTAAGAAAGGCACAAACTCAGACTTTCACCCCACAAAGGGCAAATTCTGGGGGAAAGAAGGTGGAAAAATCCGATAATCAACCACCTGGACACCCTGAACTGATAGTACGGGAAGTAATAAAACAGATGAATGAGGCTCTAGAAAAATTCAAAACAGAAATAATTTCCCAGATAACTCCAGAGATGGTGAGCAGAGTGAAAGACATGATTAGAGGCTCTAGAACAGAAACAGATTTAAAAAAAAATAGATGAGCTCAGAAACATGCTGGAAGCCATGAATGACCAATATAAGAAATGAAACTGAAAGTTAAAGGGTGGAAAACAATACTCCATGTGACAGGAACCCGAAAAAAAGCAGGAGTAGCCACCCTCTTTGCAGATCAAGTAGATTTCAAACCAACACTGATTAAGAGAAAGGAAGAAGAGCTGGGGGGTACTCGGCAGTGCCGCCATGCCTATTCTCCCCAAGAAGAAGCCGCCACCTCCCGATGCCGACCCCACCAATGAGCCACCGCCCGGACCGCTGCCCCCAGTGCCGGCACAGAGGGGGTGTGGGCACCGGCGGCAGTGGGACGGGCGTGGGTGGGGATTGCGATCGTGATTCCAGCGTCGTAGGGGCCCATCCCCGGGCTTCACCACCACCCCAGGGCCCGCTACCGGGGCCACCGGGTGCTCTTTACCGCTGGGCGCTGGCTGTCCCGCCTGGTGCAGTGGCAGGCCCTCGGCCACAGCAGGCCTCTCCATCTCTTTGTGGGCGTCCTGGTGGTCCCAGTGGCGGTCCGGGTGACGCTCTGGGTGGAGCAGCGTCAGGGGTGGTGGTGGGCATGGGTAGTGCCATGGGCGGCTACTGCTCTGGTCCTGGGCATAGCAAGCAGCGGCGCCAAGCTCCTGGGGTTGGTGCAGTTGGCGGGGGCAGCCTGGAACGTGAGGAGGTCGATGCAGGCTACAACAGTGAGGATGAATATGAAGCAGCTGGGGCACGCATTGAGGCCATGGACCCTGCGACCGTCGAGCAGCAGGAACATTGGTTTGAAAAGGCCCTAAGGGACAAGAAAGGCTTCATCATCAAGCAGATGAAGGAGGATGGCGCCTGTCTATCCCGGGCTGTAGCTGACCAGGTGTATGGAGACCAGGATATGCACGAAGTTGTGCAAAAGCACTGTATGGACTATCTGATGAAGAATGCTGACTACTTCTCCAACTATGTCACAGAGGACTTCACCACCTACATCAACCAGAAGCGGAAAAACAACTCCCATGGAAACCACATTGAGGTGCAGGCCATGGTGGAGATGTACAAAACTGTCCCATGGAGGTGTACCAGTACAGCACAGTACCTATGAACACATTCCATGGGTTCCACCAAAATGAGGATGAACCCATCCGTGTCAGCTATCATCGGAATATCCACTACAATTCAGTGGTGAATCCTAACAAGGTCACCATTGGTGTGGGGCTGGGCCTGCCATCATTCAAACCAGGGTTTGCAGAGCAGTCCCTGATGAAGAATGCCATAAAAACTTCAGAGGAATCATGGATTGAACAGCAAATGTTAGAAGACAAGAAATGGGCCACAGACTGGGAGGCCACAAATGAGGCCATAGAGGAGCAGGTGGCTCGTGAGTCCTACCTGCAGTGGCTCAGGGATCAGGAGAAACAAGCCCGCCAAGTCCGTGGGCCCAGCCAGCCCTGGAAAGCCAGCGCCACATGCAGTTTGGCCACAGCAGCAGCCTCCAGTGGCCTGGAGGAGTGGACTAGCCGGTCTCCACGGCAGCGGAGTTCAGCTTCTTCACTCAAACACCCTGAGCTGCATGCTGAGCTGGGCATCAAGCCCCCTTCCCCAGGCACTGTCTTAGCTCTTGCCAAAGAGCTCCTTCACCCTGTGCACCAGGTACAAGGCAGTCAGTTCTCAGCAGGAGCTGACTGGGCCACCTCCTCCCCCGCCTTGTGGCCCTCTACCCTGCTCTGGAGTGCTGGCCCCTCATTCAGCAGATGTCCCCCTCTGCCTTCGGTCTGAACGACCAGGATAATGATGAGATCCTAGCATCGGTGCTGGCAGTGTTGCAGCAGGAATACCTAGGCAGTATGAAGAAAAACAAAGTACACAGAGACCCTTCCCCCAGACAAGAGTTGATGGAAATCCAGGAACTGGACACCATTCCCCAATACACCGTCCTGCCCTCCAGTGCCACCCCACCTTCTTTGGCTTTCTTCCCTCTTGCCTCTTTCCCTTTTTCCCTTTTTCCCTTTCCCCATCCCCCTGCCCCACCATCCTCTGGCTGGCCCATCCCTGTACTTCCCCCATCACTGCCACAGCCACCCTTCTCCGCCAGCTGATGTGCCCTGTTGCCCCACACACAGCAGCATCCTTGCATTCCACAGGGGACTCGGGCAAGGGTGCCGAAGGTAGGCGACAGGCACAGACCACGCGACAGCCAGGCAAGCCCCAGAGGAGATGCTCGGAAGAAAGTCTCCTGCCTGCTCTTCCTTCTGAGATCAGATCAACTTGTCAACCCTCCCCTCACAGTTATGTCAGGGAGTTGGGAAGAAGTGAAAAATTTCTTTTCCCAGTATCCCAAGAATGTCTGAGGCTTGAATGTTAAACTTTTCTTTATTAAAATGCACTTTTATCTTATAAAATAAAAAAAAAGAGATGAAGAAGGACACTACATCCTTGCAAAGGGAAGAATCCAAGAGGAAGAGATGACAATCATAAATATCTATGCACCAAACACTAGTGCGCCCACTATATTAAACAAATACTAACAGACATGAAAAGTCATATATGCACTAATACAATTGTAGTGGGGGACTTCAACAACCCACTTTCACAAATAGATAGATCAACTAGACTAAAAGTAAGTAATGAAATACTAGAACTCAATCAAACTCTTGAACAAATGAACTTAACAGATGTTTACAGAGTCTTCCACCCCACAAAATCAGAATACACATTCCTCTCGGGTGCACGTGGGTCATTCTCAAAAATACACCACATACTCACACAAAGAACATGTTTAAGTAAGTGCAAAGGAATTGAAGTTATCCCCTGTATATTATCAGACGATAGTGCGATGAAATTGGAGATCCACAGCAAAGCAAACTCAAAAAATTTCATAAACACGTGGAAATTGAACAACACACTTCTCAATAACCAATGAATCACAGAGGAAATTAAAGAAATCAGACAGTCCCTTCAATTAAATGACAATGACAATACAACATATCAGAATCTATGGGACACAATGAAAGCAGTCTTACGAGGGAAATTCATAGCAGTGAATACGCATATTAGGAAAACACAACGAGCCCAATTAAACAACCTCATGCTGAACCTCAAGCTTCTAGAAAAAGAAGAGCAGGACAACCCCAAAGCTCACACAAGGGAGGAAATTATAAAGATCAGAGGAGAAATCAATGCAATGGAGACTAAGAGAACGATACAAAAACTCAATGAAGCCAAGAGTTGGTTCTTTGAAAGAATCAACAAAATTGGCAAACCCTTAGCCAACATTATGAGAAAACGGAAAGAAAAGGCCCAAATCCATCCAATTAGGAATTAAAAGGGTGAAATTACAACAGACCCAGCAGAAATCCAGAGGATCATCAATACCTACTTCCAGAACCTATACGCCAATAAGATGGACAACACAGAAAAAATGGACAGATTTCTAGATACATATGAATTACCAAAGTTGAACGAAGAAGACCTAAAAATCCTAAACAACCCAATATCAACCAATGAAATTGAAAATGTAATTAAAAACTTATCAACTAAGAAAAGCCCGGGCCCTGATGGCTTCACTGCTGAATTCTACAAGACATTTAGAGAGGGGCTACTACCACTACTGTTTAAACTCTTCAATGAAATTGAAAGGGAAGCAATACTCCCAAATTCATTCCTGGAAGCAAGCATCACCTTGATCCCCAAAGCAGAGAAAGACCCAACCGAAAAAGAGAACTATAGGCCAATCTCACTAATGAACATAGATGCAAAAATCCTTAATAAGATAATGGCAAACAGAATGCAGAAGATCATCAAGAAGATCATACACCCTGATCAAGTGGGATTCATCCCAGGGATGCAGGGATGGTTCAATATACGAAAATCAATCAGTGTAATACACTATATCAATAGAGCCAAGGACAAAAACGATATGATCATCTCAATAGATGCAGAAAAAGCGTTCTACAAAATCCAACATGCATTTATGATAAAAACCCTACAAAAAATTGGAATAGATGGTCTCTACCTCAAACTGATAGAAGCCATCTATGAAAAACCAACAGCCAGTATCATGCTAAATGGTCAAAAACTGAAATCCTTCACACTAAATTCAGGAACAAGACAACAATGTCCACTATCACCACTCCTGTTCAATATAGTTTTGGAAATATTAGCCATGGCAATTAGACAAGAGAAAGAAATAAAAGGAAGAAAGATAGGAAATGAAGAAGTCAAATTGTCATTATTTGCAGATGACATGATACTCTATATAAAACACCCCAAGAACACCACCAAAAGTCTTCTAAACTCAATAACCAAATTCAGTAGAGTAGCTGGATACAAGGTCAACACACAAACATCAATAGCTTTCCTCTACGTGAACAACAGACTAAGAAATAGGGTAAACAATTCCGTTCACAATAACATCCAAAAAACTGAAATACCTAGGAATCAACCTAATAAAAGAAATCAAAGACCTCTTCTTTGAAAACTATAGCACTCTGAAAAGAGAGATTGAAGATGATATCAGAAAATGGAAAGACATCCCCTGCTCCTGGGTGGGAAGGATCACCACAGTGAAAATGGCCATACTTCCAAAACTGTTATATAGATTCAACGCAATCCCGATTGAAATCCCAGCACCATACTTCACAGACCTTGAGAAAACAATTCAAAAATTCATTTGGAACAAGAAGAGACCCACAATAGCAAAAGCAATTCTAGGTAACAGAGACATGGCAGGGGGTATCACAACACCCAACTTGAAACTATACTACAAAGCTACTGTGATTAAAAACTGCATAGTACTGGCAAAGAAACAGACCTGAGGACCAGTGGAACACATTAGAAGATGCACAAGCAACATCAGACACACTGAGCCATCTCATCTTTGATAAAGGAGCCAAACACCCTCACTGGAGGAAAGATAGCCTCTTTAATAAATGGTCCTAGAAAAATTGGTCAACTTGCCAAAGATTAAAACCAGACCTATATCTCTCACCTTGCACTAAACTAAAATCAAAACGGATTAAAGATCTAAATATTAAAATAGAAACGCTGATCCGGCTGGAACAGAGGTAAGGTAGAACTCTTGAAGACAGTGATGTAGGAAAAAATTTTATGAACAAAACCTCATTTGGCCATGAACTAGCACAAACAATCAACAAGTGGGATCTCTTCTTATTAAAGAGCTTTAGCAGAGCAAGAGAAACCACCAGCAGTGTGAAGAGACAACCCACAATGTGGGAAAAATCTGCACCTGCTGTTCCTCAGACAAAGGTCTACTAAATCGAATATATAAAGAACTTAAAAAAATCAGACCTCCCAAATTTAAAGACCCAATCCGAAAATGGGCATCTGAAATGAACAGACATTTCTCAGACAAAGAAGTAGAAATAGCAAATAAACACATGAAAAAATGTTCAACATCACTGGTCATTGGAGAGATGCAGATGAAAGCAACACTGAGATTCCACCTCACTCCAGAAAGAATGGCTGCTATCATGAAATCAACCAATAACAAATGCTGGCGGGGCTGTGGGGAAAGAGGAACCCTGCTCCACAGCTGGTGGGAGTGCAGACTGGTGCAACCACTGTGGAAATCAGTATGGAGATACCTCAAAGAACTAGGACTACAGGTCCCATTTTACCCAGCTATTCCCCTGCTGGGTTTCTTCCCCAAAGAATTAAAAGAATCATACCACAGTGATATATGTGCACCCATGTTCATAGCAGCACAATTTGTAATAGTTAAAACTTGGAAGCAGCCCAATTGCCCATCAACTGGAGACTGGATAAAGAAAATAAGTTTTTTTTATAAAATGGAGTACTACTGAGCCATAAAAAATGAGAAATTAAACAGACATATATAGCTAAATGGTGCCCATTGAGGCGGTAGTCTTAAGTGAAATAAATAGGACACACAAGTGTAAATACCGAATAGTTTCTCTAATGTGAGAAACTGAAGGTGTAAATAAGGACTAAAAGGTATAATAGATAATGTGAAATAGGAAGAAAAGGGCCAAAGGGGAAGGCAAGTGGGAGGGGTAGGGGAAAGGAAAGAAGGGAATGGAATTAATATGAGAAAAAGAAAAAATGGAAACAAAGTCTTTGTAGATAAGGAGGGATGGAGGGGTTGAAAGGAGGGCAGGGGAAGAGGGAAAAATAAGAACCAAGAGAGATTATGTAAAGATTAGGTAAATTTCCAATGATAAATGTCATTAAATTGTGTACCTAAAAGGTACCGATAAAATAAAATTTTTTTTAAAAGACATGAAAAATTTCACCAAAAGGTACCTGGAGCTAATAAATGAATTCAGCAAGGCGGCAGGATGCAAAATCAACACAAAGGTTGAGTAGCATTCCTACACACTAATAATGAACTCACCGAGAAAGAAATTAAGAAACCAGTATCATTCACAATAGCATCAATTAAATTCTTTGGAGTTAACCTAACAAAGGAAGTAAAAGACCTCTGTAACAAAAACTATAGTGCTGTGAAAAAGGAGAATGAGGAGAACATCAAAAAATGTAAAGGTTTCTCCTATTCCTATGCAGACAGAAACAATATTGTCAAAATGGCCATACTTCCAAAACTGATATACAAATCTAATGCAGTACTAATCAAAATACCAATAGCATTCCTCACAGAACTAGAAAAAATAAACCTAAAATTTATATGGAACCAGAAGAGACCCAGAATAGCAAAAGCAATCCTGGGCAATAAGAGCAAAGCAGGAGGCATCACAATCCCAAATTTCAAGTTATATTACAAAGCTATGGTAATAAAAACAAAGGCACTGGCACAAAAAAAAGTGGCACAACTCACAATAGCTAAATCCTGGAAACAGCCTATACATCCATCAGCAGATGAATGAATAAAGAAAATATACTATTTATATCCAATGGAGTAGTTCTCTGATATAAAGAATAAATTTGATTCATTTGTAGGAAAACAGATGCATCCAGACCATAATATTGAGTGAAATAAATCAGATACACAAGTTTAAATATCACATGATTTCTCTTATGTAAGGAACCCAAAGTACAGTATAAAGAGCAATATAAAAGATAATAGGAAACAGGGAGATAAGATTTTTTGCAAATGTGAAGGAGACCAAGAGTCAAAGAGATAGAGATATAAAAAGAATTAAGATGTGTTATGTACCTGTACTACATCTCTGTAATGAATATAATCATTATGTACTACAAACATGTACTAATAAAATAAAAATTTTAAAAATCTGAAACATTTGAAATCCTGAATTTCATAAAGAGTAACCACTTATTATCAATATATTTGCATAGTTAAGAGCACAGATTCTAGAGTCAGAATGTCTTAGTTCAAAACCACCCATTGTACCTACTAACACATTGGGTAATTCACTGAACTTCTCTGAGCCTCAGTTCTCACATCTGAAAAATGAAGATAACAGTACACACCTCACTGGATGATGGCAAAGAATAAATGAGATAATACACATGGAATACTTGGGACAGTACCTCTCCATTGCAAACACTCAATGAGTACCGGCTTTAACTTGCAGATACCATACTTTTACGTCAACATTGTGACATCCCTGGGACTATCATAAAAGTAAATTCTGATCCTACAGATAACCAATAGGTAGGAAGAAAACCAGCTTTATCTCTTTTTCCTGCCCCATCATCATCAACTAACACACAGGTGACAATCACTGACCCACCACACAGTAGAGTGTTTTACCATTTTAATTCTATAAACTAGTTACCCAATAACCAGAGGAAATACCAAAACTCAAAAAGTTTACAATGCATAGAACAGTTTAGAAATGTGTGACTGTGGGCCGGGGATTTAGCTCAGTGGTTTTGCCACCCACTGCGCAAGCACAAGGACCCAAGTTCGATCCCCAGTACCAAAAAAAAAAAAAAAAAGAAATGTGTGACTGCAGAAGGAGGTAGATATGGGAGACAGTGAAGAGTTAAGTGAATAGTCTCCAAATCCCATACAGATGAACTTATTGGCCTACCCAAACCAGTACACAATAAGGCAAAGGAGATAGCTATGTGGTGTTTAAAAATAATTATACAAAATAATGATTTTTTTAATCCCAAATTGATATTTGGTGGATCTTTCTTTGAAAAAAAATTCAAAATGCTGCAAGTCTCCCAAGAAACCAGTTATCATAAATAAAAAGGCTAATTAGAAAGATTTTGAAACAAAACACTGCCAGTGGTGCATTGGTTTTCTAACATATTGTCCATGGGTACCCACTCCAGTCACTAGGAAAGAAATATTGAAAACTCTGCTTCTCAAGTTACACAAGCATCCTAATGTATCTTCCATTATCCAAAATATACAAAGTAAGGCATAATACATTAGGGATGAGTGGAAATACCTTTTCTCAGCCCTGCCACCAGTAAAGGATGTAAGTAAAATCTATGTTTTGGCAGAACCAGATTTCAACATAGAAGTAATTCTCGATGAAAACGAGTCCACATGTTCTACTCATAATTGTGCACCAAAATTAATAATAACTGTGAACCAAACACTTTGTACAGGTTACCTCAATTTTATCACAGCTCTCAAAGGCAAAACAAGATAAGTACTAAAGATCCATAAATAACACAAATTGTGATATGACTCAACAAATCCACCTGCTTCTCTAGATCTTCCATTTTCTCTTCCACCTGGATACCCCTCTTTCTTCCACACATGTCCAGAGAAATGTCGATGAAGAGGTAATCAGCCAGGATACATATGCCAAGTAGGAAAGGGAGATCCCACAGACCTGAAGAAGTCTGTCCCTTCCCAGACTCCCCCTGCCCCAGAACAAACAGCCAGCTGAGACTTCAGGAGGTTAAAGGAATTCAACAAAGTTCACAACTTTCTCTGTTCCTCACACTTAAACATCGATGCTCTACACTTAAGAGCACAAAAATTGCTTAAGGTTCTCCATATCACAGAACACAGCAGAAGAGAGAAATCACTTACTCTCCCAACTTTGCCCAGATGGCCAGAGACACTCTTAGGATGATTTCTGAACCTTCAAAGAAGACTGAATCCCAGATCTTCAATACTGTGTGATTCGGGAGACATGTCGCAAAGAGAGTCAGAAACCACTGCATGGTGAAGACATTCGTAAGTGGGGGTTCATATCCACCTGAAACAAAACAGCAACAAAGTTTCTTCAGAATTGAGCACCTTTAGGATATACAAATACTCTCTCCTCTTTCAGACTCCCATATCCACCAAAAATGTTATATTTTACTGACTGCTTTCTTCATTCTAATTCCTGGTTCTTTCCTCTTCTTTCTTCCATGTTTCTGGAAGAACATAGGTGTTTTTAATAAAATCTCAGTAACATGAGCTTCACAATTTCTTTATAAAAACTCAGAAATCTTCACCTAAAACTTACTCTGGTTCTACCTATTATGGGGTACTGAATACTAAGGAGAAAGTTTTCCTCACCAAAAACAGAATAAAAAGAAAATATTTTTAGCTTTGTAAAAGCCATCAGCTTTTCAAACAATTTTAAGCATACTTTTATTCAAATGTGGCTAATAAGAATAAAATGTTCATTAGAAATTATCCACCTATTTCTTAAATTACATACATAATTATTACACCACAATGGATTTAAACTCAAAATCACTAACAGAAAGTTAGCTGGAAAATCTGCAATATTTAGATATTTAAAAGCATTAAATATAAAACATTTTGAACTAAATTATACACAGTTTTGAAGAAAGATTTGGGGCCCAGTCCATCATGAAATTTCTAAATTCATTAAAGGCACAACATTCCCTCCCACTTCCTGGGATAAGTGTGCATTTTAATGAAATAAAAAAATTTAGCTTTTTAGACTGATCATCCTTATCAATTATAATCAGTATTTATAATTACTTAAGTGTAAGCAAAAGAGATCTGTTTTCCTGAACTCATTTTCTTCCTTACCTTTGAACAAACATTTGCTCAGAGACTAGAATCTGAGGTTATTCTTCACAGCCAAATACAAGGCATTTGGGAGAAAATGTGTAATTCGGTGAAGTGTGTCTGACTATAGGACAGGTGAGTCTGGTCTACCTGCTAGCATTATGAAATCCATGCAGGTATACAGTTATATGGCACACCAAATTAAAAGACATTATTTAAATGGCTTCAAAGAAATGTTAGAGACACCCAACTGCCTTAAAATTTCCACTGTATTTTAATCAAAGATGAGATCCTCGAAATCTTTTACTATGTTCCCAGATTTTGTTTTGTTTTGTTTTTATTTTATTTTTGGTACTAGGGATCGAACTAGGGAGCTTGCGCTTGCGAAGCAGGCAGCGGAAGCACTGAGCTAAATCTCCGGCCCAGTGTTTCCAGATGTAAGTGAGTGTATGGTCTACAACAGGAACTGGCAACCATGTACAGGAAACAGCAAACTTCTGACCATTCTTTTTGATGTCCAGAGCATAGCCACAGAAGGCATGCAGTAGGTTTATTTACTTAGCCCAGTTACTCTCAGAGCTACTTTTCCATAACCTCAGTGGTTCTGGTAAAGCCACAGTATATGTAACATTGTACCTGCAACTCTGTTATAAAGACCTCATGTACCTACCAGTTTAGAGCAGCTTAACTAGATTGTAATACATGTAAACCATTCTCCTTCTAGAGTACAATATATCCTGTTAGTTGTTGAACTGGTACCAATGGAGTTTTAGGCTCATGACCAATGTCCTTCCCATAACCAGTTAAGAGGTTCAACATGTAGCCTTATATATTAAAATATATATTTTTTCAGTTTTGTTTTTATTCTCTAGAAATCTATTCATTGCACCAAACTCTTACAACAGAAATACCTGGAAATATGTATTTCCATTCAAGTTTAAGCTTATAGAGTGGAATCAGAGAAGCCAAATATTTTCAAAGATATAATAACAATGAATCATCTCTACCTCCACTTTCTTTGTTTGCAGTTCTCTGAAGAATATCCAGGTGCTGAGATAATTCAGGGAGCTTCATTCTCAAGAGATCTCTGAAGACAGCCATATCCACAGACAATGCTCGAAGGTTATTGACAAAATAGCTTTCAGGAAGTACCTTATCAATCAGGTAAATCATAATCTGAAGATAAAGATAAAGAACAAGACTGCTTCATAACAACCGGGATTCCAACATGTCCTAAAGAAAACGAAGGCATTCAAATAAATAAAATACAGTTGGCCAAAGCACAGTATCCTTTAAATATGTCAGTATCGAATGTTTTGGATTTTTCAAAGCTTATCTATACCCTGTGTAAGGAACAGGCAGCATAAATATCTAAGTAACTCAGACCTAAAGTCTGCTGCTATTTAAAATTTCTAGATGGGTTGCCAGACCTGAGTTCACCCTGTAAGTAGCTATGATTACACAACCCTCAGCCTCACTGAAAAGTGAGAAAACACAAGCCTCAGCAGCAGCCAGCAGGGGCCTTAGGATTGGCTCTTGAGTATCAACAGTTTTACAACCTCCATGAGCTGGCCTGTCATAAAACACCCACATTGAGGTAGCCCTTGACATTTACTCCCTATCAACCTGGGTTATTAGTGCACCTGGTGGTGACCTCTTGTCCATTTTCCTCTCCTGGGAGTGTTTTTTAAAATCTGCATTTCTTTCATAAGGTTATCACACAAATTCTTCAAGTTAGTATTTTCATTCTGATTTTTCTACTTGCACGACCTTTTCTAAAAGGTAAAGAATCACTAGAATGACCTAGCAAAACACATATCAGTTCTGTACCTTTATCCTTAGCCTTTTCCCTGTCAGCTGGGACACTCTGTAAACTCCCTTAAATACCAGCTCACTCTGAGAGCACCAGAAAACGAAATTAAGAGCAAAATCATAGGCTGGGAGTGTGGCTCAATGGTAAAGCACTTGCCTAGCATGTATGAAGCCCTAGGTTGAATGGCCAGTACCTCAAAAAAAAAAAAAAAAGAAAGAAAGAAAGAAAAGAAAATCACACCTGGCTCTATATGTTGGTGGAAAAGTAGCTGTCTCACACTTTCTTATTTCCAGGATACTACAAAATTCTATTTTTAAAAAACGTTATCTTCTAGCCCTGCCAAGGACCCATTTTTTTCCCTCATTCTTGACTCATAATTTCTACTTCTAGATAATGCATACAAAAGTATGCAAGGGCAGGCTCTTGAGAAGGCCCTTCTGAGGCCTTTCCTCAAGAGTGATCAGGCCTTTGCCTGTTATGCTAGGATAGGATATACCTGGTCCATGTATCATTGGTTGGAATAAGGAGTTCAGCAACAGGAAGAGGAGGACATTCAGCCCATGTGGAGGGTGGAGGTCCCACGTGGGACAGAGTAGATTCTCAGTAGAGTGCCCTGGTGGGAACCTAGTGCTCCACAGATTGGGAGAAAAGGGATTTATAGGACTATGAAGGCAAACATAAAGGTAATGGTCTATGGATTATATAGTACCAAGAAAAATACTGACCTTTTTATTAAGAAATTATGAGTCCCTCAGAACTACATGAAAGCAAGAAAAATAAATATTTCTTCAATTATCCTAGTAATATAAAATTCTCAGTGTAAAGTCATCTCAAAGTCTAGGGTTAATATATAGAGCCAACTTGCTCACTCTACCCACTACTGAATTTCAAAGGCCAAATCTTACGTCTTAAAAAATAACAAGAAGAAGGATACGTAATGGGAGAGCTTCAAATGTTTAACAAGTAATTAGAAACAAAACAGTTACTAAGGAAAAACAGTAAGTGCAGAGAAGCAGGAACACAGACACCCAATAATTTCCCCAGCACCAGCAGCCTCCTTTGCATATTAAATGTCTAACCACAAGGTTGACACATTCCTAAATGGTGATGATGTATAGTATCTCAATGCATGGTGCTTTTCTCTTGGAGGTAAAATAAAGAATATGCAGTTTCCAAGCTTTACCTATCTTTTTTTTTTTAACCTATCTTTTTGTGGGAATTTTTAGTTTCTCAAGCATCACTGAGTCCTTTCATGATGTGACTGGCACATACATCCCTTTCCCCAAGCTTCCTCATCCTACCTCCTAAGAATCACTCATTTCAGCTTTTCAACAGAACAGTTCCTATTTTAAAGTCATAAAAATGACACCTAGGGGAAAAAAACACTAATGCTGATAGATTGAATAAACAAAATTGCTTCTTAATTTAAAATGTTTTAAAGTCAAGTATTTGATTCGGCACTGCCTTTCTCTCTCCCCAACCCCTATTTGGTGAACAAGTAGCTTCGAAGCTATTTCTTTAAATACATGAATGGGAAAAGTGAGAGGGTGAATACCAATTTAGATCATGTCTGACTGGATTTATTTTTAAATCTATCATGATCTGTATAAAACCAGGAATAATATGTTTATCTTCCATATCACATTAGTTGGTGGTTGAAGTATACTCACTACACTCAGAACTCTGACTTGAACATAAACACCAAGTATTCATCTCATACATCACAAACACTGTAATTAACACCAGCTTAAAGGTTCAAACATGAATTGGCAACCCACACTGCCCTAAGCAAATAAGACCATTTTGCATGGGAAAGGCTTTGTTTCTCATAAAGATTATTTTTGGTAACTGATTGACTCACCTTCAAACCTACAAACTTACATGCTAGTGTTCCATCCTTTTTTTTTTTTTTTTTTTTTTTTGGTACCAGGGATCAAACTCAGGTCCTTGTGCTTGCGCAGCAGGTGGCAAAACCACTGAGCTAAATCCCCGGCCCTAGTGTTCCATCTTAAAGTGGTTCCAGAACTGTTTTTTCATTAATAAAGGTCTGAGGCATCACATATTAAAAAATAATGATATAAGTCACCTCCATAACCTTTCTCCATGCAAACATCTTCTATAGACACTGTCAGACCTCTTCCTCCATACCTTTCCCAAAACATGAAAGAGTAAAGCAACCAAGACAGTCCAACCAGGATTAAATGTTACTAGCGTAAGAGGCAGGTCTACCTCCTGGTAGTCACATCCTTGTATAGTAGGCCATTCCCTTCAAGTATAAACTGGACCTGGTAATCACTTCCAATGAACAGAATATTAAAAAAATCATAGATGTCACTTCTGATATTTGGCTACAAATCTATAACAAACTCTTCTGCCCTGCTTGCTCCCTTTAACTCTCCTGCTCCCTCTGAGAGATTCTAGCCACCAGGTTGTAAGGTGGAAGGGCTTATGTAGCAAAGATCTGAAAGAGGCCTCCAGCCAACAGGCAGTAAAAAGAAAATTGAGATTCTTAGTTCAACAGCCTGTGAGGAATTAAGTCTTCCCAATAACCACATGAAAAAACTTAGCAAATGCTCCCAACTCCAACTGAGGGTTCAGATGAGACCACAACCAATATTTTGAACACAAATATTTTTAATGCCACAGTGAGGTAACCACAAGCAGGCTAAGCTGTACCCAGATATCTGGCTGAAAGAAACTATGAGGTAATACAAGCTTGCTGTTTTAAGCAGCTAAGTTATTAATCAAAAAAAGGATAATTAATACAATTAATATTTAATGTGTTTTAAAAAGCAACTTGACTTACAAGTGAGATTCAAAACACAGTTGGTAGTCACATGATTCTGTCCTTTGACATGGAATTAACTTGGGAGAGATGCTAACACAGGTAATTACAAAGGCACGGAAAACACATTGGAAAGGGGAGAGGCATACAAGTAGAGAATTATGGTTCCTGTTTTTCACTCTAGAAGACGTTCAGTTACCTCCATCAGAGCCAGCTACTCACTTTCAGTGCATCCCCTTCATTGCCCTCCATCACTTCCAGAATTAGTGCGGCCAGGATGTTAAAGCCCTGGCAGTACCCAACATTCTTGTTCCACCGAGCATAGGCCAGCAGCACTCGCTTCAACACAACTCTGTCCTGCTCAGCTTCCTGGCCACAGTAAGAACTACACCCTGTCCGATGAAGGTCCTAAAAAGAAAAGGAAACCATTTTTTAAAATAAACTCTTAATACTCCCTCTAAAAAAACAATACCTCCTGTTGTCCATTCATTTAATACAATTAAAATTAGCAACATGACTTTTAGTAACCATTTTATAACTTTTTACTTTATATACTGGTTTTTTTTCAGCCCTGGGAATTGAATATAGGACCTTGTGTATGCGACATCCCCAGCCTGGATTTTTAGCTTTTAAAATGTATATGTAACTTATACACATGGGCCAAATATTTTTAACTTTTTAGTTTTCTTTTTCCCTACTTTGGTTTCTCTTCAGATCATATAAATCTTTCACTTTTTAGTTTTCTTTTTCCTAATGTTCTTAATATGCTGAGACTTGCACGAAGTTCAGTCAGGCTAATTTTCTACTTAGAGTATTTCCAGAACTAACCCAAAAAGTGTTAATTAACAAAAATTACATAATTTATATAAAATGATAGTATGCTTTATTCATATATGTATACAAGTCATTTCAACAGATATATGATAGATGTTAATATTATTATTTTCTACAAAATATGATATATATACCTTTGTTTTGTTTTTTGAGACAGGATCTTGCTATGTGGTTCAGGCTGCCCTTGAACTCACTATGTAGTCCAGGCTGGCCTCAAACTTGCAGCAATCCTCCTGCCTTAGCCTTCCAAGTGCAGGGATTATAGGCATTGGCCACCAATGCCTGGCTTCAAAATATGGTATATTTTGCTATTAAAACTCTGAATAATATTAAGGAGTAAAATCAAAATAGCAAAAAATGTATCTGCACTATAAAGAGGCAGAAAAATCACTCTGTCCAAATTGTTTTATAAATTTATGTAACAACAGAAACATTTGCTGTGCTTTCACATGTAATGAGGGGAATATCTATAATTACTGAGCAGAGTCTATGATTTTCAGGAGCTGAAGTCATTTTACTTACATAGCATTCACCTCAGTGAGCAGAGATCCTCTTAATAACATGATTATTATAAATGTTCAGTGCTTTAATTCACAAGTCAAACAGAAAGAAAATATTTCAAATATGAAATACTTTCTCTGTAAAACCTAATCTGAAATTCCAAATGAACAACTGAAATGTGGATAATGCAAAGGTTTTAAGAATGCAATGTGAAATGCCATACTTTTTTTTAGCATTTGTCAGAAACAGACCAAGTTAGACTGGAAAGTCGCTCATTTTAGTACTTCCTCCTTTAGAAAGTATATTCAAATATGCAAAACATTAGCCATCTTGTGGCAGCCAAAATTTGGATGAAACAATCTTCCTTTTAAAATCTTAGCTTAGCATCACACTGTAATGCACCCTGAAATAAAAAAGCATGTGCTAAAATAAAGCCTTATGTAAGAGGATTACTCTGTAATCAAATGAAATCTGCATCCTTGGCTTTTACCACCAGTCTCTAAGCAAGTGTAATAATCCAGGTAGGGAAAGCACAGCTGCCTTGAACTCTCAATCGCTTGGTTTAAAATAGATCCATCAGTTAACCTAACTATATAAATTAACAATTAAAAAGTTATCAAAGACCCTAATAAGAGCCAAATGATTCTAAAATAAAATATACTTAGCTTCTCAATGACTGACTATAATGTAAAAACCCAGTTGACAGCACTGACTCAAACTATGTGGAAAAAAAAAAGAGGGGGTATTTCAATCTTCCATGGAGTGAGGAAGATAAATAATCTGAATATAAATGGAATAATTTTCTTACTGGCAACAATTAAAGTTATGAAGACAAGCCATAGGGTTTTCCATTTTAAAAAGCTATTAAATAATGAAATGAGGTGGCAGAAAATATTCAGACATTTAGACCATAACATACTGATCATTTGGCTCTTAAGAGGTGGAGGTGGAAATGGAGGTAGTGGAGGTGGTGGTGGTTAGAACAAGAGGCCAATGTCAGGGGCATTACCTTGACTATCTGAATCCCCATCGAATCATCATCAGGATTACTCCTCTCATTGAAAGTGAAACGCATGGTTTTGTCCCAGTCAATGGCTATACTGTGCAAATAATGATCTGCCAAAGTCAACCAAACCTAAAATATTACATAAAGATTGCTAAAGTAGAATATGTAGCTTCACTTTTATTGGAAAATAGTTATTACATCCAACAAGAAAATGAAACTATTCCTAGACCACATATAGCTTATACATAGAGATCTAAAACAGCCTCCTCAAAATTTGTACTATACTAAATTGTACCCTTTGGGGCTTTTCATCAAGTCTTTCATAAATATTTGTTGAGTTTAGACCGTGTTCCAAGGAACAACCCCAACATTATGAATGCTTCTGAGCCTAAACCAACATTCTTTTCAAATTTTATTTCAGCTCATTGAAATTCTATTCTAGTTGCATTCTTCTTGGCTTTGAATCTCTCTCTCTGTTTGGGCAAGAGCCACCTGGTCACTCATGAGGAATGGGCCTTTTGTCATCATTCAGGCCTCTGCTGTTAAATCATTCCTCCGTCACACACATAAAACTGACAGATGGACTCCCATGATGAATAACTTTTTTCAAAAAAAAAGTCATTGGATATTTTTACTCATTTATCTTACCCAGAAAATCAGTTTGTATAAAATGTATTTCATAATGCTATTTTTATTTTTAGGATCCCTCAATATTTGAATTCTCAGATTTATTTGAACTCCTAGATTTATAAATGAATATGCTAAGAATACTTTCAAGTTTTAGTATTTCAACATAATTTGGCAGAAATAGCATTGACCTCTTACTATATCATTAATATCTCTAACCAGACCTCTAAGCATCAGAATTGTTTTTCTAAATGCCCGCTTAATACCTTCAATTTCGACATCTAATAGGCATCTCAAGCTTAACAGATCTAAAACCATCGTGTAACTCACCAGCACCCTCAACTCTACATAAATATCTATATCCAATCATACACCCCTGCTCCTCTCAACCCTCTCAACAATAACTCTACCTTTCTATCACTCGGGCCAAAATTCTGATGTCATCCTTGACATCCCTCTGACACCTTACATTCAGCCCATTAGAAATTCATGTCAGCTCAACTTTCTGACCCCCTCCATCTCTACCACAACTCTGATCCATCTCACTTAAACTACTGTAAGTCTCCTACTGCTCTCCCTGCTTCTGTCTTGGTCTCTTATATTCTCAAGTCAGCAGCAGCCCAACTCCTACTATAGCCTAGGCCCTACATGACCTGAGCCCCCACATTGCCTCTATGACCCACCTCTCCTATTGCTTTTCCCTGTTGCTCTCTGTGCTCCCCTCCCTGCCCCAACCATCACCACCACCTGCTTCGGCTTCACCATTCCTGAGATGCTCCCACTTGAATGCATTTGCATTGGCTGTTTGCCCTGCCTGGTCAGTCTTCTCCCAGGTAGCTGCATGGATGACTTCTCACCTTCTTCAGGGCCCTACTCACATGTGCCTTTGCTATTTAAAATTCCACCTCCTTACCCCATTCTCTCACACTCGCCTTATTTCTTTCTTTGTTTTATTTTTATCCATAGCATTTATCACCATCTGACATACTTTATATTTTATTCATTGTAAGCTCCTTGAGGACAAAAACTTCTGTCTGCTTTTTTTGTTTCCACTCCTGCATCCCCAGCACCTAGAACAATACCTGGCACAGAATGAATGGATCAATAAATGCTCAGTGCATGCATGAGTGAGGAAGAGAGAAAAATCAAATTACTAATCCTAGAATACATTTCTGACATTCCAGACACTTTAAAGAAGACACAGGTAATCCTTTCCTATTGTAGCCCTATGAAACCACCTTACCTTTCGCCTCCATTCCTTTGGTATCCCTGTTGATAGTCTGGCAACTGCCTTGAGAGCATCATACCACTGGGAACAGAGAAGAAATATCAGAGAATATTGACCTGGATAAACACTTTTCAAACTTTTTCTATCTTGACATCCATGGAATATGATAAAATTAGTACAGCACACTAGGATAAATAATTAAAGCTTCTTTCAGCCAGAAGTTATCAGTCTAGGGGCTGTGACTGCCCCCAAACCCTGCCCATTAAGGACCCTAAAAACATCTGTGACAATACACTACAGTAGTTTGAAAGCTCTGGTTCAAAAACCAAGACATGTATAAGGTGTTCAGAATAACAGAAATTTGGTTTTTAAATGTTTTCACATTTGTACGATTCATGGAAAGTACAAAATTTTTCATAGCAAGTATAAACCTAGGTTACTTGCAGTTTCAAAGGTTATTTTATCTGAAACTGAAAAGCAAAAAATGACTTCTTATGCATATCAAAGTAAACAATATTCTCACTTTAAAAATAAATCTCAGACACAAGCGCAAGGACCCGAGTTCGATCCCCGGTACCAAAAAAAAAATTGTATATATATATATATACATATATATATGTATATATATATATATGTATATGTATATATTTTAGAGTACCCTGCTTTTTCCCCAGAATGAGTGTATTCCAAGCCAAAAATAAAGTTACCTGCTGAAAACCATTTTGACCTAATGATGGCTCAAGAGTGAACTTCAATTTTGTATCAACACCTAAAAGAAAATACATAAGTAGTTATTTATGGAAACTATACCAAATTATACCAAGTAATAAAAGCTTAATTCTACTGATTTGTCACATTTAAAATACATATTTTACTAAATTTTAATCATGTTAAAATGAAAAGTATCTTCTTTTTAAAGTGTCTTATTCAAATAGAAAATACTCCATGTTAAAAGGATGAGGCTATTACATAGGATGATGGTTTCCAGAGTCACAGAGACCTCCATTCAACTTTGGTTCCTAGACATCAAAAACTATTTAACCTGTCTCAGCGTCAACTCTTTTATCTTTAAAATGAGAATGTCTATCAGAGGACTGGTATGGTAACTAATTGTAAATCTCCTAGCATGGTGTAATTAATATTTATGAAACATATGAACAGAATTCTTAACAGAGTTTGTTTTTCTAGGATACTTGCATGGATTAAAACTATTTGTTTTTTGGTACCGGGGATCAAACTCAGGTCCTTGTGCTTGCGCAGCAGGCGGCGAAACCACTGAGCTAAATCCCTGGGCCTAAACTTAATTTTTTTTTCTTTTTTTTTTTTTGGTACCGGGTATCAAACTTGGATCCTTCCACTTTCAAGGCAGGTGGCAGAACCACTGAGCTAAATCCCCAGCCCTGATTAAGACTATTAAAGAAACCTCAGTGGAGTATCAAAAGCTGTAAAATAATATCATGGGACTATGGATATAGTTCAATGTTAGAGTGCTTACCTAGTATGCAGAGGGCCCTGGGTTTGATACCCAGCACAACCAAGAAAGGAAGGACAAGAAGAAAGGAAGAAAGGGAGGAAGGGAAGAAGATGGGGGGAGAGAGAGAGAGGGAGGAAGAAAGAGGAGGTAATTGCCTTTCCTCTTATAATGGAATGATCCATTATAACAATTCTATTTGGATATTTGCATATAATTTTCAATTCTGTCTTGATACACTTATTGAAGACAAAACAGTGTATGTGTTAAATTACAAACAACAAGCTAAAAATACAGTCAAATTCTAATCCCAAGTAATCTTCTTTCATTAGAATCCCAAATCTACAGACTAGAAATAAATAAATGGGAAAGTATATGAACATTGTATTTTAATACTTATATTAAGGCCTTTATTCAGAATTCCATACTAGAATTATGTGCCATTATTGAAGTGAAATTATGACAATTCTTATCCCTGCTTAACTCCTCTAAAAGTTATAATCAAATCTGAAAGTGCTATATATTATTTTTCTTCAACTTCAAAAACCAATGATATTTGAAGTTACTTTTAAAAGACATTGCTTTAAAGTTTTGACATTTGCCAACAACATTCAGTTTTACAAATTGTAAAAATCAAATGATTTTTTTTGCCCCTAAGGAGTTGATTGCAGGTTGGGTATACTGAAAACTTCTCCACAACTCCCAGTGCTTAGAAACAATCTTCAGAGTTTATATAGCAATAATATTTAACTATCATTATATTATTTTTCATTATTATTACAAAGTAGATTGATCTTTTTAAAGACATATATATGGAGTCAACCAACAGGAAAGAGACACATTGATCTGCCCAAGCCTGTGACAGTATTTACATGCTCTTCTTGGAACCCTGGAAGAGAGTGTGAATACTCGCACTGGGACCTAGATTTCTAAAGTCAAGGGATGATAGAGAATCCCAGGCATGCAATCAGTCAACGCCTTGATTTTTCTTTTCAAAACTCCCGGTCAAAACCATACTACGCCTGGTTAGATGACTTTCTTCTCTGATGGAATATTAAGTACCCCACCGATTCTCGTCTCTGTGCGACAATTTAAAAGCAGCCCTGCCCCTAGTGATCAGTGATACAGTGATCCCTAAAAGGCCCTCCCGCTCCAGGTCAAGATTTAAAGTACTGAAACTGTCCTGAGGGTGCTGTCCAGGATCGGGGTGCTGAATTGGGAGCATATAATCCAAGCGTTTGCTTTACTACAACAAAGCAGGAAATTCAGTCTCCCGCCGACGTACTTCTACCACCCTAAAAACAAAAACAAAAACTGCTGGGTTCCCTGTATGTTTGACCAAATACGCTCCTTTGACTTCGGGGGCGGGGGGCCGCACCTGTTCGGCATCACGTTTGCCTGCCAGTGCTGAAACTCAGCTGGGGTTATTTTAGCCAAAACCACAACTATTTTCTCATGATCGAAAATGAGCCAGAGGATTTAAGTGGAAGTGATCATTCGCCGCCTGCATGCAAATCTTACATCAGGTCATTTTCAGCCCTTTTCTTCTAACTGAATAAAGGAGAGGAGAAGGCTTATGTTTCATCTGATAATCACAGCTGTTCCGGATCCAGAAATACAAAACACTGTTAAAGCGGGAAGGAGATTTTTTTTTAAGGGGTGGGGGTGGAAAAAGACGGTGAATAAACACTACAGTCTCTGCAACTAGACACTTCCTTGGGGAGGAAAACAAAGAAACCACGAGGTTCGGAAAGCAGAGACGCGTTCCACCCTCTGGGACTCGGTGCCTGGGCCGATTCTCCCGCAGCTGGGTAACAGCAGGTCCCAGAAGGCGCTGGCGTGCCGGGAGTGGAGACGAGGAACCGCGTGGAGCCCAGCTGGGTCCACTCCAGGGAAAGGTGGGCGCGCAGCACCGGGGCGAATACAGCTGGCTCCATGGGCGGCCACCTCTGGCAGATACCTCTGTGCCCAGGAGGCAGGGCTGGGCACTAACCCCCCCCCCCCCGGGAAGAATGTCAGGCGGCGGGGCTGCCTGGGAGTTCCGCAGCCCGGAGAGGCAGGGATGTGTAAACACCGGCTGGTGGCGGAAAGGGCCTATCCTGGTGCGGCCAGGCGCGCTCCCGGACCCGACTCACAGCACGGGTCTCCTGCCTGCTCTCCACCCCGAGCGCAGACCTGAGGCTCCGAGGAGCTGACCCTGGCACTCGCTTCACAGGGATTCTTAGGAAAACACACATGTGGTCGATTGTTTCTTCTCAGTCGTCGCCCCCCCACCCCACCTCTGGTGCCAAACCTATGCCTTTCTCCGCCCCACACACCTTTCAGGGTCTGGCTTCCTACGAGGCACAATAGGTGGCACGACCTCCGAGGGCTGGGGTAGCCGCCCGCACTTGCCCCCGCGCGAGAGGGGTCCATGGAAGGCAGCAGCCGGGGCCCCGCGCCCCGGGAGGCCGCGGCCCCACTCAGGCCCTGGTTCGCGCCGCGCCCTCCCGAGCCGACCGAGCTCCTCCAGCGCTGAGGCGCGGCCCAGCCTCGGCCAGTCCAGCGCTGGCTCCCGGGCTCCCGGCGCCCCTTCGGCAGCCCTGCGTCCTCACCCGGCTCCAGAGTGCAGAGCAGCCGGGGTGCGGTCCGCGAGATGCAGCTGCGCTTCTTGAGGACATTGCTCAGGATGGTGCCCACGCCGCCGCCGCCGCCGCCGCCGCCGCCGCCTTGCCGCTTCAGACATCTCCCCCCGCGCTTCAGGGAACCGGTCAGCTTGTCCTGCCGCATCCGAGGGCGACCCGGGCTTCGGTCCCCGCTGACCCGCGGGCGGAGTGGCTTTGCGCGCAGGACTCTGCGCGTCCGGGCAGGCGAGGGTCCCCGCGGCGCAGCAAGAGCTCACACGGCTCTCGGGGATCGCGGGGGCCAGCGAGGCACCGCGGGAGCCGCCGAGCTTGGGGAGGCGGGCGGGCATCTGCAGTGCGGAGCCTGCACAGCTGAGGCGGGAGAGGGCTTGGGGCGGGGAGGGAGGGCGAGAGCCAGCCAGCGCGGAAAGGGAGGCGGCGCTCCCGCCCCCGAGCCCGAGCCCGGCCTCGCAGCGAGCAGGCGGGGCGCCCGGGCCGGCAGCCCCAGAGCCCGGAGTCTGCAGACCCCGGAAACAGAGGCCAAGATCTCCGCGTCTGTCCCGTGAGAGAGGCTGGAGGGGCCTCCAAAGAGCGCGAGCCTCGAGTTACAGATCACCTCAGCAGAGCAGCCTCGGGTGTGACTACAGCGCGGCCTAAAAGCTGGCAGATGGCGATGCACAAGCTTCATCTCAAACTGCGTTAAACTTGCCTCGCTGCCTGGGGAGGCGTGGAGGGCATGTTAAAGAGACCTTTTTTTTTTAATGGTTGTTTCCCTTGGGGGGGGGAATATATTTCTTGAAAAGTGTTCCCGTTTTAAAAACAAGTGTTTCCTCATCTCTCCAGAACTTCAATAGTTCTGAACTAGTATTAATCATCACTACTGTTTTTTAAAAAGCCATTCTTAAACTACAATGGAGTATTTATCATAAAAATGAATGAGTGGGGGAAGGTGTGGGGGATATAAACATATTTGCATTTGCTAATCTTGAGAAAAAGAAACAGTGGTTAATAAACCCTAAACTAAATTTTTTAAACATGGGGATGAAACTGCTAGAAGAAAACATAGGGGAAACACTTGAAAGCATCCATAGACACAGGCAAAGTAGAATTTCAATAGCTCAAGAAATAGAATCAAAAAAAAAAAGGACATCATATTAAAAAGTTTCTTCGAAAAAAAATTTAAAACTAAAAAAGTTTCTTCGAAAAAAAATATATATAGTGAAAAAAATTCTGGGCCAGGGATTTAACTCAATGGTTTCGCCGCCTGCTGCGCAAGCACAAGGATCCGAGTTCGATCCCTGGTACCAAAATATATATATAGAGAGAGAGAGAGAGAGAGAGAGAGAGAGAGAGAGAGAGAGAGAGAGAGAGAGAGAGTAAAAAAATATATATATAGTAAAAAGTAAAAAAATATATATATATAGTAAAAAGTTTCTTCGCAGTAAGAGAAACAACCAACAGAGTGAAGAGACAGCCTAAAGAATAGGAGAAAATCTTTGCCTGTTACTCTTCCAATGGAGGATTAATATCTAAAATATATAAAGAACTGGAGAAACATAACACCAAAAAAAAAATCAAGTCACTAATCAATAAATGGGCAAATGAACTGAACACTTCTTAAAAGAAATAAACAGCCAATAAGTATACCAAAAAAATGTTCAGTATCTTTAGCCATTAAGAAAATGGAAATCAAAACTACATTGAGATTCCACTTGTCAGAATGGCTATCCTCAAGAATACAAAAAAAAAAAAAAAAAAAAAATATATATATATATATATATATATATATACATACATACATACATATATATATGGGCTGAGGATTTAGCTCAGTGGTTCCGCTGCCTGCCTCCCAAGCACAAGGTCCCAAGTTTGATCCCTGGTACCAAAAAAAGAATACAAAAAAAACACTTGGCAAAGGTGCAGGGAAAGTCCGGTGTGGTGGCACATGCCTGTGATCCCAGCACTTGGGAGGCTGAGGGGGAGGATCACTGAGTTTGAAGCCAGCAGAGGCTACATAGTGAGTTCAAGGCCAATCTGAACTACATAATGAGATCCTGTCTCCAAAAAAATGTAGGAAAAAATGAACCCTTCCACAGTGCTGGTAGGAATGTAAATTAGTAGAGGCCACTATGAAAATCAGTATAAAACTAAAAGTAGAATTATCATATGACCCAGCTATACCACTCCTTGGTACATAAATTAAAGTCAGCATCTACTGAGATAACTGCATACCTGTGTTTTCACAATTCACAACAGCCAAGATATGGAACCAGCCTAGATGCCAATCAACAGATGACTGGATAAAGAAAATATGGTATGTATACAGTGGAGTATTATTCAGCTGTAAAGAATGAAATCGTGTAATTCACAGGCAAATGAATAGAACTGGAGATCATCACATTAAGTGAAATAAGCCAGACTCAAAAAGACACGTATCACATGTTTTCCCTAGTATGTAGAATCTTAAAAAAGATGACATGAAGATAGAAGGGAGATTATTATTAGGCAAGAGGAAGAGAATGAAGGGGGTAGAAGGGAGGGATACAGGGGGATGGATATGTTCAAATATGCACACATATGAAAATATCACCTTGAAAACCAATATTTTATAAAATTAATAAGCACCAATAAAAATATATTTTTAAAACTTACAGGGAAGGGAACAGTGTGGAAACAAGGAACAGTGTGACTTCTCTGGATTTCCCTTATATAGTTTTAACTATAATAATGTTATATTAATAATTACAAATTTTAAAAATTAAACTCTTAAAAAGTAAAAATGAAAGAAAAATGAAACCAAATATCCTGTTGATAGTATAAGAACATAGAAAAAAAACAATTACATTGACACACCTTTTTTTACTTTATATCAACAGTGCTATATATTCCAAGGGCAAATAGAACCACAAAGAAATCTTAAATTTTAGTGGTATTGTTATTCGTTTTTAATCTTCATATTCACAATAAGATAAAGCAAATAAATAATTGTATTAATGCCAAATGGAACCAAAATGTTTTGGGTGTAATGAAAAATACAATAAAAAATTAAATGTTCTTTAAAATATTATAATATATTTAAATTGAAAATTCTAGTATGAACTCAATAAGTCAGTTCAGAAGAACAGACAACTCTGCAGCAATGAACCAGCACCCAGGTTGTGGTCCCTAAAAACCATTTCTTCACTAAAAGGAACAAAGGCTCTTTTGAGGAATGACTGATTCCAGGGCTAGACCAGAAGAATGTGACAAGATGAGTCTGAAACATCTTGATGAACTCAGAAAGGAAGTCTCCAAACTTAATGGCATCTTGTCAGAAGAACACATAAACAGGCTCCAATTGGCCAAAGATGAAACAATTTGAATACCAAAAACAATGGCTGCAATTTACTGAAAATAATATTGACTATTTTTAAAAATGCTTTCATATTGTGACTGAATACACCAATAAAAGAAATCATTCCTATGAGTCTGGTGTACTTATTTGGTAATCAGTATATCCGGGGCTTTGTGAAGTACCCCCAGGATTGGGGGTCAATGTTAGAACTGGTTCGATTCTCCCAGCACTTAGGAATCTGAGGCAGGATTTCTGTGAGTTCAAGGCCAGCCTGAACTACATAGCAAGACCCTGTCTCAAAACAAAAATGTACAAAAATCTGTTAAAATGAGTTAGTCAGCTGCCAGAGCAGATAAGGATAATATGGGATATGTGAGCTATTATCCTGTAGCCTCCTGAAATAGAGAGGCTTTGAAAAAAGCAGTAGTCGTTGAAAGAGCATTTCTTTAAAAACTGAAGTCACTGTTTAACCTGATCATCATTAACAGTTTGTGTACATTTCCTAACCTTTTGCACCACGCTCAGGTACAGAAGTCTATCCTTCATTGGCCCGATGCTTTTACAGTTTGGGTATGTGTTCGTTATCCTTCAGTTTTCTCTTAATTTTAATAATATATCCGCTGACTATTCCAGCCTATCTCAGCAATGCCGATGACAAAAGAAAGATCTGCTGTTTGTCTTTATCTGGCCAATGTTTTAGAGAGCCTGATATGCCTTGGGTCAGGAGATGGTGGTGAACACCCAAAATCAAAGTCAGGGAACTGGAATGAGTCGAAGGCTCCAGAAAGACAGCCAGTCCCTCCATGCACAGTCTTGTCTTCCAGAGTGCTTCTCCACTCAAGCCTTCAGGGGTTTGTCCTTGTGTTTTAATAAGACAGACTGTTCATACTCACTATCTCCCATGGAACTGGCTTGAGAAGCAGCCTCACCAACCCAGAGGAGGAGTGACCAGCTCTGCTCCACAACACAGTCTGGGGTGGGGAGGATGTCCAGCCCGGGGCTGTGTGATACATGCCATCCAGACCACCCAGCTCCCCCTCTGGCTCTGATCTCAGGTCCACCAGGAAGAATTCTGATTATCATCTGGCTTCCCACATAGGCTACTGCAGTGGAGAAAATGTATAGACCAGCTAACAAAGGCCATTGCCCGAGTTCACTCAATTGCCCAGTGAGCTGAAGAAATCAACTTTCTGGACTGCCAAAGGCAAGGTCTAGACCCTGGACTGCCAAGCCACCAGATGTGTTATGAAAAGGCCTGTCCATAAAATTCTTTCTCAGTTACAATACTTTTCTTCCTAGCAATGCAGGAGCATGTTTACATTTGAAATGAACATCCATTTCATCTCCTTTGATTTATTACAAGGAAAAATAGACTTTTAAAAAAAAAAAAAGCTTCCTTGAAGACTTTTCATTGTAAAACTGCTTAGAAGTCGAAACTCGGGGAAAAAAAAAGTGTCTACTATTATGGCGATAAGTAGCAAAGGAATTAAAGCAATATTATTTTGTTTACATTGAGAGGAAAGCCGAGACTGCCAATTTTTGTAGCAAACACATAATTAAACAAGTACTAAAACACAATACTATAAAAGCAGCCATGGCACAAGGCTAGTATTATATTTATTGTGTGACTCATAGTTTCTTATTTCATGTCTGGAATATTGTTTTCCAAAAGCTAAAGATGGCATGTGGAGTCAACTCACAGAGGGAACAGGCCAGTGTGGACTTTGCCCGAGGCTCTGAGCAGCCATCCCTCCTTACTCATCAAGCCATTGTTACTAATCAGATAACATCAGTGAACTCACACTGGGGCAAACCATACCTTGGCTCAGTTCAGAACAGTGATGATTTAAGGTGAATTTGGGGAAAGGAAAGCAGAGCCAAGTAATTTTTACATTGGATAAAAAACTGTTTTTGTATTGCTAAAAAAAAAAAAAAACAAACGAAGGTTCAAGGAAAGGCCCTGACTGTTTCAGAGTCCAGTACCCGTGGGACATCCCCAGAGATACAAGCTTCCAGGATGGCACAGGGAATTATGGGCCATTTGGCACTCCCTGCATCTTCAAGCCTACATGCTGGGAAAGGGGCTTTCTGGAAAGCAAACTTGTCATTTAAATAGAAGACAGGAAAGCATTTGAAGGAAAAGAAAGCACAACATAAGGAAGAAAAGCTATGACCCCTAAGGCTCCTAGAAGAGAGTCAGGTCTGAAGCTTTGCTGGTGTCCTATTGCTGTTATTCTTGTTTAACAGTAAAGTTTTAAAATAAAAAAGGACTACGTGCTTTTCTTCAGGAAATGAACAGAACTTGCAGTGACAATTACCGAGAGAAAAAGCCCTGGATGCCTGCTGCAAGGACAGAAAAAAACCTCAGGAAGCCAGCTGCTCTGAGGCAGCAGGCCTGGAGCTCATCCACAGGGCTGCAGAGTTCCTGGCAGTTGTTCGTGAGCACACGGAGTCTCTGAAAGAATCTTTCCAGATCATCAGATCCATGCTGTCTCCTATTGGGCAGAAGATGGGTACATTTTGTTCTCCTGCTAACTAAAAATGTGGAAGTCTGATGGCATAAAACCTGGTATTCCCTTCTTCCTTCTCCCCACAATTCCTCTGAAGGTCTGTGGACAAGTCTTGAGTAATAGAAATAACATCTCCTATCCATGCCTAGTACTGTACCTTCTGGAGTTTGGATCTTAAGTGCCCTACAAAGGCCTGTGTGTTAAAGACTTGTTCCCCAGTTTGGAGTTATTGGGAGGTAGTACAACCTTTAAGAGGCAGGGCCTCGTGAGAGGTCTTTAGTGGGAGGTCATCGGGCCATGCCCTTGAAGGGCACAGTGGGCACTGGTCTCTTCTTCTTCCCGTTTGTTCCTTGGCTCCTGATGAGGTAAGTGGTTTGGCTCCACTGTGTGCTCCATCCATTATGTGCTGCCTCACCACAGTCTCATAGCAATAGGGCCAACTGACCATGAACAAACTCCAAAACTAGGAGCACAAAATAAACCTTTTCTCTTTATATATTAATTACCTCAAATATTTTGTTTAGTGATGGAAAACTAACGCAGTATGTATGGCCAGTTCCATAAGTAGTTAACATTCTCCTCAGACCTATGTAAAAGTAAGGCATTATTAAGTAGTTCCTTCAATCCATTATCCGGGATGGAGCCCACACACTGTGAGCTCATGATGATGAGTATCAAAACCATTTTTCCCTCATGAAAGAAACACAGTGGCAGGGCAGTAGGAAGAAACCGAAGGGGAAGAAAAAACTTTACAACTATCTGACACATCACATTATGTACATGGAACATTTTACTTTCTTTTTATATGATTTTCTCCTCTTAGTCATAAAAACAATTTCTCTATTTAAATACAGGTATCCTTTAAGACAATCAGGTGTGGCTTTTGTATTTTGTTAAATCCAAAGAAAGGGCTCTATCAAGCATGGAATAGAGAAGCTTTGAAATTCCAACCACAAATCACACTGTCTTATTTTTCTATCTCCTAGTATTCTTGTTTAGGTTTTCTCTGGACTACATACTTCGGTAAGATATTTTCAAAAACAAAACCACTCCCAGAATTTCCTCCAAGCACGCTCATCATTTTAGATGAAAGATCCTAGGGGGGAAAAATCAGTTACATTTTCAGATCACAAGTTTCAAAATTAAAAATGTATCTAATAATTTTATCCATAGTTGAAACAGAAATTCCATTTCTGAGTGCCATACTGGAAATGTACTTAAAATCTGTGCAGCCAGATGATCATAACTTCTGACAGATAATTAACCTAAGATTTCAGAAATCATATTATTCTTCTAGACCTCTGTTATTTTCTGTGAAGTACTTTCTTGCTCAAAATGACTGAAATGGATTCAGTACTACAGGATGAGTATGCTTTATCCATAAAAGTCATCTTTATATTTCTTTTATTCATTCACTCATGAAATAAATGCTTATTGATCAACTGCAGTGGCCAAGGCACCATGTGGGGATCTATGAGAAATGAAAGCATGAACAACATGCTCCACCCTCAAGGAGCTTACATTTCAGTGAGTATAGTTATAAGGACAGTGAGAAGGGCTCACTTATAATACTGTTGTCTCTTTGTACTTTTTAAAGGTACCATTATATACCTTTTAAATACTGCATGTTCCAGTGCTTCCCCAGAGATTTCATTGAGCTAATAAATTTCACTTGAAAATAAGACAAGGCCTTAGCTCATTCGATCTTTTTATAATTGTATTCCACTCTTTACATTAAGAGTGGAACTGGAAAATCTAGACTCCTCACTTTAAAAGTTGTGACTATCATTTAATCTGGCTAATTTAGATTCCCTGACCCTTAACACCAAGCTACTCTGATTCTTTTGACCCAGTGGAAGGATATAAAAGAAGTCTCTCATATTGATTGACATTCATTTGGCAAAAATACACATGCCTAGAGAGAAGGGCTGTGCCTTTGAAAGTAATGTTTAATTTTTATAAGATGAGAGAAGTATTAAGAAAAAGAGAGATTTAGGGCCAGGGATTTAGCTCAGTGGTGCCATCACCTGCCTCGCAAGCGCAAGGTCCCAAGTTCAATCCCTGGTACCATAAAAAAAAAAAAAAGAGATTTGAATCAGCAATAATGTGGGCTTGCCAGATCTGGAAGCCTCCCCATTGCAAGCTGAGTTCATTCAGAAATGATACAAATGTATGGGCTGACAAGGGCTATGTGAAGGCACACAGGTCACCAAAACTGCTAAGACCCTCCAGGAGGCAATGCAGTAGGTCAGAAAAGTGCTGGCCACAGCAGAACAAGGTTAGAATTCCAAAGCCAGTACTTAGTGGTTTTATATGTTTGGGTAAGAGACTTAATTCTAGGTTTTGGTTTCCTCGTTTTCAGAACGAATATTTGAGTTGTTCTGATAACAGAACGATACAATGAAAGTCAAGAGTCTGGCCCAGTGCTTGGCACAAAGCAGGCACTCAGTTCATTTACATCTGGGTGACTTTTGTTAGCGTTGTTGTAACTGGAAAGTGAAGCGGCTCTCGCAGCGCTGTCAGCAGTCCACCCCAGCACAGGGCCCAGGCCTCCCCACAAGGCAAGTCCAACTGGCCAGAATGTACCACTGATGTTCTCCTCAGACCTCTTCATTTGCTTTCTTGCCCTAGCGCCCTTGCTCTCTTGGCAGGAATCCTGAGATTAGCTTTGTGTTTGCCCAAGAGGCTAAATTAGATCTGCTCAGTGGGAGTTGTAGACAGCCGGTGTCAGCAAATCTAAGACTGCTTCAACTAATAAAACACACAGCCTCAATGAGATCCCAAATGCCCTCTCGGTTGGGGCTGTTGGGCGGAGACTGCTCCCCAGCAGGCAGAGCACTGGGAAGACATTTAAAATGATGTGAGGTTGGACTATCCAGACCAGAAAAATAGCTTCCAACCCTATGATTCTCTGCAATCAATTAGTATGCAGAGTCTATTAACCTATTTGAATACCTCTATCAAATGTAAACTAAACAGCCAACTATAACCCTTACAGAATATAATTTGAGTTGTTATATTTTCAAGTATATCTAACTTTAAACAAATAAGACTCCTTTTTAGTGTCAGTCCTTATTATAAAAAAATCTATAAAATGTATTGTATTTGCTTGGCTTAAAAAGGGTATTCTGAACAAATCAAATTTTTATATAGGGCTGGGGATTTAGTTCAGTGGTTCTGCCGCCTGACCTGCAAGCACAAGGACCTGAGTTTGATCCCCAGTACCAAAAAAAAATTTTTTTTATGTATTCATCAAGAATTTTACATTATACCGGGCATAGTGGTATACACCTGTATCCCAGAACTTGGGAAGTTGAGGCAGGAGGATTGCTGTGAGTTCAAGGCCAGCCTGGGCTATACAGTGAATTTGAGGCCTGCCTGAATAGGGAGAGTTTGTTTCAAAAAACAAAAACAGACAAACAAAAAAAGAAATAAAGAATTTTTCATTATCTTTAGATCATTATTCTCATTCTGTAAGATTCCAGGACAGGCACAGAAGTTCTAGCAATGAAACTGAGCCCAAATCATCATCTGAAAGTTTTTAAATGTGCCTAATTATGTATATGTATATAAAAGTAAAAGCTATAAATTATTTTACAGATTTCCTTATTGTTTTATGATTACATTTGCTGTGTTCCAATTCAATGAGCTGCTGCTACAGTAGTCTTACTTTTGAAACCAACTTAAACCTTAATTTTAAAAATTCTTAGAACTTAATTTTAAAACATCTTCTTGAATAACCATATTTCATCATTTTTCCCTCCACATATACAACTTTTCTATTGCTACTTTTAAAGCAGTTATGAACCCAGATGAAAAAAATTAGCCTAAATATTATACGAAGTAAAATAACTCCCCCAAATAAAACCCTACCTGTTTAAAGAGAATTTGCATTGTATTTCAAAAGTCAATATAAAAACATTAACTCGAAAGGAACATTTAACAGAAATGATCCATTTTTTCCTATGTTTTCAACACGCAGAATAGTGGAACATTCAGTTGTGGTTGAATCAAGGAGCAGTGAACTTAGAAGAATTTCAAATCATGTTAGAAACTATATTGAAAGGAAGATGCCCATCTCTGAATCACACAAGTGATAGATATTTGAAGGTAAGACAAACTGTATGGTACATCAGAGTCAGTATAATCCACAGCATTTCAAAGACAGCATAGTTAGCTGGTGATTTACATCTGCTTTTATCTTTGCTGTCATAAACATATAGGAATTCCACCAATGTATCCTGGGAAATGGTCATATTTATGTTCTTGTTTTTTTAATTCAACCTAAAGTTTTGGTAATAAAGGAATACTCCTAAGGAAAAAGACAGCTCGTAGTAAATACATTTTCTGCATTCTCTTCTTCTAGAAGCAGTACCAGTGTGGCGTATTACACTACATAGCAGCACTGTCACCTCTAATTAACACTGTCGTTGTCCCTGCTTACCACAGAGCATCACTTGGCAGCACATCAGTCTGGCCTAATGGCAGCATCAATCAGATAAGCCAGTTTCTAGGAAGGGAATAGATTATGTTCTCAAAAAATTACCTCTGGTTTTTCTAAATTTTAAACCTTCCTTATACTTGAAAACTAAGTACAGGTTTATTATTCCTTACCCAAAATGGCTGGGATCAGAAGTATTTCAAATTTGGGATTTTGTTTGTTCAGATTCAATACTTGCATGTACATAATGGGAAATCTTAGGGATGGGACCCAAGTCTAAACGCTATCTATGTTTCATATAAACCTTATACACCTGAGCTGAAGGTAATTTTATAAAGTATTTTTAATCATTTTGTGCATGAACCAAAGTTTTATGGTATAGAATTTTGCACTTGTGGCACTTGTTGGCATTCAAAAAGTTTCACATCTTGGACCATTTTAGATTTTCCAATCATAGAAACTCAATCTGTACCACAGTGTATTTTGGAAAAATTCAAAGTAATTTTCTATCACAGGTAGCAATGCATAGTAGATACTGAGTAAATAAATGTCTTTCTAATTCTATCTGTGGCACACAAAGAATACCAGATTGGGTTCCTCTGGTTTGACATTTAAAAATGGTGCCTTCCATAACACCTGTATTCCACATGCTACACTTCCCATCCCCACACTCTATTCATCCATGCCCTTATATTATTTATAGGCAGACTTTTCCCACTCAATAATCATAAACTCCTTTGACTACGGGGACTATTTCTTAGTTTTTGTGTCTCTCTCCTCCCATTTGCAGCTAGCATGGGATGCTGTATGCTTTTGACACTCTGTGCATGAATTATTAAAAAGAAAAAAAAATCTTAAACTCATCATGTCAAGCAGAGAATGCCTTCCCACTCAATAATAAAATGATTTTCTGTTCAAATACAAAAGAAATAAGCACATGTGTTTACAAACACTTATTTTGACTAACATTTGTACAATGCACAAAAAAAATCCAAATACTATTCTTAGTCTCTCCAACAAATTTCCAAAATATGTAATGCTCAGATATCATGTATTTGCTAGGCGTGGTGGTACATGCCTATAATCCCAGCACTCAGGAGGCTGAGGCAGGAGGATTGCCATGAATTGGAGGCCAGCCTGGGCTGCATAATGAGTTCAAGGCCAGCCTGAACTACATAGCAAGACCCTGTCTCATAATATTTAAAAAAAAAAACAAAAAAAAACAGATGTCATGTATTTGCTCTCATCAGATGCAGATGCTCTTGCAATTGCAGACATAAGGGCAGTTAGTAGAGGACAGAACCAGTCACCTGGCTGATACCTGCATCACCACTCATTAGTTATGTAAACTTGGGTAAATTAATTGTCTATTTCCTCATCTACAAAATGGGACAACTATATTCTAAGGAACAAGTGATATAGGTAAAGCACTTACTCTAGTGCTAGGCACACAGTAAATTATTTAAACAGTATTTTTCTTATCATTAATATAATAGTACAAGTGCATTTAGTGCATTTTAAAAGACATTTTAATCTTATAATACTTTCTGAGATCACCAACAATATCATCAGGTCACTGAAAGCGTCTTTTCACTTTCATTATATTACCGTCCAACTTGACCTAAACATTTAGTGCAAAGCCACTTCAGGAAGCCCATTAAAAGGAACATTTATTTAAATTGACAAATTACCCACATTTTTCATCATCTTGATTTTTTTAACATGTTACTTGAAAAGCGTTTGCTACAATCTGACAAGCCAATCCTTTCCTGCTCTCACAAATTAATAAAGCCCAGCATTAACTACACAGTAGCCATTGGCTCTGGGAGATCACTGCAAGCAAGAAATCAGCCTTGCACAGCACAATTTAAGTGAGCGATTTTCTTCTCAGTTTTCTATTCTTCCTTCATTACCGTTTTTTAAATAATGCATGCATGTTTCTGAATTTGGTTCAACCATATTATTTTGTAAAGCTTACCAAATGCAGTTCATTATTCAGTATAAAGTTCTGGTCTTTGAATACATTTTTGTTATTTGTTATGTGAATAAGCTTTGTGGCACATTCTATGTTTCTACATGTATTAACAGCAATTTCTCAAGTTGGGAGTTGCAAATATATCCTAGAAGCGGAAATAGCTTGTCAAAAAATTGCGTTTATAAGTTTGTCAATTTACCAGGATTATATTTTTATTTTTTGGCATTACAGTATTATTAGCACATGTTTGCAGCACATAATAATTACACTCATTGTGAGGAACTGGTACGTGTACATAACACATCTTAATTCTTCCTTCAGGACTATATTTTTAATGGAGATGCACAAACAAAAAACCATGGGTGGGAGGAGGATAACAATAGCTAATCATGACCACAACTAGCACTCAAGTGTTTACTGGGGATGGGCACTGGACTGGGTGCTTTAATTACTATATCTTGTTTAACACAACAAAGTACATATTATTTCCCATGAAATGAGGATTAGGAAAAGGTATTATTAAAGTATATTATTGGGTTAACTGTCTACAAGGCATAGGAATAAATGGCTGAAGGAAAATAGTCATATAAGCATAACTAGTTAATTCTGGGTAGTAAGAATATAGAAAATTATTGTATTTTTCCTTGTACTCCTCTGACTTTTTAATTGCAGAAGAAATAAAAAAGGTATAAATGAATGAACAAACCAGCCAAGAGATTAAATAACTTTCCCAATGCCATACAATAAGTGGTGGAGTTGAGATTTGAACCCATATCTGTCTCATTCTGAAGCCACACTCTGTGTACTGTGTCCATGAAAGTTCTAAAAATATGACTTGTTTAAATCCCACTTATATTATTAACTGAATGAGATGCCCATCATTTCCACAAACTTCCCTTATATTATTTACATATTAATACACATAACATTCTGGCAGAAATAACAAAGCAGCAGCTTCAGCAAGGTTAGTCTAGTCTGCCAGCTAACCAAAAAGAATCTCCTAATACCAGAGGAAATGAGTGAAGTTCTTTGGTGAGGATTACAAATAACAGGCTGGATCTTCCATGGAATCATGACAAGGCATCCAAGAGTCACTCCAGGAACACAGAGACATGTCAGGCCTGGAGGACACTCAGGGCCTCTTTTCAGCATCAACCTACCCTATATCTCATCTTGGAGAAATCTGGGCCACCTTGAGTTTCCCAAGAAATTACAAAAATGATTTGCTTCCAAAAATCATTTGCCAAAGGTGAAAAGGGAAACAGGAAATGAGTTAGTAAGATAAGAAAGTAAACCAAAGAACCTCTCCAGAAAGAGATTTTAAATGATGCAGACTCAGACCATAATCAGTTTTGAATAGTTTTTGAGCCACTGTTGTGTTTCCTCTTGTGAGAGAGGCAAGAGTGTCATAATCACTGTGTCTCAAGGTAACTTCTGAGATGATTTTTAACCAAACTGTCCAGTTATTTAAGTGTTTAAAAACTCTTGCACCACATTATACTCACTAGAAAAAAAAATTTTCATGAACCACTTATGATGTTTAAGTTTTGAGAGTTAGTCAACACTTCAATGTTCCCTTGCACTTGTGTTACAAAATTTGAGATAGAGCTTGATTGGAAATCAGCATTAGATAAAAGAAATATCACCATCCTGACCTCACCCAGGTGAGATGGAACTACACAGAGAGACATTATATGCAGCAAATTTGTTTATTGTTCAATCCTCCACATTGGGCCAGTGTTGTGGATTTACCTTCTAGGCTCTGAACCCTTCTGACTTCCTGACAGTATGAGTGGATGAGCTATAAAATAGATTAATAGGACCTACAGAAAAAAGATTATCAAGGAATTCCCAGGAGAAGGTTAAAGAACACTTGAGAACAGTACTGTCTAAGATTTAACTCAGTAGTTATCAATTTCCTTTTATTTTCTATTCTACACCTTCCCCTCATTGTTACTGTGAAACTTTCAGTAAAATGTGTTACACTGCGTCATGTTGGAAGTAATTCAGAAAATGACGAAGGCGGCACAGGTTTGGACCAAAGCAATGTGGAGAAAATAGTGTTGAAGGAACAAAGAAAACATGAATAGAGAAGGAGGATGGCCCAATTCAGAACACACATGAAACAAATCCCTCTGCAAGCCCACTAATGTATCTGTTGCTTGACTCTAGTACAGATAGTCACTGTTCATTTCCCGAAAGTCTTGAGATCATGGAAGGTGGAGGAAGAGCCACAGGTGTGAAAGGTAAGGAATGGTCAGGTAAGGGAAAAGCATCAAAAAGCTGTTTATCCTCTTTCCTCTGATGGAAATAGCTAAAAATGTGAACAATAAAGGTCTGATGGAGAGGGAAAGGAGAAAAACATATTGCTGCCAAGTATCCCAAAGATATAGGAACAACAATATGAAATGTAGGAACAAGTGGTTAGACTAGATCTATAACACTGTTGCTCCAAAGCCACTAACAAAAGGAAGAGCATGAGTCACAGATCCAGAGGCATGCTAGATAAACAATTTTAAGAAAAACAACTCGTAAGATAAAAAGTGGGAAAATGGGATGGGCCAGAAAACAGATGAAAAAATGCTACAGAATGAGGGCTATAAGGAATTCAAGTTACTAAAATTATTTTGTGTATCACTGGACACATAGAACAAAGATACACTTGCCATGTTTAAAAAACCAGAGTTGCACTCATGCTCATGGTGGCGTTACTCACAATGGTCAAAAGGCAGAAGCAACCTAGGCAGCCATAGACAGGTGTCACAATATATGAACAACATATATACAGATAATGAATTACTAGCCTTAAGAAGGAATTCAGCCTTAAGAAGGAATTCGGCCTTAAAAATCCATGTTATAGCATAAATATTATACAGTATTATGCTGCAGCACCAATGAAACTTGAGATCATTATGCTAAGTGAAATAAGTTCGTCACAAAAGGGTAAATACTGAATGGTGGTTGACAGGGGATTAGGAGGAAAAGGACGGAGAGTCACTGTTAATAAATACAGAGGTGAGGGCCGGGGATTTAGCTCAGTGGTTCCGGCACCTGCCTCGCAAGCACAAGGTCCCACGTTCGATCACCGGTACTAAAAAAAATTTTTTAAATAAAATAAAATAAATACAGAATTGGGCCAGGGATGTAGCTCAGTGACACCATGTCTGCCTGGCAAGTGCAAGGTCCTGAGTTCGATTCCCTGGTACAAATAAATAAATAAATAAATAAATAAGTAAGTAAATACAAACAAACAAATGGAGTTTCAGTTTTGTAAGAGGAAAAGAGTTCTGGAAATGGATGGTGGTGATAGTTGCACAACTTGATTATAATTACAGTCACAGAATTCTGCACTGAAAAGGTTTGAGATGGCAAGCTTTTGCTATATATATTTTATCACAATAAAAAAAAATGAGATATGCTCTTTTTTTAGCCAGAAGAGGAAACTAGCAACTGGTATTGATACTGCACAAATGCGAATATCCTCTTAAAGAAGCATCTTCCAATATATAGCATCCGCCCAAAAAATGTATACATCAGGAAAAGAAAAACTTGTATAAATATTTTAATACTAAATTTATTGAGACATCATGAGATTAATACAAGTTACCTTTGGCCTCTACAATTACAAGAGGTGCTCAAAGTGGTGGCCCATTTATTAGTACAGCGAACTGCTGACGTCTGATACACTTTTTGGCGAGGTCTGTAGTTCCTCTTGCAGCAAACATTTTTGAGTGCATACCTGTGCAAGCAATGAGTTAGCTACTGACAGCACTGAGGCAGGCAAGGCACGGCCCAGTGGGAGATGCAGAACAGGAAACTGACTGTTGCAATGTTGTGTGGTGAAGACAACCCTGAGAGCAGCAAGCACTAATTCAGATTATTGGTCAAAAGTACTTTCTGAAAAGGACAATGATGGGTCTTCTGAATCCTCAAAACTGATGTTAGCTGACAGGGGTAGTGGCAGGCAGAAAAGTACCAGGCAGAGAAAACAGCATGGAGCAAGACAGAGAAGATGGTAAATTTTAAGTACTGCATGTAACTTATTCTACTTGGAGCAGAGCACACAGGAGAGATTTGAAGAAGAGAAGAAGGTGGAAAGTCACATGTTGTAACATGTATCAGAATGTGAAAATTATTTTGCTGGATGGTAATAAACCAGTTGGGAAAAGATGCTTAAGTTTTTTTATCTATGATTAGTTTTGTAGAAAGAATACCATGAGTGCAGATTAGGAAAAGCACCAGATAGGAAGTTCAGAGGCAACACAGCACCAACTATTCACGTGGCTGAAAGTATCTTTTTTAAAAAATTGTGGCAGAATATGCAAAACATAAAATATATCATCTCAACCATTTGTAGGTGTTTCAATGGTGTTAAACCCAGCCAACAGTATTATGCAACCAATCTCTAGAATGTGTTTCATCCTGCAAAACTTAAATTCTATACCCATTCCTGTCTCTCCCCAGCCATGGCAACTGCCATCCTACCTTCTGTCCCTGTCAATCTTACTACTCTAGGTATCTCTCTTAAGAGGGATCATACAGTATATTTGTCTTTTTAAGACTGACTTAGTTCACTTTGCATAACGTCTTCAAGTTTCATCCATGTAGTAGCTTATGTTAGAACTTTTTTCCTTTTTGAAAGCCAAATAGCACTCCACTGTATACACATACCACATGTTTTCTGCCATTTATTTATCTACAGACACTTCAATTGCTTCTACTGTTTTACTATTGTGGGTAATGCTACTATGAATATGGATGTACAAACATCTCTGTGAGGCTCTGCTTTCATTTCTTTTGGATATACTCAAAAGTGGAATTGTTAGATCATATGGTAATTCTTTTTTATTTTTTTTTTACTGTTTTCCATAGCAGCTGCACCATTTTACAACCCTATCAACAGTGTACAATGGGCTAAATTTTTTTCATATTCTTGCAGAAACTTATTTTCTGTTCATTTGTTTAAATAGTTGCCATCCTCACAGGTATGAGATAGTTCTAAACATCTTATTTAGTTTTTGGGTTGCCAATTTCCACATCTGTAAAATGAACAAGCTGGATGAGATGATCCTTAAGGATCTCAAATTTCATTATTTTATGAATTAAGTTTAGAGTTATTTACTGGGAAACGTGAGTCACTTAATCCTTCTCAGGCTTGCATTTCCTAACCTCTTCACAATGATGACACATACTTGGATATTGTTTCAAGTAAAATACAGATTGATATTTGAGAATATGGAGCATTAACTGTGTGAGAAGTTCCAGATAGCCTGACCCAGCCATCCATGGAGAGGATGGACACTGTCACTGGACACTGAAACTGAATGGGCCACACGATGGAACAACTTTTTCTTTTGGTATCAGGGATTAAACTCAGGACCTTGTGCTTGCAAGACAGCCAGTGGAACCACTGAGCTAAATTCCCGGCCCATGGAACAACTTTTGTATCTCATTGTCTTCCAAGACTACGGTTGATTATCAGTGAGGACTACAACAGCGACACATACTAGACATTGTTTATGCAGGGATAAACTGCAACTAAATATTTTTAGTTGTCATGCTGGGGCAGAGAGAAACTGATTTTCTCCAAAAATCTGTTATGTTTTCTAATGTAGGATTAATCGTTCCCACTTTCAAATATAGAGACCAAAAAGTATTTTCTCACTGAGGCACTCTAGGAGTCACCAGTAAGTTCCTGGGAAAAATACTGTTTTATAAACAAGTAAACAAAGGCAAGCAGGGTGATTTATAGAAAAAAAGCCAGCAGCATCAAAAAATAGGAACTAGGACTCCTGACCTCAAAGCCCAGTATCGTTCACAAATTTAGCTCCTTCTCTACAAGTGATGACTGTTATTATCACATCTTTCTGAGAACAACAACAAAAATCTATTAATACAGACATGCACAGATGGTTTCATTCCATAAAAATCCACATCTTCCTGAAATAGTGCTGGAGCATTGTGGACCTTGATGTGGAATGAAATGTGAGAAGACTCTTTAATGTTCTGCTAAGAATCATCACCCAAAACCTGAAGACCCCAAACCTCCCCCACCTTCCAGAGGCTGGGGATTGGGTTCTTTATAGCTTTTACAGGGATCTTAGGAGAATTAGAGCAGAAAATGTTCATTTAGGCTACCAGTGTAGGCCAAAAGAGACTTGCTACAAAAGAGTCAGGTTATAATGGAGACAAGGAAGCACATTTTGTGTCCCTTTCCCACTACTTTTAATTACCTAACTGATTCTAGAGTCAGTGTGATCTGATAAAACAGAAAACTGGTGCCATCAGAGACAGAGGGAAGACAGAGGAGTCCCAGCTCCCAGATCAGGAAAAGGAATCACCCTGCCCTCTACTGGCCATGCTGTGTAGTGGCAGCAAGCTGTGGAGACACTCCTTGAAATGTAAGACCCAGATACACATAAAAACCATACAGCCCAGCTGAACATGAACCTTTCATACATAACAAACCTTATGCAAGAGATCACAGGCCAAACAGCACACCTTTCTGCCTTAATGACCATGTCCTGGAACATCTCTGTCTGAGAATAAGGCTAGGAAGGCAGTACTAAATGTAACAAAACAACAACCCAAAAAAAAGGTCTAATAGGCTAGATGTGTGATATGACATGCACTCATTAGAAACTATTCTTTTCCAACACAGATATCAAAATATATTTCTGCAAAGTGTCCATTACAGACATTTGCTTGTTCATGACAACACCAGAAAAAAATTAATTATTGTTCAAAGGTATATAATCCAGTGAAAATATAAATCATGGCCAAAAAAAAAAAAAATGCCAAGAGGCAGGCAGAGGAAATACTCCTCCATTTGGGGGAGGAAATGGGGTCAAATAAACATTCAGTATTGACTAGGTAAATGTTCCTAATGCTGTTAAGAAGATACTCTGTAAAGACAATACATCTGCATTGACCTGTCTTTGCTATTCTCCTGCCTAAGACATACATTTTCAATCTCCTTTTCAGGCTTTCTTCCTAACTGCACTGACACAACTTCATATTCTCCATTCCACCTTATGTAAAGATTGTTTTAACAGTATCATTAACAAACATTTATGGACTGATAACTATACTCTCCAGTTGCTTTTGATCTACCTAGGAAGGCAGTTACACATACTAGTGTCCTGTGTTCAACAGAAAGTTGCACTACATTAAGTCTTGCAGGTACTTTTGAGCTTCAAAATTCTAAGATGTTACAACTCCACAAACTTTCTGTATGTTTACAAACTAAGTTGCTCAGCAGCATCCTGGCACTGTTCCTTCCTAATTAGTCCCTTTTCTGTTTATCAAAGTGATGATACCAAATATCTACTCTCATTCCTAAGCCCCAAGCATACCTTGGTCCACCTCTCTTGCTGTAACCATGTCACCTGCTTTACATGTGCATATACATACAGAGAAACTTTGATCCAACCTCTTAATTTATCTGCCCACCCAACTATCCAGCCATCTAACACACATTCACCAAGCTCCACTGTAATGTCAAGCTTTGCATAAACGCTGAGGAAAAAAAGATGAATGACAAATCCCATGCCCCAAAGATCTATGTCTAATGGGGGAGGGAGTACACAGATGTATAAAGAAACAAATATAAAATATTACTGATGCTCTAATAGAAGTATAGTGAACAGTAGGGTATAGAAGAAAAAAGGTTAATCAATTCTAACCAACAAGGGGCAGATAAAGATCTAGGCTAGGAACACAGAACATGCTTAATTCTCATCCCATCTTGTCACCAAAAACTTCAGAATGACCACACCCTTGCTGTGTAAACCAAGTATAATGTGGCCTCTTTCCCCATCACTTTACCACAACAAAAATTCTTCTATCATCACATTAAAAAAGCAAAAATCTAATCCTTCCCAATCCTTGTCCTATTTGACTTCTCCATATAACTGTATGTGTGACACATGAGGGGTGTTCTTGAAAGTTGTTCTATAGAAAATAAAACCATCTCCAAACTCTGCCTCTGCCATCCAACAACTTCCTCTACACTGCACTCCTGGGTTAGGCCTACTCTCCTAGGGTTCTGTTCTTCCTAGCAGTTCCACATTCTTCCCTAGCAGTCCTGGTGGCTCCCCTGAAAGACTCTTAGCTGTCAGCACTTATGGAGCGACCCATACCTTACCCAAGCCCACCTAGATTCCTCCTCTTCCCATGGCATCCTCTACCACTATGGAGTCATCTTCTGAAGTAGCTGAATGTCTTTCCTCCATTCATGGGGCTCCTTCCTCCAGGGCCCATCAACTCTGTTGGTCTGCATTGGCCTCCTTCTAATACTCCACACATCCGCTGGTTATTCCTTTCCCCAGCCCCTTCCTTTCTCCCTTCTGTCCTTCCCTTTCCTCCCCTCTTCTCTCTCCCTCCTCTTCTCTTCCTTCTTCCTCCTCCTACTTCTCCTTCCTCCTCCTCTCTTTTCTTTCTTCTCTCTCTCTCTGCTAGCACGAGGTGAGCAGCTTTCAGGTGCCATGTTATTTCTTCCTTAGAACCAGCCAGTCAGTCAGTCATGGGCTAAAATCTCTGAAACCATGAACCAAAATAAACCTTTTCTCCTCTAAGTTGTATACGTTAGGTATTTTGTTGTATTTTGTTTCAGCAACAGGAAGGTAACTAATGTAGAAAACTGGTACCAGGAAGTGAGGATCATTGCTGTGACTCTGACTATGTGGTTCAGGAGCCTTCAGAACTAGTTTGAGGCAGGAGTTTGGAAGTTTGGAGAATCATGGTGGAGAAAGCCTAAAAGGCAGTGTGCAGAGCTTGATGGGTAAGAACTCAAAAGATCAGAATGCTGATAGGAGGCTTGGGGGTGGTAGCAAATGCCTGTAATTCCAGCACTCAAGAGTCTGAGCCCAACCTGAGCTATACAATGAGTTCAGGGCCACCCTGGACTACATAGCAAAACCCTGTCTCAAAAAACTACAGAAAAAAAAGAATGCTGATAGCAATACCAATAGTAAAAATGTGCTCCTAAGGATGGGAATGAGTACTCTACGGGGAATTGGACTGGAGGCCATTCAAAATACATAGAATTTGTCGACATTTTTGTCTATGTCTAAAACTGTGTGTGGCTAAATTTAAAGGTGGCTGACTAACCTGCTGGAGGAAATTCAAGGCAGTGCAACATTCAAGTACTGCCTTGGCTATTTCTCACTGCTTTCAGCCAGATCTACAGTGAGAATCTGCAGCAGAGAGCAGAAATATTTGAAAAACTTGCAGTGTAGCCAGAAAAGAAGTCTGTGTAAAGTTGGGGTAAACAAAATGCAGTCACTAAAGAGACTGGTGACACTGAAAAGAAGCCAGGGAGACCCAGGCATGGCATGGGCCTGGCTGGGCCATGGAGGCTTGCACGGCCACCAGTGGGGGTGACCCACAATGGGAGTAGCCTGTGCCCCGAAAGCCCGGCCATGGGTCAGACCTCGGTGTCCACGCTGTCCCCACAGCCCAGCAGCTCTGACAAACTGGACAGAGCTTCCATAGCAAATTCAGATGGCCCTCCAACCAATCCCCAGACACCGCCCTTCAAGACAAAAGGGAAACTGTCCACAATCGATAAAGTCTTCAAGTCTTGGAAATGGAGGAAAAAGAAGACCAGTGACAAATTAGGAGAAACCTCAGCAGTGTTAGAGAGGAAGTAGAGAGGGGCTGATAAGAAGGGCCCTGATTAAGGAATTGCCTGATCAAGATGGAGGAATCTACCTGAGAGGAGAATGTAGGGAAGTCTGAAGAAGGTAATGGCTCTGTATCTGAGCAAACACCACCTCGGGAGGAAAAGGCTGATGATAAGAAAGATAAAATAAAGAGAATTTTATTTCCTTTAGTTCAGCTCAACATTGAGAAGCAAGTCTTAGGCTCCAAATAATGACTCTGAAACCAGTGGTTTGCAAAGAGAGAAATGGTAACTAGGGAAAAGATATAAAATGCTTTCCTTGGGTAGATATGTCCATTTTATAAGCATATCATTTGATTTTTTATTATTAAAGAGGACTAATAAAAAGTAATCATTGGAAAGAGTGGACTCTTCAAGCATTCAAGATGTCTGGGAATATTCTCCTTTTCTTAGTAGCTTTCTGTCAGGATCCTAAACATGAGAAGTTTGAGCATCTTTCTGAGCTGGTTCTAACTGGCCCCCCGGGAGCAGCTCAACATAGAGCAATACATACCAAAGACTATGAGGCTCTCTCGGCCTGGCACTCACTCTCTAGCAAAGGGACTTTGCTGGTGATGTCCACACACCCAATATTATAAATTCTAGACGTTTATTTCTAAGAGAGACTCAGGAACACTCCCCAGAGATGGGAAGGATTTGACTGTTCCACCCTCTGTTTTTCAATTTGTCCGTGCAGTTCGAAATTTCAAAATGTGCCAATCTCAAAGGCTTCTTTAGGGACCTTCGTTTCTGGAGTGAATATCCTGTGGTAGATTCCAGTACCTGCAAAATGTATGTCTATCAAAGACCCCCAGAACTTCACTTATGCAAACCTCGAACTAAAATCTCACAAGAGGTTTTACTGGGACTTTCTAGATGACTCCATGCTACATTGAAAGGAATCCTCAGGGAATAGACTATTTTCCATTCTGTATGTTGTGCCTCTGAGTTGGATGGCAAAAATTTGTCAGACCTTCTTTGGGTTTTGAAGGTATTTTGATAACTTTAGAAACTGCAAAAGTGAACTTTTCTTCCTCTGTTCTTGACCTAAATCCTCCAAAGACAAAGAAAACAAAAGGGATTTTGATGGCTGTATTAGATCTGATAACTTAAAATTAAGTCCACAACCACTTAACTTATTTGCATATGTTAGTTTCAATAGCTTTAGAAGCCTATGTTAATGATCTGTTGGAAATTTATTACTTTGTTTTCTTTTTAATATTAAGCACAGTATTCATGGAAAGTTAGTCTTGTTACACTGAAGCATACTAGTTAAGCTTATGAACACTGATGATGAGAAATTAACTAATTCTATTAATAATAATATTTCTGGACCATAAGGAGAAAGTAGACTTAAATTTTAAAGGAATTAATGCTAGTGAGGCAACGTGTTTTGTTCTTTAAGTCCAACTGTCCTGTATTACCAAATTGTTAAATTTCAAATCTATCTGTGGTTGGTCGTGGGTTTGTGTGGGTGTCACTGTCACTCACTGAATGGCTAGACTTCAAAGGAAGTGTCTCCCTTATCAACCTAATAAAAAACTGCTGACAAGTTTATAATAGTTACACCAATAGGCCATGATGTTCTAAAAAGATGATAGATCTCATAGGCCCATGAATGGTTGATAGATATTTTTGTCTTCTTATTCTTTACTTCAAATTAGTACAGTACGTTCTTTCTGAGCAAACAAGATTCAAGATAGAATCATGGTTGGCTAACCAGTGCATGAGGAGTTGGAGAGGCCTTCAGTGCTGGTGCGCCCCTAAGCTGTGCATGCTGTGTGGACAGAGATCACACAGAACCACGCTGATAATGAAGGGAAGTATTAGATATGCAATCATCTTCTGAGACTAAAAAGAATGTCACTCATAACTCAGGTTTTTTTCATTTAGTCAGAAAATCATGCTACTTGCACACTCACGCATGTGTGCACATATGCACACAAATGCACAAACACTACCGAGGTCTCCTAGTGGCCACACTCACAAGTAACTGGTAGAATCCAAAGAGCAGAGGGAGGTGGCCCATGCTTTCCAATGAGCTGGCAAGTCCATTTACAGTGTGTCCACTATCACCCCCTTGGGGACTTACATTCCCAACTGTCATAAAATGAAACATCTCTTCTGTCCCAGACCCAAAAGCTGAATTCCCTGGGATTTTATTTCATTTATTTTATGTGTTTGTGGTGCTAGGGATTGAACCCAGGGCCCTGTATGTGCTAAGTGCATGCTTTACCACTGAGCTACATCCTCAGCCTACCTTTGGTATAACTTTAGAATTTAAAACTTTAAGCAGAAAGCAAAAAGGTTCCCCCTGTAATATGTCATGAAGAGGAAAGGTGAGACACAGAGGGCTTTCAGTATCGAAGAGAAATTAATACGTTAAGTGCTGCAACCACTTCACTCTCCCTTGGACAATATTATTGAACGGAGTCTCCATGCAAGGTAATGTGTTAGAGGCTGAAGTTACAAAGAAATAGTATTTAGGGCTGGGGATTTAGCTGTGGCACCGCGCCTGCCTTGCAAGCACAAGGTCCTGAGTACCAAAAAGAAATAGTATTTAAAGGACAGGATTCCCCCTGTGTAAAAAGACTGGCAAGACAATATATGTTTTATATTTTATGTTAAAATTTAATGTTCTAGTTATGTGTCAATTTTCATCATTCTTAATCCTAATGGACTTTGGTGATAACTTGCCTCTGGTTCACATCAAGTAGGTTAGGGGGCTACTACTGTAATATAAATGCTAAGCAGCTTACTGGAGGAAAGAAGATGCATAAACAGAAAGGCAGAAGTATAGCATGGCCTCTAATGAGTGTTGAAAAAGTGTCTCATGCAATAAGGCTGAACAGGGTTGGAAGGAGAGAGGTCACTCTGGGCTACAGGGACTGGGGAGGGTTCATGGCTGAGGAACTTTAAAATTTTTATTGTTTAGCTTCTGTAACTTAAACCATTAGTATAGCAAATACCATTAGTATGTAGTTCGATTAGCAGATGGGTTAGAAAAAGGGAAGTCTTCATTTCACACTCACTAGGATAAGACACAAAAAATTCACAATAAAATATGATACTTTCCAATACTAAAACCTTTTCTTTGGTCACTTAAACATGGGAAGATGTATCCAATAAAGGCTAAGTGTGATCCAAAAAAAGAAGCCAATAATTATGCACCAGGATGACAGGGAAAATGCCTTTGAAGACACCTCAGGAATTGGTCAAAACCCATCCATTGTAGGCTCAAGGGTATAAAAGTGCAAAGCAAAATACCCTGCTTTGAGAAGACAGCCCCAGGGTGCCCTTCTCGTTCACGAGTGCTTAAGGTGTTTCTGTGTATTTGGCCATCTAGGTACTCAGAAGCCACTGTAGCCATGGCCCAAGAGGGCCCAACTATGGCTTGCACTGGTGGCAAACCTTAGCATTGCCCACATAATGCTGATTGCGCAGGCATGCACAATGCAAGAGTTGTGAGGTCATGGAGAATTCCACCTAGGTTACAAAAGGAATGCCTGGGAGGCCAGGCAATATGTGACAAGATTGAAGTTCTTCCTGAAAGCCTCAGAGAGGGTGACATGTGAACCTGAAACGGAGTCCCCAGGAAGTTAGAGATGCCAGGAACACGGAATATCTAGAGAGATAATCTACAGGCAGTGCACAGTCCCAACCCAATAGAGAGGCCATGTGGGCTGCAACAAGGAAGTCCATAGGGGCAGGGCTGCTCAAGCCCTCTGGAGTTCACATATCACTACCACATGCCCTACGTGCCAGACATGAAGCTATAGGATTTAATGTTTGCCCTGCTGCTTTTCAATCTTGCTTTGGTCCAATTCTTTCCTACTCCCATATTCCTCGCTTATGGATGGGAATATTTACTCTGTGCCATCCTATTTTAGAATTATATTGCTTGTTTATTTTTTTTTATAGGGGCTCACAGCTAAGAGTTTGCCTTTAATTCAGAAGAGCCTTTGGACTTGGACTGTTGAGCAGTGCTTGAACTGCTGAGATTTTAGCAACTCTTGAAGATCAACTAAAGGCATTTTGCATAATGAGATGAGCATGTGCCTTTTGGGAACCAGAGCAGATTATTATATAGTTTGGATCAAAAAAAGTCCCCCAGGGCCAGGGATTTAGCTCAGTGGTTTCACCGCCTGCTGTGCAAGCGCAAGGACTTGAGAGTTCGATCCCCGGTACCAAAAAAAAGTCCCCCAAAAGTCTCATGTGTTCAGAGATGGGGCTTTCACAAGGGCTTTCTCATATTTTTTCTTTTCCCTTCTTTCCTTTCTCCTACCCCTCCCACTTCCCCTGCTCCTTTAGACCTTTTCTTCCTATTAAACAATATCAATTATATACTTTTAAAATTACAATATCAAGATCTAGAGACATTACCACAGATTTTACAGAATTTAAAAGGATATAGAAAGCATATTACAAAGATCTTTTTTGAAATAAACTTGACAACTTCTATGGAGTACCTTGGAAGACAAATTAATGAAACTGACTTTGGAGGAAATATAATATTTGAATAGCACCTATTAAAGAAAGTATATTCCTAGCTTAAAAACCTACCTATATGACAACAATAGGCTCATGTACATTTTAAATGATAAATTATATCAAACATTTAAAGCAGAAAGAAAAAGCCATATGATCCTGTCACTAGTTGGAGAAAAAGTATTGGACTAAATTCTACAGCTGTTCATGGTAAAAGCTATCAGGAGACTAGAAGTAGAACAGAACCTTCTCAATAGATTAAAGACATGTACTCCATACTTCCAGCAAGAATGCCTTATATGAATGGAGAAGATACAATGCTTTCTCCCTAAGGTAGGGAACAAGGACAGATATGCCTACTCTTCATCTGTCCATTAAACTTTGAAACATAGGCCCAAACCAAAATAGTCTGGCAATAAAATGACACAATTAGGATAGGATTGGCAAGGTAGAAGTAAAATCTTTATACATAGATGAAATGATCATCTACAGAGAAAATATTGAGACATCTCAAGGAGCCCTAGAACTTATATTTGAATTTAGCAGGATTAGAAAACACAAGGTATACATAAAAATTCGGGTCTATGTATACTTGCTATAAATGAAGACTTGGACATTGAAATGTAATACGTTTAATATGTTATGTAAGAGTACAAAGGACCTAGAAAAGTAAAAAGAAAAAGAAAACAGTGTTGTAAGAAATTTAGTACCTTATTTTAAGACTTCTTCCAAAGCTACAGTAATCAAGGCAGTGTTGGTATAAGGAAAGACATATACAGATCATTGGAATAAAACAGAGAATCTAGAAATAGAACCACACATATATGGTCCATTGAGTTTTGAAAGATTATTTAACATTAACATTTTATAGAGCATGAACTCAATTCAAGAGCCAAGGAAAAGATAGTGTTTTCAGCAAATGGCACTAGAACACCTGCTATCTGTATATAAAAAAATTAACCTCAACCCTTTATTTCCATACATAAAAATAATTTGAAAGAATCTATGAAGCTAAATATGAAAGCCTAAAAGTATAAAACTTTAAGAAGAAATTATAAGGGAAAATGTTTATGAATTTAGGATAGGCAAGAATTTCTTAGGATATAAAAAACATGATGTATAAAAGAAAAAATTGATGAGATTACATCAGAATTTAGAACTTTAAATGACATCATTAAGAAAATGAAAAGTAGTCCTTAAAGAGACCATATTTATAATGCATATAACCTATGACCAGAATAAAGAACTCTTACAGCTCATTAATAAACTAATTTAAAAGTAGACACAAGATGATGATAAATAGTACGGCACAAGGAAAGGTGTGCAACACTAGAATCAGAAAAATACTAATCAGTACAATAACAAGATTGAATTATATACTAATTAGGGATATGAATTTCATGACTTTTTCTTTTTTTAGGGATTCTCCCCCTTTACATTTAATTTCTTGTCCTGCCCAATGGATTCATTCTGCTATGCTTCCTGGGGTTGTGATCCTCATTGTCTGTTCCTAGGATATTATCTAAAATTTTTTGGAGTGTTGGTTTGGTATTCATGAAGTTCCTAAGGTGCTCTTTGTCATGAAAGTATCTTATTTCTCCATCAATTTTGAAAGATAGTTTTGCAGAGTACATCAATCTGGGTTGGAGGCTGTTTTCCTTTAGGGCTTGGAATAATACATCACTCCAAGCTCTTCTTGCCTTGAGAGTTTGCGTTGAGAAGCCTGCTGTGTTTCTGTTGGGCTTTCCTTTGTATGTGATTTGTTTCTTTTCTCTGCTTGTAGAATTTTGTTCTGTTTGGCTTCTGGAATCTTAACAATTATATGTCTATGTGTAGATTTTTTTTTTGATCAAGGCTATTTGGAGTCCTATATGCCTCACTTATCTGTATGTCAAGGTCTTTTTTCCTGCTTGGGAAGTTTTCTGCCAGCACTTCTGTGAACAGTTTTTTTATGTCATCTGCATTCTCTCCTGTTTCTTCATTGACTCCAGTCAGTTTTATGTTATTCTTCTTCGCATCGACTAGCAGCTACTGGAATGATTTCTCGTGTTCCCTTACAATTTTGAGGCAACTTTTCTTTTCCTGGTCACTATTTGCAATCTTATCTTCTATATTTGAAATTCTGTCCTCACATTGGCTCATTCTGCTGTGTAGACTTTCAATGGAGTTTTTAATCTCCTGGAAATCTGTTTGCATCTGTTTTATGGATTCCATTTGTTTCCTATGTTGGGATTCCATCATGTTCCTCAGCTCCTCTATTTTTTTTATCTGTGTCCTCTCTAGATTTATTAATCTTGTCTTGTACTATGGGCACAATCTCTGCTGTTATGTGAGAAATTATTTCTGATTTCATTTTTTCCAGATCCTCTTTTGTTGCCAGTTCAGGGAGTGCAGGTGGTTGAGTATCAGAGTGATCCATCTTGTTTCCCTGTGGGGTTGCTGTAGGTGATCTGGAAGTCTGGTTTTGAGACTTGTTTACGTGTCTTCTCATTTCGACTGGAGGGGGGTGCTTTTGGCACCCGCACGGCTTACCTCCTCTCGGCTGGGAGCCATGTATCAGCAGCCCAAAAGCCCCTTCCTCTGGGCTGGGAGCGGTGGAATGGTAGCCCGGAAACCCCTTCCTCTGGGCTGGGAGTGGTGGAACCTGGGGGCTTTCATCTTATTACAGGATTAACCCATTGATGAATTCAAAGCTGAATGTTTGGCCAGGCATGGTGGTGCATGCCTGTAATCCCAATGCTCAGAGGCTGAGGCAGGAGGATCACTGCAAGTTTGAGGCCAGCCTAGACTACACAGTGAGTGAGTTCAGGGCCAGCCTGAACTACATAGCAAGACCATATCTCAAAACACAAAAAAATAAAAATAAAAAAGCTGATATTTAGAAGGTAGAGCCTGGTTGGAGAATGCAAGTCATTGGGAGCATAAAGTGGAGGCATAGAGTCTTGTCCCCAGACCCTACCTCTCTCACTGGCTCTCTTCCTGTTCTCTCTGCTTCCTGGTTGCCATGAGGTGAGCAGCTTTCTTTCTCCATGCTATTTCTGCCTTGCAGCCAGCCAACCATGAACTAAAACCTCTGAAACCATGACCCAAGATAAACCTTTTCTCCTTAAATTGTGTATATTAAGTATTTTGCCTCAGTAACATACAAGTGACTGATTCCAGGACTGAAAAGAGAAACTATATACACAAAGACTATTTTGGACTCTGATTCTTTCTACCACTCAACCACAGAACAATTCTGTATTTGATAATTCAGCAAACCTTTCACACTGTTTAGTTTTTGTTTTTACAGTGATCTCAGGCCACTCAAAGTAAGTCCTTCTCTTGAAAAGATCAAATCAGCCTTGACTTACCTCCCTAAAATTCCCTTGTATTGGCAACACCTTCTCCTATGCATTTTCCCCAAATTAATAAGTGTGTATTGTCTTATCTTGAAATATTGAAAAACTCATTGGAGTTACAGGCTGAAGCATGGTTCAGTTAAAACCATTGTTATCTGATCATATTGGAAAGGTGGATTTTAAGGACTTCAGAATGTTAACACACACATTATGAAAATGGGAGCTATACAAAAATCATTTTCAATATACCAGGACCACTATCAGAATAATAATTATATTCTGATTTTTTTAAGTTCTTTCTGTGAATCTTCATTTTTTTCATGAAAGTTCACCAAAGAGATTGTATGTTTTCATGTTTGTACCTCTGCATCTAGCAGGTACCCACACAGTACTTCTTTAAATTTATAAATAAATATATATACACATTTAACATGTCAAAGTATTTTCAATTCTGTCTTCAAAACATTCCTGAAATAAGGCCAATCTTAAAGTCCATTTTACAGGTAAACAGAGACATAGAAAAATGCAGTAACAGCAGAACGTATAGATAAGACTTTACTGTTTTGTTTTAGATGAAAGACAAAATAGATGAAGATTATTCTTATTAAAATAATAAAACAGGGCTGGGGATTTAGCTCAGGACACGACACCTGCCTAGCAATCACAAAGTCCTGAGTTTGATCCCAGTACCAAAACTAAATAAACATTATTAAAATAATAAATTATTGAAATAGATTTGTGTACTAATTGGAATGATCCAATAGAGATGGAAAAACAGATAAAAGACAAGAACAAATAACAGATAAGAAGATTGAGTAGGAAAGAAGATGGGTCGAGTGTACTTGAGTTCATTCTGAGTAATAAGAGAAATGCTACCAATACAAGGAAGGAAAAGGATGTTCTCTTTTGATTGCTTTTATTTTCTCCTGAAATATAAAGCAAAATTGCTAGGTGAGAGTGAGGAGAGAAAATGGGATACAGAAAGAGAGAGAAGGAGCATGAACCAACTAGCAAAATACAACAGGACCGCTGGAAGCGCCAAAGGTGTACATGAGTTTGGCAGTCATACATTTGGAGAGAGAATAGTCAAGTAATTGCCATGGAATATTTCTCCAGCCACAATCGGCTTTGCAGATACACAAACAGAATGAACAGATTTACATTTAATCACAACTGGACTTCTGATAGGGGAGAATAATAAATGGAGAGTGGGACAAATGAGTTAAGTGTGTAACCAAGTGAATCATTATGGTGATGTCTATAAGCTTTAGGCAGAATTATCAGGGAGCTAACCATTAGATCTTTATTGATTACTTCTAAGTCAAATATGCTGTGGAATAGGGATTCAAAGGAGTATAAACCATCAACCCTCTCTTCAGGGGGCTGTCAATAGTCCAGGGGCTCCTAGAATTTTCTGCACATTTTAATAGCCCAGGGAGCTTAAAAATCACCAAGTTCAGATCACACTCATTCCCAACTAAATCCAAATGTCTAGAAAATGAGAGCCAAGCACTAGTAGCTATTTTCTAGCTTTGGAAAATCTAGTGGCTCCAAAGTGCAGCAAAGTGGGAACCCTAGAATTGTCGATTTCTCTCCAGAAGAAAATGGAGTTTGAAGATTTAAGTAAAATTTCTAAAAGTAAGCATTCAGTATAAGTTAATTATCATCTTATATTCTGCTATTGATTTAGTATTTAGCATAGGAAAAATGCAGTTAATTGTTCTACAAAGAGTCGATTGTTTTGGAGAAAAATTAGCCTCAAATTTATGCTTAGGATAAAAACACTTCAAATTCTGAGGCATTAGTTTTGATCTCTTGCTCTTTACTATATTACCAGTACCTATAATCACGTCTGTTAAACCATAAATGAACAATTAGTATTTATTGAATGAATATTTTTGAAACAGTGTGGAAATGCTTCTTTTTTAAAAATCTAAAATTATGAAATACTCCCTTCTAATAATATTGCTTCTTTCATATGGTATCTATTCTAGTATCATTTTTAGTATTGTTTTGTTTTGGTATTGGGGATTGAACTCGGGACCTTGTGCGTGCAAGGTAAGCGGCGGAACCACGGAGCTAAATCTCCAGCCCCTCATTTTTAGTTTTATCGGCTGTTTTATAGGCTGTCCTTCAGGAGAGACAAAAGAGAAAGCAAACTTCTTATAAAGGCTTGAGAGAGAGCTCCCCCTGCTGGCTGTCGCTGACAGCGAGGGCACCAAGCAGGGCAATCCTGGTGAGTCACCAACCAGCAATGGCAGTGCTCTTCCACTTTCATGCTTCACTGTGCTCAACCAAGTTTGTGGGTAAATAGAAATCATTTTTAAATTATTTTCTAACCCTCCTCGTGAGAGTGATGGAAGATCCTGAATTGACAAGTGCTTGCCAGGCACTGCGCAGCCAGTGCAGATTGGAGCAGCATGGCTCAGAACAGTTGTGTAGAGGGTAGTCAACACAAGATGCTTCCTGCTATTGGGCCACCCTTCCAACGTAATGACAGAAGGCCCCCCAGAGACCTGGTTCAATTCTCACCTGTACTTGCTTATCTCATAAGGTGTTGATAGTATGCCTGCTCCTCTCTCCATGCTCTCAGAAAAGTTGTGCTCTGACCTACTTCTAAGAGCAGGAGCAAGGCCATCGTGAGCTGTGAATCAAAAATAAAAAGCACGCTACTTTCTAACCTAGCTGATTATTCAGTAACTGGTCCAAATATTCACCTGACAGAAGTCCTAAGATTCATTTATAACCATGCCCTCTGACTCCCCCAGAAAGACCCCCGTGAACTCTCAGGGGAACCCAACACCAGACAGCGACCCAAAGACTGTGGTTTACCTTCTGAGAGCTTTTATCTAGTAGCAACATTACTCTTTCCATACACAACCAAGCTTGGGCTTGCTAGTCAGTTTTTCAAAACCATATATTTCTTGGGAAAGGGAAAAAGTACAAAGAAAATACAGGAAGGGGAAAACGCATAAAGAAAAGTAAGGTGATGAGTTACCACAGAGGTGGAGGAGAGGAGCAACCTGACAAGAGCGGTAGAATTATAAGCTAATCTCACATATGAATATATAGAGATGCAAAAATCATAATCAAAATATTAGCAAACTAAACCCAGCCAATTTATATATAAAGAACATATTAGAACTTCATCAGTATTTTTCCAGGAATGTAATGTTGCTTTAACATTCAACAGAATTCTGCTGCCCAAGTGCAAGGACCCAAGTTCAATGCCCAGTACAAAAAAAAAAAATTAAAAGAATTTATAAAATTCAATATATAATTTGAACACAGCACATAAAGTATATGATAAAGTTCCACATCTCAACCTGAACAAAATAATTTCCTTCATTTGATAAGAGGTACACAGAAAACTTTCAGCAAGCATTGGACTTACAGTGATTTTAAAAACTTTCCTTTTGAAGTTGAACATGGAGAAAATTTCTATCCCTTATCACTAATGCTATTTGACGTTATCTAGAGGTCCCCACCAGTACACAAGGCAAGAAAAAGAAAACCATACAACCAACAGTATTCACAGACGATAAAAACTGTATACTTAGGAAATACAAAAGAATTTATTAATTATTGGAATCAACAAAAGAATAAGATTAGATACCAAATCAACATAAAAAACTATTTTCATGTACCAGAAAAAAAATAGAAAATTTCTAAAATATACCAATAAAATTAATTTTAAAAAATAGAAAATTAACTTAAAAGATAGCAATTTAAAACACCATCAAGAAACATCAACTCTGTAAGAATATATCTAGGAAAAGATATATAAGACCTCTACAAAAAAAAACTATATTGTTGAATTTTAAAATACTGTTGGAGGGATATACCACATTTATGGAATGAAAGACTCAACATTATAAAGATAGCAATTCACCACAAAAAGCCTAGAATAGTCAAAACAATCTTGGAAATAAACAAGGTATAATAACATACATGATCAGACATTAAGAGTTATAATAAAATACAATTATTAAAACACTGTTTTATTGGCTTAGGGACAGACAAATAAAAACAACAAAACAGAATAAGAGCCTAGAAGTAGATCCATACACCTATAGTAATCTGATATTACATAGATGATGTCACAGAACAGGTTTGATAAACAGGGCTGGGTCACTTAGATACACATAAGAAAAATTGAAATTTGACTCCTATCTCATATAACAGAAATAAAATTAATCAATTCCCAGGTGGAGTTAGATCTAGATATAAAAACAAGATAATAAAGTTTCTAACCTGGGGATGTAACTCAGTGGTAGAGCACCTGTTCAGCATGCAAAGGCCTTGGATTCAATCTCAGCACCACACACACCAAAAAAAGTAAATTAAAAATAAACCTTCTAGGGCTGGGAATTTAACTCAGCGGTTCTGCCGGCTGCCCTGCAAGCACAAGGACCTGAGTTCAATCCCCAGTACCAACAAAAAATTTTTTTAATTAAAAAAAAACCTAGAAATTAACATATCTTCATACATTTAGGGTTTAAAAAAAAAAACTTTCTTAAAAAGGATAGAAAAAGCACGGGCCATAAATGCAGCCATGAATGGCTACACAATTTGTGGCGCCCCCCTATTCAAACATTATTAAGAACTTGAGACAGCAACAGGAGAGCATTAAACTAAGTATGAGACCCTACTGATTATGGGACTTCATGTGACTGCACAGGTCACATGCCCATGAACGCTACACTGCAAAAAGCTAAATGGCTGAGAAATGACTATAATAGTCAAGAAGTACTGCTCATTAAATGACACTCTTAAGGGAATAAAGAGGCAAGCCAAAAAAGAAAGTCAAAAAAGAGATTTGTAACACATATAACCAACAAAGGTTCAAATTTAGAATATATAAAAGCACTGACAGATGTATAAGAAAAAGGTAGAAATCCAACAGGGAAACAGACAAGAGAGGCCTCTACAGGCATTCAAAAACATATATATTGGAATAGCCAACAAACATGAAAAGCTGCTGAATCACATGAGCAAAATGAAAACAAAAATCACACAGCCATTACACACTCAATAGAATAGTTAAAATTTAAAAGACTGCCAATTCCAGTATCAATACAACTCCAACTCTATCTGCTGCTTCTTTTACTTCTGTAGTACTCATCACCTTCTTAAATGTATAAATAAGTTACTTATTGATTCCTAGTGAGCATAGGATTCAAGAAGGTCAAGGAAAGTGTACTGTGGGACTTTTTTGGAACTGTGGAAAAAGAAATCTGTTCTTTCCGTAACATTGCTGAATTGGAGATGCTGTTGAGCTCTTTTGGTGTTGTGCAATACAGAGGAAAACAAAGGTAAGAGATGAAATCACATTCTCAAAGAACCTGTTTGAGCATCTGTACCTGATTTACTTATTTCTGAAGGCACAATCCTGGACTTTTTTTTGGTACCGGAGATCGAACTTGGGACCTTGCTCTTGCAGGGCAGGTGGTGGAACCACTGAGCTAAATCCCCAGCCCAAATGGCATTTTTGTTTTGTTTTGTTTTGTTTTGTTTTGCTTTGTTTTTGGAACCACCCTGCCCAATCCTGGACTTTTAAGTATGTATGCCAATCAATTTCCTTTTTCAATTTAAATCATTTTGAATAGTGTTTCTGTTCTTGTGACTGAAAGAAAATTCTTCACTATTACAATGTTATAACAAAACAAAATGATAGACTGAAAGATAACTAAATTTTTAGTTTTGTCATTAAAAGTTATATTTAAGAGTAATTTGTACCAATGAAACCAGCTTATGATACGTTACATGAAAAAGACAGTATACGTGGGCCAGGGATTTAGCCTAGTGGTTCCGTCGCCTACCTCGCAAGCGCAAGGACCCAAGTTTGATCCCCGGTACCAAAAAAAATAAAAATTAAAAAAATTTAAAAAATTTAAAAATATATATATATATACATATATATATGTATATATATATACAGAAATGCTATACAGTACAACAACTTTTGAAAAACTGCATATAAAAAACTTGACAGCCAGGGATTTAGTTCAGTGGGTCTGGCACCTGCCTTGCAAATCCCAAGTTCAAACCCCGGTACCAAAAACAAAAACAAAGAAAATAAATAAAAAACTTGATATTCTAAAATATGAAGGGATTTTCTTTAGAAAAATGATTTCTTCTCTTTTTACACTCCAGTGTTTTTCAAAGTTCCTGTAAGTACATTGCAATTTAACACTTATTAAAATATAATTCACAGCATAAAAGTCACCCCTTTTAACTGTACATACTAGTGATATTCACAAAATTGTGCAACCATCACCACTATCTAATTCAAGAATAATCTCATCACTCCCCATTCCTGGGAACTACTAACATATTTTCTGCCACTATGGATTTGCCTGTTTTGGACATGTGAAATAGAATCATAACAGTATGTAGATTTAGAATGTTTCCAGTATTTATCCAGGTTATCATATGAATCAGTACTTCATTCTTTTTATGGCAAAATAACATTTCATTGTATGGATAATACCACATTTTGTTTATCAATTTATCCATTGACCCATTGATAGATTTTGATTTGTTTCTACTTTTTGGCTATTATGAATGACACTTCTAAGAGCATTTTTATACATAGTGTTTGTGGAGACATGTCTTTAATTCCCTTGCATAAATATTTAGGAATAGAATTGCTAGTTGGATGTATTTTATAATTAAAACATACACAAAGAATTCTTTGTAAATGAAAATTGTTGACTTTCAGAGCCACCAAAGGCATAGAGAAACAAAAGATCACTCACCTGTTCAACAAGATACCAGTCTGGGAAAGGCATTTATAATAGTTATATTCAAAAAAAAAAACAACAACAAAAAAAATAGTTATATTCAGAATCCCAAAATGGACACATTAATGAGGTTGTAAACTGTCTAAAACTACTGTATTTACTGGCATGACTAAAATAAAGATAATATTTTATGCATATTCATATTTTGTTCATGTTTTCTCTTATTCCATTTTTTAAGAGGCTGCTAGGTTTTAGTACATGGTATAATACCAATTTACAAACACAATCAATTTAACTGAAATATTTACCATACCAAGGCAGAAAACTGTAAAACTATACAATGTTAATAATTAATATGGTCTCCCTCTGCTTTCAGGAAAAACTGGTTAAGCAAACCACATAAAACTCTTCACATCAAAATCAACCTCTTGACCAAATATTCTTTTTTTCTTTTCATTGTCTTGAAGCCTTTCGATGGATTTTACCACAAACCTTGCTATAGATGTTCGATATAATCCATTTAGCCAAGCAAAGATAAGGTAAATAAAGTGTACCTAGCTAAGATAAAATTATATTACATGAAAGTAACTTTATATGCAAATTATGTGAAAGCAGACCATTCTAATAAACGCGGAACTCTATTTTGTCCTTTGCATGTTATAAATTTCTTATTGCTCAGTAATATGCCAATAATATTACAGAGTAATCTAATTGCTAAAAAAAAGTAGAACCTTTTATGTTATAGTTTATGGTGGAAAGGATAGATTTTTGAAACTCTTATCTTTATACTCCGCAATCACTATTGGCTGTGTCATTTTTGACAATTTACTTAACCTTTCTGAATCTTAATATTTTATAAAATGTGCCTAAAGATACATGTTTTGAGACTTATTATGAGAAAGGAAAGAAATAATTTGGCATAAAGCATGTACTCAATAAATTATAACAGCTGCTGTTATTATTTTTAAATTTTATTATCAGCTTTTATTACCAGTATTAAGTTTGGTTATACCAAGTTATCCTTAGATGAATACAGAGAGAAATATGCCCTTCTTTAAGACCATGATCCTGCTTTTCTTATTCCTACCTCAGGTTTTTGTTTCTTTATTTTATTTTTTGTAGTACTAGGGATTAAACCCAGGGCCTTCACATCAAGCTACATACCCAGCCCTTTTTTATTTTATTTTGAGGCAGGTTCTTGCTAAGTCAGTAAATTGCCCAGGCTGGGGCTGAACTTCCTATTCATACCCTGTCTCAGCCACCCAGAAGGTTATGGGATTATAGGAATGTGCTACCACACCCAGCCCTACCCTAGTTTTAAAGCAAAGAGATACTACCATAAAGCTTAGTGTAAGAACCCATAAAGACTAAGCAGTTATATCATATATGTTAGAAATAAAAATGATCTAGTCATTTTGATTCATAATCCACATTTAATTCTGATTTCTTATTTCAAAATTATATTTCCTCTGGTATATTAATGAGAAATAATCTATTTTAATAAAAGTCTGAAAACATTTGATTCTATTGCATGCTATGGAAAGGCAAAAGTCACTTATGCAAAGAATTTATAAGCATCAAACTTAAAAGGGCAACCCACTTTCCGGTCCCTCTTCTGTCTCAGACAGAAGCTTCCTTTCTCTCAAATTTTTCCTACTCTTAAAAAAATATTTATACGGAAGCAGAAATAAGGATTATCTGGACTTTTGAATATTAAATACAAACAAGTCAACATGTTCTATTTGAATACATCATGGCCAACTGCTACTAAAATGAAGCCCAGTTATTCAGTGTTAGAGTAAAATCTCAATTCTTCAAAACTCTCTATATGCTTTTAAATTATTAATTGACTTTGAGGAAAAAAGCAAAATATGCAGCTAGTGGAATTGGGTTTTTAGGTGCAAGACATCTAACCTTGAGAGTTCTAAATTGGATAACAGTTAAATTTTTGACACTGTCTATATCACAGTAAAGTACTATATGAGAGTAATAATTCTAATACAAGTGTTAACAAAAACGTTCTGTTCAATTTAATAGAGTCACATTACCAAGGTGAGAATTCAACTCTCAAGAAAAGGAGCCAGACAACCCCATGTCCTCTGTGATCCAAAACCCGGCTGGAATTCAGAGACAAACCTTAACATACATAAGAAATACACATTCACAAACTCACAAGCAAAGCTGAGTGCTTATGGGAATATTTGTTTAAAAAGACAAATGCTAATCTTCCCATCAATCAAACAAATTTAAATTCTAAATGATCATCAATCCCTAGTGACCACTGTAGACTCCATCAATCCATGATCATGTGATAGGCTGATATTCCTCTCTGTCTTCTTTTTTGGTACTGGGGATCGAACTCAGAACCCTGCACTTGCCAGGCAGGCTGCAGAACCACTGAGGTAAATCCCTAGGCCTTCCTCTCTGTCTTCTGATTCCTGCTCAATCCTCTCTTGTACTCTCTCACTCATCAAAACTTTACACATTTACTATTTTGTGCTTTTAACTTTTGGTACAAACAATAATAGTGGGTGTACAGAAATACATTTGAAGGAGACAAAATCAGTATCAAGGAATCTCATGATAGAAGGGGAAAACAATAATTTTCATTTGATGTTTGAATCAATCAGGACCCATGAAAAACTATCAAATACTTGTACCACATGTCAACATTTATAGATAGGTATAAGTGTGCACATACACACACACACACATTTCTTTCTCTAGCTATTTCAGAAAGGTGACTGATTCTGAAGAAAACCCTGTTCAAAGACAGTTTATTCAATTACATTCCTGCTTGATATGGGCCATAATAATAACATTATGATAATCAGCTGCATCCTATCTAATAAATACTCTGTAAAACTTCCTTTAGTAAAAAGGACAAATCATAGTTTGGGAATGCCAAATGACAAAATAATGAACAAGGAAACACAAATTTTTCTTTTAATGATAAACATTAGAATAGTATATTAATTTTATTACCTGAAACTAGTCAAGCCCTAAAAATTCTTTCATGAAAACAAACATTTCTTAATTTGTACAGCTGTAGGATATATTAATTTACATATAAAATGTGAGAGTAAAGGAGTAATAAAGGGTAACTTTCACATGCACTTGAAAAGCCACCACAGGCATTTTATTAAAACTTATCACTTGTGCCTATATTTACCATACCTGAACACACTGATCTGCCGTGCTGCATGTTAATAAAGAATGCAAAACAGAAATAGGGAAATGTTAGCAGAATAAAACTCAAAACTATCGCATGGAGAATTATAAAATTAAGTCACAAGTTTTTATATCTAGTCTTTACGACAGATGAGTAATTTAACAATTTATTTTTAACTCAATTAACAAATCATGCAGCTCTTAGTTATAAGTGGATCACGCAAGAGACAGGCTTCATTGTTAAAATATTTTGCCCTTTTCAGATTTTTGAGCAATTTGAAAGATCCTATTATGACAGTCTCCTTCAGGTCAACTGGTTAATTCGCTTATTAGAGCAACATAGTGATAAAGAGAAAAAAGACATGCCTTTTAGATTATGTCTATTCAATGCTGCTTTAAAAAGAAAGAATTTAATTAGTCTTAGCATGATGTAAAAATAACCACTGGCAAAATGAAGCACCACCTCAAAGTAGGGTAACAAAACAAAGGTTGTGACATTAGACATTAAGTATTCACTTTAATTGAAAAAACAGGAAGCTGTCGGAGTTGTTCTTAGTTCTGAGAGTATGAGCTTCCATGCAGAACTTTTCAGAATATTCAAAAACACATCGACTACTGATGGCTCCACTAGCATTCCAGTTAAACGGGGCAAAAGGACTAATCCCACTCCAGTACTTACTTCTCTTCTGTGACACAGCCTGCAAGCAGGCAGTCAAGATGTCACAATTCCTCTGTACTTTATGCAGAAGCCTATCTTTCTGCTTCAGCTGCCGGAGTAACTTCACTGACTGAATGCCAATTCTATACTTTAGCTCTCGGAGGATCATCTTCAATTCATTAGGGTCTATCAGTAAAGAAAATAAAAATAAAACAATAGATACCCAAAGAGGAATACAAATCCCAATGTGACATTCACAAAAGATAAATGTCTAGAATATCTGTTTAAACCTCCTAATTCTAGGTTCTTGCACACAGTTGATACATTCTGATCAAATAAATCACCCATTCGATCCTTTCCCTGTCCAAATACTGTAAGATAAATTTGAGTAAAATATGGTAAGACAAGTTTTAACCTTGAAGCTACCTGTAACATGTCAGTAAAGGTTCTTAATTTGTCCATGCCCAGCTCCTATTGCAGTTACCTTTCAATGCCTGAAAACTGGCTTGTACATTTTGGATTATCAAAGTACTGTGGTGGTGAGTTTGAAAGAATCTTTTAAAATCTTTTTACATTAATGATAAACTTAACAGCTGGTAATTTTTTAAGCACTCATCTTTGTAAATTAACAGTTAAGAGTAAATAATTTTACCACATTTTGTAATGCAGGTAAATGTGTTGATACTGATTTTGTTTTAAACCTATGGTCCTCCAATAGCCTATCTATGAAGTACAATACTTCATTTTAGGAACTCAGTACTTTTTCATATAAGGTAGAAAACACATTTCCTTTAAACAGATAAATTAGAATGTCTACATACCTCAAACTATCATTCATAACAGTTTGAGATGATGTAAAAACTCATCTCATTTTCCTGTACATTACCTAGGAATCTGCAATTCTCTGAATTATATATACTTCCTAATTTTCAGACTTGAGTGTGGAAATGTCCTCACAGCAATATCTGCTAAGACATAAACATCCTACAGATAGAAACAACATCTTTGTGTGGTCTACAACAGCCACATCCCCTCTAACTGAAAAAAAAATGACATTGTCATCTGAAAAATTGTGACCAATCTACCAAGGAATTCCAGGGTGTATGACAATAAAAATCTCTAACAGCCAGATATGGTGGCACATGCCTAATCCTAGCACTCGGGAGGCTGAGGCAGGAGGATCAGTGAGTTCTAGGCCAGCCTGGGCTACACAATGAGATCCTCTCTCAAAAAAAAAAAAAAAACACGCTAATATTCATTAAGCACTTTAATACATCACCTTATGTACTTCTCACCACAGCCCTCTGAGGTATTATTATTGTCATTATTATTATCCCTCTTTATAGGAAAATGAGACCAAAGGATATTAAATAGCAAGGTCACACAGCTAGTAAGGAACTGTGGCAGGGTGTCAACCCAGGAGTTCAGCTCCAGAGTTCATCCTCCTCACCATGGAAACACTGATGGTCCAGATTTACTGAGAAACCATTTTGATACCTCACCTAAGCAAAGAACCTGCACATATTAAATATCTAAACAGGTGCCACATTAGTACTACAGCAAAATTCCTAACAGTGAGAAGAATTAATACACAGGTCATGTGTATCACATGAGGCTCTTAACTGAATGCAGAGTAGAGTAGTCATTAGGAGGGACATCTTGACACTGAAAAAAAATCACTTAATAAGCAACATTATTTAAGCAAACAAGTGTATCCATCACCTGATTCTTTAATCTTAGCACCCTAGTGATGTTTGTCAATAGAGATTGTGTGCATTAGAGTATGGCATCTTGCTCACTCTAATAGGGTTGACTACAAGGAAAGAAAAGATCAGCTGGCAACTAGGCAGGCAAAAAGACTGAAACTGGAGCAAAATGGATTCTTACAGGCCTTGTCAATGATTAGCAGAATGGTCATTTATATGAAGTCCACTTGCAAAGCTTCACCATTTCCTTATTCTCTAAACTTTGTCTTGCCAATTCTCCTTTTGCAAAAGGAAATTACTAAAACGCCAAATGCCTCAGTAATTAAAAGTGAATAGCCTTGTAGAAAGAGAAAGGCAAATCAATTCTTCAGAACTGATTTTGTTGGAGTCTGAAAGAATTATCAATCACCCTATGGAACTTCTGGCATGAGAAACAGTCAAACAATTGTATGAAGTGAAGTGGCACAACTCCAGCCTAAATTCTACACAGCGGGAGGAAGGTAGAAGCTACTTGCAACAATCATCTGTAGGAAAAAAATCTTCACCAGGAAGCCAACAGAGGAAGCTAAAAGCTGTTTGCATAGATAGGCTGGAGAAAGCAGACAGATTTATTTCCCCCACCTGCCCACCCGCTACCACCAGCAGCTAAACTGATTTTACAATGAGAAGATAGGAGACCATTATAAAATACCCTTTCTTTCATTTCTCCCCTGGCAATTTAGTACAAAGTCATTATTTCCAAGAAATATTATTGTGACTTAGCTTCTATTTTCCACACCTCAATAAATTTTGTAAACTGAGGTCACACTACATCTATGGGGAAAAAATAACTGCGTTAGTGTATGAAAGACAAGAAATGATGAGCATTTGTGGGGGAAAAAAATCTGTCAGGACGTGAGCTTCAGTGTTTGATAACATAAGAAACACAAAACCAGCCTCTCTCAGATGAAATCAAGGGTTTTTTCTCAGACCGACCTCTGCATGCCAACTCAAGGTACCAGCAGGTAAATACTGTAATGAAGCCAATGCTTGGAGAGTCTCCACTAATCCACAGGGAGAACAGAAAAAAACAAAACAGAAAACACCTAGTGAGTTGCTTGGAACCTTAAATTCTGGCAGAAATGGAATTCACACGCTGTGTTTCGAAACTGCATTATCAAATTATTCTGCTTCACTAAACACTATCCAAGTGGTGTGGCTAGGTAGGGCGGACTTTTAAAAAAAAAATCCCCTAGGAGTATAGGAGTCACCTCTATTCTCCGAAAGTCCTATGGGGAACTTCAGGTACACACATCAAAAACCACAAGAAACTCGAAAGCTATCCTAATAGCTGCCTGCCGAAACTAAATTCTGCCTTGGAGCCTCTCCCCTTGGGACTCCACAAACACTTGGGCGTTGAGGAAGGGGAAAGCCAACCATTCCAACCACTGATACTCTAAGCGACCCCTGGAGAGTGGGTACGAGGGCGGGGACAGGAGTCCAAGTGTGGTCAAAAATATGGGGCAGTATGGGCATCAGATCCAAAGGGACTCCCCGAACTCATACCGCGCGATCGGCCGAGGCGCCCCGGTTTGCACAGGTGCGCGCAGGCGTCCTCCTCCCGGACCCTCACCTTTCTGCCGCAAGTACTGCATCTGGAGCCGCTGGCTGGGACCCGTCGCCGGCCGGCCGCCCAAGAACGCGTCGGGGCCGGAGGCCTCGGTGGAGCTGTCCAGGCTGTCGCGGCGTTGCTGCGGGTCCCCCGGCCTGCGGCCCGCGCCCGCCGCCTCGTCGTCCTCGGCGCAGCTGTACAGCTCGGTCAGCAGCCCGCTCACTAGGGACGCCGTGCGGCTCGCGCGGCCGCCGGGCTCCGGCTGCTCCTCGCGCTCCCGCGAGTCCAGGGCGCACCGCGCCGCCCCAGGCCCGGCTCCCCGCTGCCCCGCGTGCCCCCGCCTCGACGCGCCGCCGCCCGCGGAAAGGACCTCCATGGCCCCAGCGCGCTCCCGCCCCGCGGCGCCGGCCAGTTCCGGGAGGAGGGGCGGCCCCGCTCCCGCTCGGGAGCCCTCCGCCGGGCGCCGCGCCCCGACCTCCCCGGGCTCAGGCCGAGGCCGAAGGGAACCCCGCGCCGCCGGACACCTGGGGACACCTGCGGCCGGGATATCCAGCCTCGCTCTAGCGTGGTGCGGAGAGCCCCCCGGGAGCAGGATGTGGCCGGAGCCAGATCAGGATGCAGCCGGAGGGGGAAGGGCCCTCGGCTGCTAGCACCTTCACTTTGAAGCACGTGATTTAACTCAAGAAAGAGGGCAACTCTAGTATCCTATTCAGCCACCGGCCAGAAATAATCCCCGGGTGGGTTTTAAACGCCAGCCAATAGGTCGAGGCCAGGAGCTCCTTATTCACACAATCGGCCACAATACCCAGCCCATCTCACCTTTCCACAGGATCTGAGGGCCTTTGAGGCGTTCTAGTTATTTTCTAACGATAACTTTTCTAAAATTCAGAACACCTGGCACCTACTTGGGATTTAGTAACGCTGTGAACTTTCTTCTCCAGTGAAAAACAAAGTACTAGTGGATTAAGGCCAATCAATTCCCTGATACAAGACGCAACGCAGAATGAGGGCTTAACGTTCGTGAGATGAACAAACTATGAAATCAATAGAGCTGGTTTTAGTGGTAAAATCAAGTTTACGAGAGGTATATCTTTAACCTAGGCCTCAGAAGAACCACGAGGTGCACCTTTTCCATAGATATTTTTGTGGATTTAATAATAATTCTCAACATTTTTAGCGCTGTTTCACATGTAACTAGGTGTCCTTCGTGATTCACATGAGTTGTCCCACTTAATCCTCACTGTGTTATGGTTTAGATATAAACGTCTTCCAAAAGTATCATGAAAAGTACCTCTGAATAGAGGTGGAGTTTGAGAAGGTGACTGGATTATGGGGCGCTATACAGCTGGCTTGCTGTTGGGAGGTGTGTCCCTGGAGGCAGGATGTGGAAGGGCTTACTCTTGTCCCCTGCTTCTCTCTCTGCTTCCTGGCTGCCATGGGTTAAGCACCTTTCCCTCAGCCGTGTTCCTCTGCCATCTGGTTTCTGCCTTGGAGCCAGCCGACCACAGACTGAAACAATGAGCCAAAATAAACCTCTCCTTTAAGTTGTGGTTGTTGGGTATTATGTCCCTGAGATGGGAAAGTAAGACAAACACTATAAAGGAAGGAAGCACTGAGGCAGTAAGGCTAAATAACTCAGGAAGAATGACTTGAACTTTTCTTAAAGCCTGAAGTGTCCAGTTTTCACAACAAATGAATATTTATTAACCTAATGCTGTCAAATACTTGCCCAAGCTTCTAAAAGAGGCAGCGATGCACCTGCTGAACAGTAGTGGTGCTTCATGTTGGTCAGGACACTTTTTAAGGTTCAAGACACTTTCATAAGATTGCCTGCCCCTTGACACCATCACAATAAGAGGGCCCTCAAACTGGAGTTAATAGTTGGAAAGCAGAAGTTTTGTAACTTTTTCCCTTACATAGCCATAGTTTTTAAATTATAATAGAAGTACTATGTTATAACTTCTGGTTACCACTTAATATTAAAATGTACGAAATAAAGTGGAGCTATTTGTTATGTCACTGTTGCTTTGCGCGCCCCCCCCCCCATCTTCCCTGGCACTGAATGAATCCCAAAGATCTCCTTCACGTGCCAAACTTCTCAACAAGTAGGACTTTCAGAGCAGGACACTGACATTGAATCTCTTTTCTTAGTTGACTTCCTAGCCCTTTCTGTCTCTACCTCCTAGAAAGAGATGTAATAACTACTAGTCTTCAGCACTATTCTACTTTAGGATGTCACCATCAAAAACTATGATAAAGAAACTCAAAGTGAGCTGAAGTGGATGAAGAAAGAGGCCAAGAAAGCAATATATTATTAACATTTGCAAATTAGTCAAAACTTCAAAGTTATTTCCCATTCCCCATCATCATCAAATTACTAGAAGAGTGGAAATTGGCAAGCTAAGTAGGAAAGCAGACTCAAGGTCATTGTACTTATTGAAATTATCTTTCCCCAGATACCCATCTAACTCTTTTCTCACAGGTCAGTTCTCTGCTTAAATGTCCTCAGTGTGTCCTTCCCTGGCCACCCTATTTGAAATTGCAGCTTCCCATCCCCCAGTAGTTTTTTATTTCCCTTCTTGCTTCTCTTTTTTTCCACTCTACTCACAGTCTTCCTATATAATATATACTCTCCTGACTTATTATCTGTCTTCAACCACTAAAATGTAAGTCTTGGAGGGCAGGAATGCTTGTCCATTTTGTTCATTCATATATACCCATTACTTGAAATATTCTGTGGTACATTGTAGGTGATTAATATTTTCTGAATTAATTAGTTAAATGAATAAAATGAAAACTAGAGAAAACACCAACCAGTTACCTACTTTCCTGAGAAAAGTGAGTTCCATTAACTAGAATTCTAGAAGTAGTGTTGGCCAAGAGCAGCCTCTTTTCCCACATTAATCTTGCCAGGTGACTGGGAGGGCTCTATAGCTGCCTACTTAGAGTTAAGAGAGAACCTTGGTCTAACAGAACCTAACTGTTGAACACTGCGATTGAGACTAATAGCTAAAATGAAATTTACTAAGATTCATGATGTTGCTGATTATGATCAGCTTTTTAATATGAAAATTTAGGCTTAACGTTTAGTTACACTAATAATTTCATGTCATAAATTCGAATGTAACTACAAAAATCTTCACATATTGTCACATACTTTGTGCCTGTTCTGTATGTCCATCCATTGCCACTAACCCAGACCTCCATGTCTGCAATCCAAACTTTTTTTCTGCCAGGCTAATGACCATCCACCAATGCTATTCACCACTCTGGGGAGGGAGGCAGAGAGGCAGAGAGAGTTGGAGGGAGGGAGGGAAAGGGGATATTTTTAACTTTAGGCTATGTCTTCTTCCACACAAACTGGATGGACAGTTGTACCACCAAAGCTGTGTCCATTAGGACATTAGGGTGGTTTTCTTTTACCACAGTCTTTCACAATTTATGTTGAGTGAGGCTGTAATGCAGCCACCCTCTCTTTCCATCTTGCTCCCATAGAACCAAGCTGTTGTATCCATAAACCAAGCTTCCTTCTCCTTCATCTGCTCATATGAGACCGTAAGTCACCATCTTGAAGTTACTAATAATTTTATCTTTTAATCTATGCAGGGATTTTTGTTTATTCTTGTTGTTTAAGACTGGGTCTCATTATGTTGCCCAGAGTGGTCTCAACATAGTGAGCTGAGAGAGGGGTGCTGTTGTAACCATACTGAGTGATGTAGGAATCTAGACTACATATTTGTGCACTTGGTTTTGCCCTCTGGTCCTACTTGGTTCTGGATATACTGTTTTGTCTTACCAGAATTCATGCTGGTCTTGACCAACTTTATTACATGGTGGATTCAAGAGGATCCAACATATGAGTAGTTCAGGCAGTATGATCATTTTACGTCTCGTGGTTTAAAGTTCCATTTTTATCAGAGCTCATTAGGAACTGTTTTTCCAGTGGTGCCGAATTCATGCTATAAATGGCAAGGCCTTACTCCAAAACCTTAGGCAACTTCCTTGTGATTTTCCTCCTGAGGCTTTCTCCACACGGCATCTTTTTCCACCACTTGCACGTGGAATATCATGAAGCCTGGAGAGTGTATGGGCTGAGCAGAAAACTTACTTGCTCCACAGTTTGGTCCTGCTGTCAGGACTGGCTTCAAAGCCATTCAATCTCTGCAGTTCCACAAAGTCGCATCCTCAGAAGGTCCCCGTACTTGGTTTAATGTTTTATTGTCACTACCTTGAAGTTACTGATAATTTTATCTTTTAACCCATGTGGAGGTTTTTGTTTATTATTGTTGTTTGAGACTGGGTCTCACTATGTTGCCCAGGGTGGTCTCAAATTTCTAGGCCCAAGCAATCCTTCCACCTCAGCATACTGAGTGCTGAGACTACAAGCATGCACCCCATGTCTAGCTGAACTTTTTTTCAACTTGTGAATTTAAATAAGATGACAAGGCATGTGCATGAGCAGAACAAATAGTCACACCAGGAAGTAGAACAGGGAGCACCAGACACCAAGCTATTGTCCTGAGGATTAGCCTCAGGACAGTTAGGACACAGGGCGGGGGGGTCAGAATAGGGGGTCAGGTGGGTAACAGCCCCGTTTGGTGACAGTGAAGGTGCAGAGAGCAGTGGATAAGCAGCAGTGCTGCCGGCAGCAATGACAGCGATTGAAGAGAAAACAGACTCTGCATAAGGCCAGGGCTAGGACTTGCTCTAGGGCTCTAGGTTGCCAGTCTGGTTCCTAAATTCCATGTCTGTGGCATTTGCACAAATAACTCCTGAGCACTGGGACAGGAACTGCCAGAGTTTAGGCAGCACACAACAGTAAATTAGTATAAAATAAAAGCCCACACAGACATTGCAATAAAGCCTATCAGGAAACAACTTGAATTCTTCAGAGTTTAGAGCCTAGTTTTGAAAACTTCTGCAGCACAGCAAATCAAATACCCATAAGATTTCAAAATGTAAATTTAAAGATGATCTCAATTTGACAAGAAAGAGCACAATTTTATATGAAACTTCAGATGAGCCAATTATTAATGAAAAGTCTTTTAAAGTAATTTTCCCTTATAACCTAAAATACAGTGATGGAATGCATAAAATGGTACTTAGAATTATAGTAAAGCTTAAAGTCACTTGGGGTTTCTTGGTTGACATTCACAAGTTACAGGAACTATCAGAGGAATCATTACAATGTAATGTTATGCCAGTTGTTACTCCAGCTACAATTTTATAATTTCAAAAGTATAAAATTTATAATTTACATTTAAAATTAAATTCAGACTTAAAATTGACTTGTGGGAAAAGAGTATTTCCAGAAAGTTGTTCTAGAATAATGATCAGTTCAACATGTATAAAGACTTCTATTTTTAAATAATTTGTCAGAAATTTATTCCATTGTTAAACAGGCTGCAAAATACACCCAAAATCAATAGGAACAGTTACATTATAAGAAAGATCCATTTCAAAATTAAAAACTTACTTTCATTTCCCAATAGCAACTGACATAGCTTTCAATTATATCAAACAAAAATTAATTTGCTGAAAGTATGTGATGACACAAGAAATGAATTCGCAGAAAAAGAAGTCCAAAAATCAATCAAGATCTATTAATAAAGTCTCATTATTTGTTGCTATGTTTATAACAACAAAATTTTTGCAATTTGCAAGATTATGCTATTATACATCACTATAACATTTTGTAAATAATAAAATATTTTTTGTTTTGTTTTGTTTTTTTTCACTGTTCAAGGTTTATTTGGTGATGTAGTTGGTTTGACACTTGGTTACATTGTTCACAGGTAGATGTTTCCTTTTTACATTATATGGCAATGTATATTACTGATATATATATAATACACAAAATAAAATCCTTTAAAACAGTTATGTGTAAGACATGCAGTACTGGATTTATACACTGAATCCCAGGCTGTGACCAACTGGGGAAAGAGACTAGGCTTGGTCGGTGAAGTTACATAACAGAGCAACATACACCTGGTTCGAAGAGCAACTGGAGCCTGTGCTATGTTGGCCGTGGTGTCTGAGACGGTGGGGCTGATTTATAGTAACCAGGTTAAGACTACACAAGTGCCATCCGGCATCAGGACAGAACTGTGCGGTTTTGTGAACATATTCCTTTTTTTTTTTGTACCAGGGATCAAACTTGGATCCTTGCACTTGCGCAGCAAGCAGCGAAACCACTGAGCTAAATCCCTGGCCCACCACTTCTATTTCTAACTTGGGAAACTGATGTTTTTTTCCAGGCCATCTTAATACTACTGCTTCAACCACAGAGCAAATAAAAAGGACAACATGCACAACCTCCAACTAAATCCTCTTGCAGCCCAGACAGCAAAGTGGTACGACACTGAAAGACTTTAAAACTGCAGCTCTTTCTGGATTGCCCACAGGGTATCTGCACTCTTCTTCAGACGGGCCTCTTCCTCAGGAGTCAGGGTCACCTTCACAACATCTGAGATCCCATTTTGTCCCAAGACACAAGGAACACTAAGGAAGACATCATCCTTTATTCCATAGAGACCCTTAAGCATGGTAGAAATTGGATGCACTCTCCTGAGATTCTTCATTATACTTTCTGCCAAATCTGCCACAGACAGTCCGATGGCCCAGGATGTGTAGCCTTTGAGTTTGATCACTTCATAAGCACTGTCAACCACGTGTTTGTGAACCTCTTTCCAATGCTCCTTATCCCCATCAGTTCCTAACTCAGGGTGCAGATTCTTCAGGGAGACGCCAACAACATTCACTCCACTCCACACAGGCACACTGGAGTCTCCATGCTCCCCAAGGACCTATCCATGGCAGCTCAGGGGGTTAACCTCCAGCCTATCCCCCATCAGGTACCAGAACCGGGCTGAATCCAGATTGCAGCCACTGCCAATCACATGGTTTTTGGGAAAGCCACTTATCTTCCAAGCCACATAGGTCAAGATATCCACTGGATTGGAAACAACAAGCAACTTGCAGTTTGGGCTGTACTTTACAACATTAGGAATGATGAACTTAAAGATGTTCATATTACACTGGACCAAATTAAGACGGCTTTCTCCCTCTTGCTGACGTGCCCCAGCTGTGATAATAACCAGCTTGGAGTTTGCAGTTACATTATAGTCTTTGCTAGAGACAATCTTTGGTGTTCTAAGGAAAAGGCTGCCATGTTGGAGATCCATCATCTCTCCCTTCAATTTGTCTTCTATGACATCAACAAGAGCAAGTTCATCTGCCAAGTCCTTCATTAAGATACGGATGGCACAGGCCATGCCCACAGCACCAACCCCAGCAACTGTAATCTTATTCTGGGGGACCTGCTCTTCCTTAAGGAGATTCACAATCAGCTGATCTTTGAGGCTGTCCATCTTAGACTTCAAACCAAAAGGAACCGGGAGTGCAAGTTGGGCAGGCGTCGGGGCGCGTTGCTGTAAGGTCCGGACTGGTCAGCAGCATCTCAAGCACTCAGAGCAGCACCCCGAGGGGCCTTAAATGGAACCTCAAGGCTGACGTCAGGTAAAATATGTTTAAAGAAAAGCTTATTGTTTTAGTATCTTTGATGGCACTTTTTTCCTGCTTTCTTTGGGCTATTGGGGATTGAACCTAGGACCTTGCTCTGTCTAAGAAATTGCTCTACCACTGAACTACATCCCCAGGTCTTTTCCTGCTCTCTGAACAAAGGGCCTCCACACTTCTGTCTTACATTGATCCCACAGATTGTGTAGCCAGCCCTGTCTGTTACTCAGTGCTTTTCTGCTCCAGTCTCAGCTGACAGCTTTCATGCCACACAGTATAGGGGCTACAGCTGAGGTGTACAGGGTGTTTCATACAAAATCCAGTGTTCTACCAGATACAGTACTTCCTTCTCTATGGTGAGAAATGCAACCTTCAACAATTTGTTTTTATTTTGAAGGCAATATCCTGGCACACCTTAATAGTCCTAAAAACTTTAAGTACCAGGTCCTTTCAATAGGATCCATCCTCTACCCTCTAGAGCACATATATTTATCAAGGCTTCCAGCATGATAGTCACCGCTTGTTCACCCTGTCTAAACTGCATGAAGTCATCAATGTAATGGATAGATAAACACTCTGCAGGATTCCCAGATAATTTAGATCTTTTTGGACTATATCATGACATAAAATAATACATTGCTACATATAGGAGAGTTAATACTGAGGCAAACTGTGACTTTGTTGTCCATTCTATACAAATTTGCAATTATTCCTGAACCTTTTTCTTAATTGAATAGGGTAAAGATACATTTATCAAATCACTGGCTGCTTACAATTTCTTTCTTTCTTTTCTTTTTTTTTTTTTTCTGGAACAGGGGACCGAACTCGGGACCTTGCATTTTCGAGGCAGGCACGATGCCACTAAGCTAAAACCCTGGCCCTGGCTGCTTACAATTTAACTATTACCATATTTATCTCTAGCAAAGACACACCCAACAAGGCCAGTAAAATCAGGTAAAATCAAGACTAACACTTTGTTGAGCTTGTGATAGACTACAATCAATTTCCATGATCCTTTCTGCAGGGGCCAGGTTCGCTACTTAAATGGAGATATGATAGGGCTTACCATGATTTGACAAGTTTCTGTTAATCTTCCTAAACAGTTTTTGTTTCCTTTGATTTCCTCTACTGTTTTCCCCCTATTCCCTATTTCATTAATTTCGGCTCTAATCTTTTTAATTTCCTTCCTTCTGCTTGGTTCAGGTTTAGATTACTCTTTTTAGAGTAGGTTAATTCATATGAGATCATTCTTTTTTAATACCGTATAGGCATTTACAGCTATAAATTACTCCCTAAATTCTGTCAGCTACATTTCATAGCTTTAGCATGTTGTATTTTCTAATTTTCCTTTTGATTTCATCAACTCTTGGCCCGGGGGTGGGCGGTGGGGGGGGTTACCGGGGATCTAACTCTGGACCTTGTGCTTGTGAGGCAGGTGGCGGAACCACTGAGCTAAATCCCTGGCCCTCTTCAACTATCGGTCATCTAGGAGTGTGTTAATTCCAAATATGATGTTTTCCAAATTTCTTTGTTATTTATTTCTAATTTCATTTCATACTGGTCATAGGACATACTTTTGATTATTTCTATCCTTTTAAATGTATTGGAGTTTGTTTTAAGGTTTAGCATATGGTCTATCCTAAAGAATATTCAAGGGACTTGAGAGTATGTATCCTGCTATTGTTGGATGGAGTTGTCTGCTAAGCCTACTCTTTTTTATTTTTGTTTTTGGTGCTAAGGATCAAACCTAGGGCCTGGCACATGCTAAGCAAATGCTGTACCACCTAGGTATATCCTCATGTCCTGAGCCCCTACGTATACTTGTTTTATAATGTTCTTTACATTTTCTGTTTCTTTGTTGATCTACCTAAGTGTTCTATCTGTTATTGAAAGGTTGTATTGAAGTTCCCAACTACTATTGTTGAACTGCCCATTTTCCCTCCATTTTTGTCAGTTTCTAATTCATAAATTTTGATGCTTTGTTTGGTACATAACAACTATAATATTTTCCTGATGGATTGCCTTTTACAATAATAAAATATCCAGTTTTATCTCTAATAACTTTTTTTGTTTTAAAATCTATTTAGTCTGATATTGGTAGAACTACTTCAACTTTCTTGTGGTTATTTGCATGTATATTTTTTCTACCCTTGTACTTTCAATTTCTGTACCTTTAAAACTAATGTGTCTCCTATAGACAGAATATAATTAGATCTGTTTTTACTCACAGTTACAATCTCTATCATTTATTGGATTATTGATCCATTCACATTTAATATTATTATTGATATAGTATTTAATGTTATTATTCATATATACCTGCCATTTTACTTTTTTCTGTATAGCTCATGTTCATTCCTCTAATTTTTACTAATTTCTTTTGTGTTAAGTATTTTCTAATATAGTATTTTAATTTCTTTAATGTTTTTTCAATGTTTTCTGGGGATTTTTGAAGTTCTTGTCTTAGTGATTGCTCTAGATCTTACCATATCCAAATTAGCAGGAACAGCTTCAGATTTATACTAACTTAATTTCAGTGAGTTACAGAAATATTACTCCTATATATCTCTATTTCCTTACCCCTTTTATGGTATTGTTATACATGTTATATCTATAAATGTTATAGTACATTGTTATAATCATTACTTCCTGTAATTGTGTGTATTTTATGGCAGCTAAGAGAACAAGTATATATTTAGAGCTTGTATTATAACAATCTCTTAATTTATGATTTCTGATTTTTTTCACCAGTCCCCATGGATTTGAATTATCATCTACAGTAATTTTGAGCCCAATGCAAATCTGCATCAATCTCTTTTGCAAACCCATCAATCACTTTCGTGCTGTTAATGGCAAATATATTTCCATGTTGCAGCCCTAACAATACACTATATGCATATTATCTTACAAAACTGCTCAATCAATTAAAATACTAAGCAATAGCATTTATAGAGTCTTTTATAATTGCACAATTATATTTAACAGTGCTTTTTACTTTTTCTGGCTGGAACCACTTTCAGCCAAAGGACTTCTTGTAAGACAGTGCTGTTAGCCACAAATTTGGTTTATTTGAAAATGTCTATGGCCATACCACCCTGAATGTACCCAATCTCTTGGAAGCTAAGTAGAGTTGGGCCTCATTAGTACTTGGACTGAAGAATGATTTTAATTCACCTTCATTTTTTATAGATATTTTTATTGGGTATAGGATTCTTGGATGACAGTTTTTCTTTGAGCCCATTGAGTATGTTTATCCTACCTTCCGACCTCTACTATTTCCAATGAGAAATAATCTGTTGATTTCACTGGAGTTCCTTTGTAAGTGATAAGCCATAGTTCTCTTGAAGTTTCAAGGTGTTCTTTTTTGCCTTTCAGCATTTTTTATGACAACGTACCCATCTGTGGATCTCTTTGACTATTTCTCTTTTTTGTATATTGAACTATCTAGAACCTACAATATAATGTTGAATAGCAATGTTGAGGACAAACATCCTTGTTACTGGGTGAGAAAGATGGCATTTGGTCTTTCACCGTGAAGTAGGATGTTAGTTGTTCATGTCTTTGTTTATTCTTCATTCTGCATGGAATTCATTGAGTTTCTTGGGCATGAGATCAGTTTTCTCCAAATTTAAATTTCTTTTTCAGTTCTGGGATTGAATTCAAGGAGTGCTGAACTATATTGCCAGGTCTTTTTTTGCGGGGGGCAGGTAACAGGGATCGAACTCTGGACCTTGAGCTTTCGAGGCAGGTGGCGGAACCACTGAGCTAAATCCCCAGCCATCCCTACGTCTTTTAATTTTGAGATAGTATCTCACTAAGTTGCCCAGCATGGCCTCAAACTTGCAATTCTTATGTCTCAGCCTCCCAAGTAGCTGGGGATCATAGGTGTGTACCACCACACTTGGCTACACATATTTTAAATTATTGATTTAATAAAATTATTTCTTCCATAAAGAACTCTATGATTGGTAGACTACTTGATTATTGTCTTACAGGTTGCAGAGGCTGTGTTCATTTTATTTTCATATTTTTTCTCTTAGCTCTATTTGGAGAATTTTCTATTGCTGCACCTTCAAGTTGACTTATCCTCAACCTCAATATTCTCTAATCTGTTAATTTGTGCAGTAAATATTTTTCAGATATCAGTTCCATTTTGTTTTTGTTTTTGGTACTGGGGATCGAATTCGGGTCCTTTGGCTTGTGAGGCAGGTGGCAGAACCACTGAGCTAAATCCCTGGCCCATCAGTTCCATTTTTTAAAAAATATCTTCCACTTCTCATTAGGGTTATATTTTCCTTTAAATACTTGAACGTGGTATAATAGATACTTTAGCATCTGAATTGTTAATTTCTGCATCTCTATTATCCATTTGGTTATATTGATAAATTTTGCTCCTGGTTACCAGTCATGAATAAATTTCGTATTATCATGTATCTAAATTTTGTAGTCTTAAAGAGTGATGGGATTTGCTCTGGAAGGCAAGTTAAATTACTTGCAGATCAGCTTGATATTTACAAGATTGTATTTAAGCTCTGTTATTTTAATTGTCGAGTAGATAATGATAGTTTAGCCTTTCTACCAAAACATGACCTTTCCAGTTGCTTAACTGAGTGTACCTGTTCATCAAGGAGGACTCTCTCTGGTTGGTTGAATCTCAAACATCTTCAAACTCTGACCTTGCCTTATGGAGTATTGTCCTTTGAATGCATATCTCAGTGTTCAGAAGTTTCAAGAGAACATCTATGCAGATTTTTGAACTTTTACCTATATACCACCTTCCTCTTTGGTGCTCCCCGCTGTAACTTCCATCTGCCTCAGCCGTCTTCCACCTGGATCTCGGCTACCCCTCAATATCATCAGCAAGAACACTTTGTTCTGCCTGGATCCTCCTTCTTGCTCTCTGATTCAGAATGAGCCTTCAGACCAAAAACTGGGGCAACTATTTATTCCCTTTAAACACAGATGATAATCCTGTAATGACCATTGTCCCTGTATGAAAATATATATGTATTTTGCCCTGTTTTGTAGGTGTTTTAGTAGGAGGGTTAATCTGGCACTGTTATTCCATCATGGCCAGAGATGGTGGAGGTTATAAAGCTATTAAATGTTTAAGTGAAAGAGACTTATACCTCGAAGATCAAATGAGAAGCAGTGTTAATGCTATAATAAAAATTTCATGAGTTTTTCAACTGGTTTTTATCCATTTTTTTGCTTAAGCTCTTAGAAAAAAAATGTCAAAATGAAAACAACCTATTTACTAAAATAATTTATTTTAAAAAATTGAAAGGAGCTGGCCATGGTGGTGCACTCCTGCAAATCTCAGCACCCAAGAGGCTAAGGCAGGAGGACTGCCACCGTTGAAGGCCAGTCTGGGATACACAGTGAGTTCAAGGCCAGCCTGAACTACAAAGCGAGACCCTGTCTCGACACTCCTCCCACCCTCCACCAAAAAAAAAATTGTAAGGAGAAAATACATTCAAAAAGTGAAAAGTCAAATACATAAAAAAATACCAAGTGATATATACTCTATTCCGGATATGATGACCACGGATGAATTGGCAATTAGTGTGAGCTACTCTTGTCACAGGAAACCTTAATAGTAATTTGTATTTTCACTACTAGGGATTGAACTGAGGGCCTTCACACTGAACTATATCCCCAGCCCTTTTTATTTTTAAATTTGAGACAGAGTCTCACTAAATCACTACGTAGCCCAGGCTGGGCTCAAATTTGTGATCCTCCTACCTCAGCCTCAAAGAGTGTTGGGATGACAGGTGTGTGTCACCATGACAGGTTCTAATAGTAATTTTAAACTTTTTTTTTAGCGAAATGAAGACATTTGTCTGAGACTTTAACAAAGTAAAACAAGACTTGGGTCTCTCCACATACAGTTGAATAACATTTACAATCAGTCATATGTCAACATAGCTCTCATGGTAATAAGGACAAAGGGATGCCTGCTCTTTAACAATTTTGCAGAAGTCAAACTTAGCTCATTACCTTAATTTTGTGAGAGAAAAGGCTCAACTTGAAGTACCTGAAGTTGTTAACTACATCAATATTTCGCATTTGCAATATTTGTGTATTTTCAGTCTCAACTACTACATGGACTATTTTAAACGTATTTGTCAAATTGGAATTTTCCTTGAAAAGTCGAATGAAATAGTCTGTCCATTACAAAAGTTTTCAAGCCTTGAAACATAGGATCAACAAAAATTTAAGACTTCTGAAATATATTTTTGACAAGTCAAAATTAAAAATTGAAGGTTTATTTTCTTTGCATACTAAACTACGTAGTTATATATGCGAGGGAGGTTCCAAAAGTGCTTCCACAATTTGTATATGACAAGTACATTCCTCCTCTCATTTTCTTAATCGCTTAGTGTTTGCTGACTCCCTCCTGCTTTTCATCTTCTCTTTCTTCTAATTTAATCTCTCCAACAAGCGCTTAGAAACAGGTCCTACCGGAACGCCACCCTCTTGTCTTCGGCCCTTTCCGGCCGGCCGCTGCCCTGTGTTTCCCGCTGGGCTGCTCCCTGAGCGGCCCCGCCCGATGCCCCACCCACTGTCAGTCACGTGACGGTGCGACGTGCCCCCGCCCTCGTGCCTCGGGCTCACGTGATCGTGATCGCCCGGGGACTGAGGTCTGACCCCAGCGCCGGGCCTTCTCGGCGCAGTCTTTTCACAAGGCAGCTCTTCGGGCTCTGACCCTTCGGTCACCGGCGGGTCTCTTCACCCTCTCCGGGTTATCCCCGGAGCATTGTCAGCCATGCGGCTTCTCCCTGTGGCTTCAGGTGGGCCCGGGCGGGACAGTCTCCGCCTCCTGCCCGCCTGTAGCCCAGCGCCGCTGCTGCTTCTGCTGTTGAGCGGTTGCCTGGGGGCTCCTGGGCTGGCCGCAGGCTCTCGGAGGCCCAATGTGGTGCTGCTCCTTACCGACGACCAGGACGAAGTGCTCGGCGGCATGGTAACTCTTCTCTTTCTGCCCCGCCCCTCCACCTCCCTGGCCGCCTCGAAGGCTTCTGGCTTGTTGTTTCCCGATTTCCCCGCTCTCTCCTTTCCTCCCCCGGCTGCCTTGACCCTTGGTGGGTTTGGTTTTCCCTGCTGCTCAAGGCCCTTTATGCTGGTTTGATGGGCCCAGGACTCTGTTTCGTTTTCTGGGATGATTCAGGCACTGCACTGTTCTTCTTAGTCTGGACTTTACGGCTTGCAAAATTTTTGTTCACATCCTGAGATAAACATGTGGACGCCAGTTAAACTGTGTTAAACCAATGGGGAGCAGGTCCTGGAAAGAGCACGCAAGCCTTAATTGCTTTTCTTTAGGAGTAGAAGATCAGAGGCCAAGTTCAGCCCCTTTTATAAAGGACCTAGGCCACTTCTGCATTTGTGGCTGTGTGTATAATGCCTGTGCCTGGTATCAGTGTAAGTGCTGAAATGAACTAATGTGGTAGGTAAGCTGTCGAACTATTCGTTCGGAGTTTTGTTGTTGTTGTTTTTGCCTGACAATCAAAATTCAGTTAGCCTAATTAAGTGCTTGGCTGAAGAATCAAATACTGTCAGCAGTCCATGGGTGTTGTCATGTGACTTTATTCTTTCCCATGAGTTCATTTTGCTCCAGATACCTTAAAGTTCTGAAATTTATGACCTTTGGAACATTTACCCCCAACTCCCTTGCAGAGGCTGGAAAGGGGTTTGCCCAGCACACAGAAGCAGTTAACTCATTCCTTAAGACAAAACCTTGACTGGTCATCTGATCCTGGATCCAGCCTGTTCCTCATCTTTCTAAAAACAGTGCTTCAGTTCTCTTTTCTTTTAGTGGAATGCTGAACTATGAAAACTATCGAGGCAAGAAGTTCCTAGTCTTTCCTGTGGGGTAACACCTTAGCTCAATATCTTTCAAACTGCTGGTCTCAATTTTGTGAAATCAGTTTTATGAGTGACTACCAGCATTTTTGCTTTTCTTGGGATTGGAATAAAATGAAAATCTTATGTGTGTCAGAGAGAGAGAGAGAGAGAGAGACAGGCATGAAGTAAGATATACAGTGGACCCTTGCCTTAAGAACTCCATCACTTTGGTTCCTGAGGACTGGTGGCATCTCAAATTGGTTGTAAGTCAGTACAGCTGAGATCTGGATGTTTCCCTGGATGCATGCTATAGATAACAAGGAGCAGATGATTCTTCCATTAACCTAATTAACCCAAATTGTCAGGACTGTTGTAACTTGAGGGTCCACTCTATGTCATTTCTTCACTTATGTGGAGAGGGTTCTCTGAACTAAAAGATTACAAATTGTTGCTGTAGTTGGCAAAGTCAGCAGTAGTCAGCCTCCAGACTAAGGTCAATAAAATATAGCCCTCATACGGTTTTGATTTAAGGTGAAATTTTTCAGTCATCATCTTTGATAGTCTTTTATGTAGCTGCATCATCTTTAATACTTCACTGTATTTGTTTCAAGTATCATCTGTGGGAATTTGCTCTTAGTATTTTTCCCGGGGAATTATTTTTTTTCTTGATTATAAACATAATTATGCAGTGGACACACTGTTCACAGAACCAAAAGTTACCTTTTTAAAAATCATTCGAGGAAGAAATGACATTTGGTCAAAACCTCAAACAAAGGAAAAGGCCCTGATGAAATATAAGAAAAGAGTAAATATGTCCTTGCTTAAAGCAAGATGACTTCCATCATTAAAAGTTAGCCTTAGAATTACAACAGTTGTAAAACCTCAGAGCAGGTGTTCATGGGGCCAGGAAAGTAAATGACTGAAGGATTTCATGGAAGGAATTTTGCTTGAGATTGTAAAGTTTTCTCATGCAAGATTGTAAAATTGGCTGTTTAATGGCCTTCATGTATCCAGCCACACTGTCCATTCAGGCTAGCATGGACCCATACATTTTCAGTAGTGCAGTTTCTTGCTTAGGACTTGTTTGATTAAGCACAGATTATGGTTTACATATGTACTACTCTCAGCAATGAATATCAACTTCTTTCTTAGACTAAAATCAAAATTCCTCTGCAGCCTTGCATCATCATTTGGCTCCATCCCTTCTTCTTTTGGGACTTCCTCTACCATGCTGGCTTTATCTCTGCTTCTCATGGTGCCTCGCCTTCCTCTGGCAGCCTCTGCTTGTTTTCACTTGGCCTAGAAGCATCCTCTTCCAGATCTTGGCACAGCTGACTCCTCATCTTGGGACTCCGAGCAGCAGATTTCTCTCCTGAAAGAGGTCTTTCCTGCTCGCCGACCCACCTAAAGTACTTCTTTCTTCCCACCAAGTGCAGTCACTTCATCTTGGCTCATTCTCTTCTTAGTACTTATCACTACCTGAAATGATTGTTTCTTTATCTGTTAATTGTTTACATGTTGATCAGACAATTTGGTGATTAAGTCTCAGTCAACTAATGTGGGCCTTTTGCTGACTTATAGCTCACATTCTCATTTTCTCTCCCAGTGCCTTAGTAGTAACTTCGATTTTTCATCAAGCCAGTCTTGTATTTAACCCACTGTTGTTTTCCTAAGGATAGCATCTAGTGATGTTTTGAGGAAACCTGGTAACATTGCTTCTGAAAACTGGCACAGGTTTTCTGCAGCTCTAGCACTTTCTGTGATCCCATTAAAGAAAGGTCTTGTGAAATTATCAAAGCTTGTCTTGGTAAATTAGAATTCTTGTCTTTTCGAGTTTGTAGGTTTTCTATTAATATAAAAGAATGGGAGAATGTCATTTATATGTTGTTGAAAATGAGACTCTTATTTATGTAGTGATTTATTTGGACTTTCAGTTTTTATTTTTTTATTTATTTTTTGTTTTTGTTTTTGGTACTGGGGATAGAACTCGGGTCCTTGCGCTTGTGAGGCAGGCGGTGAAATTACTGAGCTAAATAAATCCCTGGCCCAGGACTGTCAGTTTTTAAATATGTTTTGAAATAATTCTTTAAACTGTTCAATATGTCTTAGATTTCAAAGATATTTGTGAATCATGATCTGCCTTACAATGAAATGAGCCTCTACAACGGTAGTTCCTGCTGTTAGGAATGTGAATAAAAATTATTAGTTGCTATGCAAGCGCAAGGACCCGAGCTTGATCCCGGGTACCAAAAAAAAAAAAAAAAAAAATTAGTGTTCCTATTTGTATTTAAATACCCTTGTCCTCTAGGATGAAGTTAATTGTTCTCTGTATTTGTCAGAATTTTACACTTTGAACAAAAACTGAAAAGCAAGGATGTAAACAAAGTAATTTCTGACCAGCCTCCATCCTGACAGAATTCCATGTACTGCTGCCTGCCACCTGGTTCAGGTGCTTACACTGAGGCAGTGAACTGTCTGATGCAGGGCACGGAGAGCTGGTAGTCAGAGAGTGTGTGTCTGGGCTCCACACTGAGTATGAGATTTGAGGCAGCCTCTGAGTCTCAAGGCCTTGTCTGGCTTTCAGAATCTAAGTGTGATCTTACTTCTTAAAGGTTGGAAGGCTCCTCTCATATTATATTTCATATTTTTTGACTTCTTCTAAAGGTGAATTCATGAAGATAGGTGTGCCATATCTACCTTGAAAGGGGGCTGGTGACATGAGGAAAGGGCACCAAAATTTCATGACATTGAAATCAGCATTGCTGGTAGTACTGTCGTCACTTGCGAACTTCCGTCCCAGCTTGCATAATGAGTCTCTGCACTTTTTTGGGGTGGGTAGGGGTACTGGGGATTGAACTCAGGACCTTGTGCTTGTGAGGCAGGCACCAGAACCACTGAGCTAAATCCCCGGCCCACGTCTCTGCACTTTTGCATAGAATACAACTGACTAAACAAATCTGTTTGATTCATCTTCAGAATCATACCACTCTCTTGGCTAATTTCTTAGTGTCAGTAGAGCTATTTGGGAGTAAAAGTTGAGTAACATATAACAAAGCATAATTTTGGTCTGTGTGTTTTAATTTATTGGAAGAAATTACTTAATGGATGTTTACTTCTTTTACAGACACCATTAAAGAAAACCAAGGCTCTTATTGGAGAGATGGGGATGACTTTCTCCAGTGCCGTAAGTTTTGAAACAAATCTTGTTTGATTTTGTGTTTATATCCTAAGAAACACATTGTTTTGGGAATCTGGTGTAATCTATGTAGGGGCTTTTTTTAGTTAAATATCTGATCTGAAGGAGGGGTTTAATATGCTATAAATTCTCTTAATTGAAATATTACTTCCTGTCAGTTGAAGATTAATTGCAAGTATTTTCTAATCCAGTCTGTGCTACAACTCAAAATTAGAGAATTTTATTTAGAACCTCATTGAGGTTTGAAAATAGATTGTAAGAGTCAAGTAATATTTATGTTATGTAACTTATTCTGTGGTAAAAGCTCATTTATCTCCAATAGCCAACCCTGACAAAGGTAATAACAAAATAAAATACTAGTGATTCAAATTCAAGAACTGTACGTATTACCCAGTAAATGGTAGTCTAGGAAAGGAAGGGTTGCTTAATAACAAAAAATCCACCCAGTAGTAATGCAGTGTTATACCAAAGAGCACAGATTCTCGAGCCAAATTCCCTAGTTTTGAGTACTTCTCTGTGCCTGTTTCCAGCTCTGTGACCTTGGGTAAATTACTTAACCTTTCTGGCTCTTGGTTTTCTCATTTGTAAATGGAGTTACCAGAATCTATATCAAGGTTATTGTAGTTAAATGAGTTGATACATGTAAAAGATAACATCAGAACTGGACTTCAAATAAGTACTACATGATTTTGGGTTATTATATTGCCTACCAATGTGATATCTGTAGTTGAAAGAAGAAAAATTAGATATTCATCTCAATAGGTAATTGAAAGTCCTCTGAAATTTTAGCATCCCTTCCTAATAACTTTTAAACTGATTAATATTTTAAACAAATAGTACACCTTATACTTAAAAGTGAAAGACTTAGGGCATTGTTGTTAGGGATGAGACAGAGGCATTATGTTTTTTATTTAATGTTCACTGTTTAGTCATTGCCATAAATCTTATGGAAATAAGTTATAAAACTATTGGAAAAAGGTCAAAATTATTATTTCCACTTTTTTTGGATTCACTACTTAGAAAACACAGGAAAATTATTGGAAAACTCTTCAGTAGAATTCAGCAATGTAGAAATGAAAAAATAAAGATACCTTTTTTTTCCCTGTACTGCAGATTGAATTCAGGACCTTGCACCTGCCAGGCAGGCATGGCACCACTGAGCTACATCCCCAGCCCAAAAATATCTTTCTTCCATGTAAAGAGTTAACAAAGTAGAAGAGAGAGAAAAGATCTTCATAATAGCAAAATACAGACTCTTTAGGAATAACTGGTGGTGGCCAGAAATGGTTAAGACCTATATGAAGTTACAGTACTTAGTGATAAAAATACTTCATATGTAGACATGCAGATCATTTTCTATGGAAATACAAGCAAAATAATTTATTCTAATCAACTCATAGCAAGACTTTTTTATTTTTTTTGTATCGGGGATTGAACTCAGGACCTTGCACTTGTGAGGCAGGTGAGATGCCATTGAGCTAAATCCCTGGCCTGCAGGACTTTTTTAGACTCAAGTGATTCTATGCTTTTTTTAATAGGTGCTGACAGCTGAACCCAGAGCCTGTACATGCTAAGCATCTGTTGTACTACTTACTGAGCTACACCCCTCACCTTAAAATATTTTTACATGCTAGAGGTCAAATTTGTCAAGGTTATATATTTTTTTTGGTACTGGGGATCAAACTCAGGACCTTGTGCTTTCGAGGCAGGCAGCGGAGCCACTGAGCTAAATCCTCGGCCCTATCAAGGTTATATTTTCAAAGGAAGAGATTGCCCAGAATACGGTGTGGCCATAAAATTAATGTGAAAGAAAAAAGAAAAGAATTAGGAGTTGTTGATGTAAAAATTAACAAAAGTCCAGCAGGGCATGGTGGCACACACACCTATAATCCCAGGACTCGGGAGGCTGAGGCAGAAGGGTTTTTCCGAATTCAAGGCCAGCTTAGACTACGTAGTTCAAGACCTGCTTTGAACTGCATAGTGAGATCCTGTCTGAAAAAAATAAAATAAAACCCCAAAAAACAGAAGTTAAAAAAAGAGGCAAAAGTAAAACTGGGAAGTATTTATAATGTGACCCAGTCATTCCTTAATTCAAATCTGTAACAGGTCAACAGGAAGTCAACAGCCCAGGAGGAAAAAAAAAAAAAGAGCAAAACACATGAAGAGACTATTTCCATAAACACAGTTGGACAGTTTGCATGTGCAGAAGTTCACCCTCACTAGTATTTAAAAATGCCAGTGCAGGCTAGAAGTGTAGCTCAGTGGTAGAGCTCATGCGTAGCATTTACAAGTTGCTAGCTTTATTTCCTGGTGTCAAAAAACTAAATTCAATATGAAAGACCAAAAAAATAGTACTAAGTCTTTAAAAGGGACAGTATTAATTTTAGCATGAATGTGTGCTTGAATGGCTATTCCTTCAGTGCTAGTGTGTGAGCTAGTATTAACATTTGTGAAGTGGCTTGGTGGTATGTACAAATATTACTAGGTAAAATGGGGAGAATTTGTTGACAGTAAATAAAGGAAACCTAATTAGACAAGGAAAAAAGTCTGCGTCCAGTGTATAACATGATACAAGAAATACATGAAGGTACAGATCAACCTGATCATGAACCTGTACTTCTCAATTACATTAGATTAAAGTAGCACTCTTTATCTTTGGTTAAGACCCTGTTTCCAGCATGCTGTGTTTCTAGCATATAAATATTATTTTTTTGCCAAATGACATTACATCTATTGTTATTTGTAGAAAGAAACCAACTGAAAAAGAAAATTTATTTTCTCAGTTTGACTTATCTTCTTTGGTGTCTTCATTATATCCCCTAAAAACAGTTCTGAAGTATGTCATGTGTAAAGAAAATCTATTCCATGAGAAATTCAAAATTTGAAGTTAAACTATTGAGTAGCTGCTTTTATTCTTTTTAGAAATGAGAAATCCATCTTTCTCATACAACTTTGTCTTTTCTGCTCCTTTTCTTTTTGTAGTATGTGCCAAGTGCTCTTTGCTGCCCCAGCAGAGCCAGTATCCTGACAGGGAAGTACCCACATAATCATCATGTTGTCAACAACACTTTGGAGGGAAACTGCAGCAGCACATCTTGGCAGAAGACCCAGGAGCCAAATACTTTCCCAGCAATACTGAGGTCCATGTGTGGTTACCAAACCTTTTTTGCAGGGAAATATTTAAATGAGGTATGCTGCATGGTCTTTTCCTTTTTCTTGTAACAGCTCTTTAAATGTGAAGTAATATAATTCCTCTTAATTGCTTTTTCCTTCGTATCAATTCAAGTCATCTTAAAGCGTTCTTGGTATATGTTTTTTTTTTCTAATCTGCCCATTGAAGAGCTTACATGAACATATTTACATGAGTTGGATATTGTATTTATTCTAGTATTTAAAAATTCTTCTAAGAGTAGTGCTGTCTTCCCTTTTTTCCTTTGGGAATTCTGCTTGTCATGTGGCTGTTATGGTATCTTTGTTTCCATTTCCCCTGTGTGAGGATCCAAGTGAAAAATTTTTTCTCTTAGACTCTTCCCTCAGATTTCTAACAGTCTTTCATGAATTATAACAACTTAATGCTTAACACATTTTCTGACCTGGAAAGTGAAAATGAACTGTGGAGAGATTGTGACAAAGGGAAAGTGCCCAGAGCCTGGGGCAGGCAGGACATTCATACAAACGGCTGAGAGGTTGGTGTGCTGGACTCATAGACCTGGAGGGTATGATTCCTCACTGTGACATGTCAGGCCAGGTATCATGACCCCAAGTCCACCACATTAGCATTACCTTTTAGTCACATTCCAGTCTTATGCCGGGGATTTAGCTCAGTGGTTTCGCCACCTGCTGCACAAGCGCCAAGGACCTGAGTTTAATCCCCGGTGCCAAAAAACAAACAGATTCCAGGCTTAAAGGAAGTAGTGTATTTGGGGGTGCTTATGCTTAAACTAGGAACACAGAACAAAGAAGATGTACATTTTCTTACATACTACGGTCTTAATATCTGATTTGAATTTTCTGTTCTACCTCTTCCCTCAGTAGTTGGGGAAATCTGCAACCTGTGGGTTTGAAGAACATTGAGTCAGTTTGAAAGAATTATGAGAAGTAGTAGAAAGTGTGATACTTGGTTATGGGGTTGGGACTATGGGTCACAAAGAAAACTTAATGTGACTGCATATTGAAGGTCATCTGATGTGTACATAATTCTTGGGGATTGAAGTCTGCCTTAAATGGGCAGTATTAAACTTTGTTGAGAAAAGGTGGGAGCATGCTGTGGTCTCTTCACTTACTCATCTCATCAGATTAGTTGGTAGATTTTATCAGGACAATTGAAATAATAGCCCGATAGCTCATAGTCTGATTATTTTGGTTGTTACCACCCACAAATTCAGTTGGACTCTCCTGTACCATCATAGCTGGTCATGGGAGATAGGCCACATGGATGTTTTTTCTGTAGCAGGCCAAACAGTAAATGTTTTTAGGCTTTGTAGGCCATGCATCTCTAGAGCAGGGTAGATACTCTGAAGTGAAAGACAGTGATTGCGTTCAAATAAAACTGTCAGCAGTAAAATGTGAATTTCATGTAACTGTCATATTTCACAAAATATTTTTCTTTTGATTGATAAATGGTTTTAAAAAAATCTTAGCATGCCAGCTGTACAGAACAATTGGCGAGCCAGATTTGGTTCATGGCCATATTTTGCCAATTCCAGCCTAAGAAGTTGCTGGGATTACAGAGTTCTTTGGTTTTTTTATTGATTTATGTGTTTGGGGAAATTGAGCAACCATTATGTTTCAGGCACTAGTTTTAAAAAGATTTTCAGTTGCCTGTTTCTGGTCTGGTTATGTCTGAGGAGTTCTGATGCACTTGTCTCTTTTCAGTATGGATCCCTGGATGCAGGTGGTCTGGAACATGTTCCTCTAGGTTGGAGTTACTGGTATGCTTTGGTGAGTGATTATTGAAGTCATTATTGATGATCACACACAACCCTACAGCTGTAAAATATATTTGATTTCTGACTTTAATACCATATATATATATTTTGCTTTGGATTTGCTGTGGATTAACTGTTTTGTCTCTGTGAAAGAAAATCTATTGAGTGGTGAGTCACTTCTCTCCAGATATTTTTCCTGCATTACAGTTTAGCGATGTAATTTACTGTTCTTCCTGGTCCATTTGTGGCTTTTAAGCTAAGATAAATTATTGAAACTATGCCAGTCTTGGATAAAGCCCTCATCAAAAAATCCAGTTCAGTATTGATATGAGTAATTGCCTTTTGTACATCTTATTACTGTTTAAACATAGTTTAGCCCAGCATGGGTTTAGACTTTCATATTGTATTTGGACTTCATAACAAATTTGTTCCTCTTTTAAATAGGAAAAGAATTCTAAATACTATAATTACACTCTCTCCATCAATGGGAAGGCACGGAAGCATGGAGAAAACTACAGTGTGGACTACTTGACAGATGTCCTGGTGAGTTGCTGGAGCCCTATATAAAGCTCTGTCCTTGCAGGCCTGGCTCACATTTGATTGAAGACTTTGCCTAGAAAATCTCTAGTCTTATTTATATTGGGTAATATAAATGGATAATGATTTAATCTAACTGCCAAAGAGTATTTCCAGCTGATTTAGAATTCCTGAGGGTGTATTTCTTCATATATAAGCCAGGCTCAGATCTAATCTTCTTGCAATTCCAGGAATAAATCTCTTTTCTTAGGACTATAGAGAATACTTTGTACAGGTTTCACTTTGTAAAGGTTCTCAGTCTTGACCCCTAGTCTTACTCACAAATTAAGACAGCCGCCTAATAGGCCTTGTGTGATAGAAATATGGGAATTCTTGAGAGGAACAGAGAGAGACGAGAGAGATCAAGTGAATTTGGTTCTTTCCTGAAGGGTTTTTAATGGAAACCTTCCATAGAACATCTATTCAATAAATAGTTTAGCTGCTGTCCTAACAGATGTTCAACAGTAAGTGAAGCAAAGTCTGATTCTCTGAAAGGTAATGTTGTGGCAAGATGTTGCAAGTATGCCATGTGTATGTGGGTATGTACATACACTCATTTGTTGCCTTCTTAGATGGGAATCTGTTAGAAAAGAGAAAAGGAGCTAGATAACACTTAAGCAGAAACCTGAGGAGGTGAGGGTATACTATCCAAATTAGGAGAAAGAGTGCTACAGTAAAGGAAATAGTAGGTATGGGGCTTCTGGTTGAACAGGAGTGTGCCTGTTCAATATTTGAGAAACCACAAAGGAGCTGGTAGGACTGGAATAAAGTAGGTGAGTGGGAAGCTGATAGGAAGTAGATACTGTTAGTATCTTTTGACTTAATGTTGGGAATAAATGAGGATGTATGAAAGAGAGCATGTATATGGGGTGTTTTCATTTTCGTAAAGTATCTCTTGTTAAGTGAATGAAGAATCTAAGTTCATAGGAAGTAAAGCCCTGGTGTTGATGTATTTGAGGTTTTGTTTTGTTTTTGGTGCTGGGGATTAAACCTGGGGCCACATGCATGATATGTGCTTTACCACTGAGCTACATGCTCAACCCCAGTATTTGTGCCTGATACTCATTTAGCTTAGCTACTTTGACTGGCATAATTGACATCTTCTGTGTATTTTCATAAAGTTAAGGTAGCTTCATCTACCTAGTCCATTATTCAGAGTTAGGTTGATTCTCTTTTCACATTCTTTAAGGCATCACAGATGTATATATTCCAAGCTTCATCAGTGTAAATACTAAAATGGACAAATTACTATTTCTTTCCATATGGATGAAAGAATTTCTAGATTGTGTAAAATTATCAGGATAGCAGTTGCTTTCTTAAGGTGATATGCTTTTCTGTTTTTTATCTATTGCCTAAAAAACAAACATTATTTAAACGGCATGCTTGCACATGACCATGAAATACAATCATGTCCTAAGATTAACAGCTAAAATGACCCTCTGCCCACCAGAACACATTTGTCTATTAAGTACTCAATTATTAGGTAGAATAGGAGATGACAGTTCTTTGTATGTGTCAGGCTAATGTCTCCTTGGACTTCTTGGACTACAAGTCTAACTTTGAGCCATTCTTCATGATGATCTCCACACCAGCCCCTCATTCACCTTGGACAGCTGCACCTCAGTACCAGAAGACTTTCCAGAATGTCTTCGCACCAAGAAACAAGAATTTCAACATCCATGGAATGGTAACATCTCCTAAGCCTTTCATGAAGCCATTCTTTGTGTAATTTTATAATATTCTTGTCAGGAAGCCTCTGAGCCATGTAGCAGGTTTTATTTCAAGATCTTTTAGAGATAATACTAGAGAAATAAGGGAAAAGGAACTAGTATAAAAGATGGGATAAACTTGCTTCACAGGTACAGATAAGGCTCCTGCCACACACCCAGTAAACAGCTGGAGAGTCCACGGGGAAGGGTAAGAGTGCCATCTTCCCGGGGTACAGGAGTGTCTCTCAGGCTGTTCTGCCTCCTGGCAGTGGCTGAGATGTCCCTGGGGACTGAGCTGAGCCCGAAGCAGCCTCCCCTGGGTAACTAACTCAGTGGCCCAAGGCTTAGGAAGAAGAGGGGTGGCACGGTGCAGTGTGGTTGAGAAGGGACGTTGAATGAAAAATCAAGCTAGTACACGGGCTACAATTCAAGATCACAACAACCCAAATATGTCTCTTGTGTCGGTTAACTTTACCTTTCTCTAAGGTTTGCCTAATAAGTCATTTCATTACCCTCTGTTTTCCTGTTCGTGACATTGACAGGACAGGTCCCTGGGAAAAATCCTATCATAGCAGGTCCCTAAACTTCAAGTCCACATCTAGAGAGTCCTTATTTAAATAAAAGCCACATTTTTAACAACAAAACAATTCCCCTACACCATTCTGTTTTTTGTTCACAAAACTTAAGCCACCATCTCCCAAACTTACGCTTCTCAAAATGTGCTTTAATAGGCTGTGCTTTCCTTGGCGCACAGGGTAGGCAGATCCCTGCTTCAAAGGCTGAAGGCACTGCTTTGTGTCTCCAAGACACAAAATTATAATTGCTTGTAAGACTGGAGAATGAGTTGAAGTTAGACCCAGTACTACTGATTTCTGGCTATGAAATGAGTAAGATGCTTAATTCCTGTACTATCTGTCTAAAGTAAGAGATTCTAGTCCTTTCATGTGATTACTGTAAGGATTAAAGTACATAAAAACATCTAACATACTACCTAGCATGCTGTAGGCATGTGCTTGTTAAATATGATTTGAACCTGAGTGAATTGGGTTTTAAAGTACAGGGGTATTTTCATTTTGTGTCCCAAAAGAGTTAATAGAAGTTACCATGACCAGTAAGTTTGAGAACTTCTGGTTAAATAAATCACTCTGCTACAAGACTTCTAAGAGGTACGTTTGGTCTAATATGAGTTTATAATAAAATTTTATGTTACATAGTATTTCTCAAACTTTATAACTAAAGAACAACTTGAACATAATTTTGGAGTTGGTTGCTGAGAGTTTTGTGAATAGACGAGAGAATAAATGCTGTATGGAAATGCCTTTGTTAAAAGTATGACTTCTTTAAATGAGAAGGACTTCCAGATTTGGAGTTGAAGTTTTAGGAAACTGATAAGAAATAATTTTCCTAGAGATCTAGGGTGATCAATATTTTGGGTAGAAAAATAGAGGGCAATGAAATGATGATTTTTTAGCCAAAATTTGGAGAAAGGTACAGTTAATATTTGCCCGATTATAGTTGGCAGTAGACATGGGATCAGAGTTAGAAATTTAATATTGTTTAGCTAGTGGTTTCCCAGTGACAGTGAATAAAGTCTCTTATTAATGGTAAAGGAGTGAAGGCATTTTACAGTTTTGGGAGGGTGTGGGAACTGAAGAATAAATGATAAATTAAGAACTTTCTTTTTTAGAAAAATGGGGCAAGGGAGAAAGAGTCTGACATTGCTTATATAGGTTCCAGTTTATTTTTGCTAAAGTATAAAGTGATCCTTTTTGTTATCTAGGAATCTAGTAGTTTGGTTATGATGACTTGGTCTTAACGTTTTGGTTTTTTTTCTTCTAAATTTTAGAACAAGCACTGGTTAATTAGGCAAGCCAAGACACCAATGACTAATTCCTCAATACAATACTTAGATAATGCATTTAGGAAAAGGTAAGAGCTACTACTACTTTCTGAGAGTGGTTTTAAGGACAGGAGACTACATCATGCTGTTATCATCAAAACAAAAACCAGCTAGGGAGTCATTGGGAGAGATGCTTGGTGGGGCATTTGCTGCCTTGGAAGCAGGCAGAAGTGCTTTTGCACTCGGATATATGAAATGAAGTGACCTTGGAACCCAAGGACTGATTAAACCATCTGTTTTTAGGGCTTGTTAAAAAATATTGCAAACTTTAACCAGTTGGTTGAAATTTTTTTCATATGTTTAAAGAAAAGGTCACCTAGTAAGAAATCAGCCCAAATATTTGCCTTTGCTGTTTACTTTCTCTCTTGATACAGTTTAGACCCAGAGGTCAGGAAACTTTTTCTATAGGGCCAGATATAAAGTTAGTGAATATTGTAGGCTTGCAGGCCAGGTATTCTTTGTTGCAACTACTCAGCTCTGCTCTTGTACCATAAAAGGAGCCACAATGACAGAACATGGCTGTGTTCCAGTAAAACTTCATAAAAACAGACAGCAGGCAACTTTGGCCCGTGAGCCATAGTTTACCAACCCCTGGTTTAGAAGATTAAACATTGTTGTAGCATAGGCCTATGTAAATCAACTTGTAGTAATCTGTACCAGATTGGTAACTTTCTCTTCTGATTATCTCTCATTGCCAGTGGCTATAAAAAATAAAGCTAACTGGTTATAAAATGCGTACTTTATTTCTTTGGAAACACTTTGGAATGACTGAATTACGTTCTTTAAGTTTACTCTTTTGCAGTGGCAAATCTGAGGGATGAAAATTTAGGATTTGAGCCTTTGGATTTGTTTTGTTGTTTTTATTTAGGGAGGATCTTTGTGTTTGCCCCTTTTGTCAAGATAGTGATATCTCAGCCATTGCCTCAAAAGTCCTCTTCGGGAGGTGGGGGGGGTGTGTAGCTCAGTGGCTCAAGGTCCTGAGTTTAATCCCCGATATGGGAGGATGGGTGTCCTCTGTCCAATCTCTGTTCATTTCCAGGTGGCAAACTCTGCTCTCAGTTGATGACCTTGTGGAGAAACTGATCAAGAGACTGGAATTTACTGGGGAGCTCAACAACACATATATCTTTTTTACCTCAGACAATGGCTATCACACAGGTGAGAGGTAGGGTCAGATACTTCAGTCACCATTTGGAAATAAGTACCCCTGGCAGGAGTTCTAATTTTTGTACAGCTGTGAACTTGGCACAGGGAGGGTCTTGCCCTCAGACCCCTCTGGTTAGAGGGCTGTGTCATTCCCACATGGGGAAATCATATGCCGAGTTACATGGTGTTCAAGGAGCAGGAGCAGACAGTGAGCTTAATGGCAGGCCTTGTGGAAGAAGTGAAAATTGAGCTTAATTTTAAGGGTAAGTGGAGCTCAGTAGGGGAAGATACTCTGGACAGAAAAACCAACGGAAAGTGACCTTGGAGAAAAAAACTTTCTTTCTAAATCACAGAATTCGTTTTTTGGGGTTTTTTTGGTCTCCAGACTGCTGTAGGAATTAGTCCCATGTCCTTGATTTTTTTGTCCTTTCTACTTGGACCTTCCATAGTTAAACAAATGTTTTCTTCTTTGCCAGTCGATAAGTTTCCACTTGAGAGGAATTAACCTGAGGCTGCTTGTATAGGAACAGATTGATTAGGCATTTAATGTATTATTGTGAATATTTTAAAAATTATTTTATTAGTATATGTTTGCAATACATAATGTTTATATTCATCTTAGGGAGTAGGTACATGTACTGACATTATCTGGATTCTTTTTATTCCCCTCCCCCTCCACTCCCTCCTTCCTCCTCCCTCTGTCTCTAGATCCCCTTTCCCCATGTTCTTTTTTTTTTAGTTCATGTTGTGATACATAATGATCATTCATTGTGGGTAGTTGCGGCCTATACTTTCTTTGTCTTCTTTCTTCTCCCCCTATTCTCCATCTCTTGGTCCTTTTCTGTTTTGCAAAAGATCTTTTTTTTTTTTTTTCTTTTTTTGAGACAGTCTTCCTTGTGTAGTTCATAGTGAGTTGTGGCCTTCAACTTACTAGCCCAGGCTGGCCTCGAACTCAGGGCAGTCCTCCTGCCTCAGTCTTCTGAGTGCTGGGATCATAGGTGTGCACCACTGCACGCAGCTAAAAGATCTATTTTTTTTTAAGCATTCAGTGTCAAGACTAGTGGAGCTGAGTGTAGGGGTGTGCTTTTATAATCCCAGCTACTCAGGAGGCTAAGACAGAGGACTGCTGGAGCCCAGGAGTATGATGCCAGCCTGGGCAACATATTGAGACTCTTTCTCATTTAAATAAGTACATACCTACATACACAAAAAGGACTGAGGATGTAACTCAGTACAGAGGCCCTAAATTCAATCCCTAGCACCAGAAAAAAGACAGACACTAATAAAATAACTTCTGTTCTCCAGATTTTCAGGTATGTAGCCAGTCTTCTGAATTCCTCCTACTTTCCCTATGTTTTTCTTGGTCTTTCTTTTTCCAAGAAAGTTTTGAAGTAACTCCCAGACATGTGATTCTGCACATCACCTGATTGTGCATCTGACTATTATATGTCATGATCCAAAGTTTACACTCTACTGTTAGTTTTTTGGTATTCTAAGTCTCATTTGCCACTGGTTTACTAGAAATGTGGGTCTTTTGTCTTTTAGAATGTCTCTCATTCTGAATTTGGCTAAATCCTGTCTCATGAGGCCGCCTCTGCTTATATGTACTCAGCATTTCCTTTAGATTGGTAGCAAGATAGAGATCTGACAGAAATTCCTATATTCAGGCACAAGTGTTTCCTCAGTGACACTACTTTGTGGATGCCAGCATTGATTGATGGTTCCAGTGGTTTCAGCCTGAGCCCTTCCTGTGAACATTTGTCGTTGAAGTTCCCATTGGTAATTGTTGCCAAAATCCATTACTTTCAACAGAAATTGCAAGATGTTGACTTCATAATTCTGTCCTTTTGCATTTACTTGCTGGACCTTTCCTCATCAGTTATTTGGTTATCTTGAAAAACATTTCATTCAGGAAAAGCAGGATACGTACTTTTGTCCCTTTTATTTGGCAGTATTTGGAGCCATGATCAAAGTATAAATTTTTATGTATTTGTATTTCGGCCCTTTCCAGTCGTTACTTTTATTCATTTTGTCCTATTGTAAACCAGGGAATCCCTTCTCATTTGATACTGAAAGATGATGAACTCATTGTTTTTCCTGTCTTACAGTAAAAAGAGAGCACAGCAAATTTAAGCTGTTAAAAAATGAGAAATAGTAGAACAAACAATTTTTAGTTTTGCTGTTGACTAAGTGAAACAAAATATGAGCTACACGTCTGTCTTGGCTCCATCTTTACCTTAGGCATTTCGTTTGCAGGACAGTTTTCTTTGCCAATAGACAAAAGACAGCTGTATGAGTTTGATATCAAAGTTCCACTGTTGGTCCGAGGACCTGGAATTAAACCAAATCAGACAAGCAAGGTACGTGTATGATTGAAGCTGATGCTCCGAACAGGTAGGTACTTGCCTGAGAAAATGATGCTGTTCTCCTAAGAATGCTGGTTAGGTTCCTCCTCCCATGAGGATGAAAGCTGCTCAGTATAAGATTTTCTGTGTTTATAAGCCTTGGAAACAATGACTCCTTTTTTTTTTTTCAGGTCCCCACCACCCACTCACTATTAAGTATATTTCCTGTTTACATATGTTACATCAGCATGCATAGCTTTTGTTCGTCTTTTGAGACTAGGTCTGTGTTCTGGAGGAGTGACTCTCAACAAGAGTGTTCATCAAAATTACCATCTGAAATTAAGAGGAATGACACAGGTTTGGGCACCACCCAGAAAGAACCTGATTGGCTTCCATGGTGTGGATGAGGACCCAGCATCAGCTTTTCTTTTCCTTTTAAGTATACAGATGATTCTGAGAGGACTCCTGGTTTGGCACTCACTTTTCTGCAAGGCAGACCCCCTTGGGCTTTGCTGTGTGTCTGTGAGTCCCATCTTGGGTAAAATGCAGGTTCTAATTTCTTACCAGCTCCTGGGTGATGTCTGCTGCTAGTCTGACTGCCCATTAAGTATAAGTCGTTAGAAATCCTACACTGAAGATTTTTTTCTTCCTTCTCTTCCCATATGGGACTCTTCCTTACTAATGCTTTCCTCTTTCCTTGGTTCTTGCTCCTAGAACTATCACTATGTAGCACGTTTTCCTGTTACTATTTCCATTTGGTTTCAGTGTCTTTTCTCAACCTGTTGCTTATCACCCAGAGACTTTGGTCCTGGAGATGGTGGGCACTGCAATCCAAAAGACTCTTCTCTGGTATTCAGGAGACCACTGATAGGCTCTGCCAATTATGTCTTCGCTCCTTCTTGATAATCACAGTTTCATTCCAAGCTCTGTGAAATCAAAGGAAATGAGCAAACACATAATTTAAGCTAAAATTGAAAAATAGACATCAACATGGGCCAGAGTTCTGGGTATATTGGGGACTTTGGGGACTTTTTCACTGTCTCCCTTTCATTTATTTCCTTATACCATGCTCTTATTGAAGTACTGTTAAAATTCTTGCAGAAAGGGAAAGCAGCCTTCGTAACTGTCTTTTGAATTTTCTTTGCTCTTAAGACCTACATCCCTCAAATGAGTCACTTCCCAGTACAAATTTCAGTGCTGTGTGAACAAGCTTGCTCTTTCAGAGGAGATCTGCAAGTTGGGAAAGTCATTAAATCTTGAAAGTGTTCAGGCGGCGAAACCACTGAGCTAAATCCCCAGCCCCCGGAATGCATTTGGAGGGTTGGTGGGAAGCGAACGGCTCCGGAAGGGACGGCTCACTAATCCCTTCTTCGTGGTGTTTCTTTTAAAAATTTAGAAACTTAAGTTTTACACAAACATTAATAAACAATAAAATTCTTTTCTTATTGTAAAAAAAAGTGTTGTATTGAGGTTGGCATTTAGAGCTGGTTGAGGAAACTGTGCCAGCAGTGTGTGAATTTCCAAGAAGTAGGGTCACTGGGATTGCGTATGACCCGTATGGGGAAGAAGACCAAGTGGGAACACCATGAAATGTGTCAGCCAGCTGCCCATGGAACAAACTCCTTTTCTTCAGGTTGACAGTGCCATCTAAATGTGAAAGTCAGATATCACCTTGTCTGAGCAATCTAAATTGGTTCCTAGGAAGCCATTTCAACAATAACATTTATTAGTATGTGACTGGTGCTGCTCTAAAAGTATTACCTGAATCACTCGTTCAATCTTTACAAGATACACTATTATCCCATCTTACAGATGAGGAAGCTGAGGTGCAGAAGTTAATTGGTTTGCCTAAGATTGCACAGCAGAGCCCTACATTTGAACTTGGGAAGTCTGGCTCCAGAGTCCATATCATTAACCATTACACTATAGTTTAGTCACCACATATTTAATAAATATCTCCTGCTGGCACAGTACACCAGGAACCTTGGATGCAGAAAAAGCAGTCTGAGAAGATCAGATCTTAAATCCCTGTGCCAGGGAGACCCTGCTCCTTAAGCAGTAGCAGTAAGTGAAAGCCCCTAAAGTATTTGTGCAGAGATGTGGCTGTTGAGAAGGATGTAGTCACAAAAGGTCTGCGAGAAGAATGTTCTGAGCAGAACAGTAAATGGGAGGCACAGATGTTGGAATAACCCAGGCTTGTTTAAGTGACAGAAGGGCCTGCTTTCACTTCCTTAGTGCACCATCTTTCTCACTTCCTGGCCTTGGTACACCCAGTTCCTTATGTCTGTGATTCCTACCTCAGACCCTCTTTAGCTGGCCAGCTTAGTTGTCCTGTAGGGCTTTGTTTTAGAGGTTCTGCCTAGGAAGTCACTTTGGATCCTTCCTCGACATGAGGTAGGTGCCCGTCCTACATGTTCCCAGCTGGCCTCACACTCATAGTCTCTTGAGTTTCTCTGTTTACTCTGATGTCCCAGAAAAGAGGAATTGTAGACTCAGAGTAGACAGCCCTTAACCTGCCTACTCTGAGAGACGTCGACATTAGTTGAATGGGTGTTACCAAAAGATCATATAGTAAATGGCAGAGTCAGACTGACAGAGTACTGTCTGTTTTCATAATCCATGATTGTCATGCTGTTGTGTTAATAGATATTGTTGGAGACAAGTGAAATGCTTCAGCTTTCACCTAGTTCCAAGGATGTTGAGCCATTCAGTGCCAGGTGTCCTGTCCTATGTGAGTGGCAGAGTTGCATGTTTGGCAGAATGAACTGAACCATCAACAGCCTGACAGCCAAAGCAATCCACATTTGGCTAACTCATTGACTTTGCTGTGTGTCAGCTGTTTGGGAGGTGGGGGAGGTGCTGTGTGGATGCCACAGGTTGTCTGATTTTGGTTGCAGAAGTTCTTAAAAGGATTTTCAGAGAGGAAAAGGTTAGTACGTGAACTGGAATGGCAGAACATGGTCCAGGGGAAATAGAACTGAATTGAGAGGAAGACCTTTCATTGGCTGTAAGACTGAACAAAATAGCCTTTGCTTTCCCCAGTTGTACAATTGAGACGTTACATCTCCATTTCTGAGTATAACTGGATGATTCCCTGGCTGCTGCTTTATTAGGGAAGCTGGAGCTGGGGCACATCCAGCTAGAGCAGCCTAGGATTTGGGGGTTCTCTGCTTTCTCATGCATGTGTGGTCCCTTTAACCAGTGAGCCTGGGGCACCTTCTGGTGTGCTTTGAGCCTTTTCTCCAGTATCCTGCATGAATTGTTTAGCATCAGAGCTTAAGTGTCTTTCTGGAAACCTAATGTATTCTGAGAGTCTGTTGCCTTCTTTCCAGTAATTATGCAGCACCATCATTTTTCCAGAGCTAAAAATAAGCAAAGTTAACACTTGGTATCCCTTGATTTTACAGCCCAGGATTTGTAGGGGTGTTTATTTCATTAGAATGTCTGTGTGCTTGAATCCTAAGAACATTTTCAAACTGATAGGTTGCAATGTGTAGAATAATTTATTTTGGTCTTGTGAAAGCCTTTTCTGTTCGAATCTATAAAAGAATATTTAAGTTTACTTGACAATGTGATAAAAGCAGTGCCATTCTAGGGACTTGAAACTCTGATGTTCTGTAGTCCATAGAATCTGTTCTGTTGCTTGGTTGTGTAAAACCAAAGGTAGGTATAATTGTCTTTTGAACTCTATTCCCACTCAGTGTCCCCAAGAAGTTTTCCATCTCCTGACATTTGAGACTGCTTCTTAGGCAGAATCTTGAAGGCAATTTGTCCATCACATTTAGGGAAGATGCAGTAAGTGGAGACATCTGAGAAGAAAAGAATCCTGGGATGACAGGCTTGTGGTATTTGTGCCGGATCTTAGTGACTCTGACTTTTCATGCTGACATTCACAGGCCTTTCTTTCCACTGAGCAAACACTAGTAGAGTCTCCCATCATATAGCTGCTGGCTGTTGAAGTGATTATGGTTGATATTAGCAACCACTGTTCTGTGTCTTTTTTTATTTTGATGCTTACCCTTTTCCTTGTAAAACTGTCTTGGACACGTTAATAGTACCTAAGGGACTGGCTTCCTTCTCTTCATGTTACAGACTCTGGCGATCATGTCTTTGTCTTCCTTCCTGTCGTGATCTCCTCCATATTCACACACAGACTTGACGACTATATTCCAAGCTGCTCAGTTTGCCTGGGGGTCTCAGAACTAGGAAAATTATCTGTAACAGTAGATCTGTGTAATCCCTGGGGACATAGCTGGTTTGTTTTGTTTTCTTTTCTTTTCTTTTTTTCTTTTTTTGTCTCCGTGACATGTGCATTGCCTCTCCCTTGATTGTCTCCACTGAATGGCAATTTTTAACAGCTGCAGAAGTACACTAATTGATTCAGAGGTGGGATATATATTATCACTCGCCCTCTGGGAGCCAACCTGGCCATCAGGAAATTTAACCCCTGATGGACAGTGATCCACAGATGTTTTGCCTTTCATATCTGTGCTTTTGGTTTTGTTTTTAAATTAAAAGTGGTAGGGTTAGTTGGATTTTTTTTTCCTAAGTTTTCTCAACAGTTTTGAAGACTAAGTTCAGTAAAAGTTTTTCCATTTACAAATTTTTTCCACTTTTATTTCATTTGTTCATCTATAAAATGAGACATGCTGCATCCTAAGATTGTAGTAAGGGATAAGGAAAAATGTTAGCTATCTGGCACAGACCAGTGTCAAACTGTAGTTCCCCCTTTCTTCCCTGGTGGATAGTCTTCATTCATTCAAAGGCTTTTTCTAGTCTATGGCCAAGTGACTTTTGGCCTGTGCTTTAGGTTCCATTTAGACCTATTCTGTCTGTTTCAATAGCCACCATCTGCAGTGTTTGTTGAATACTTGAAATGGGGATAGTCTGAATTAAAATGTATTACTATTGTAAAATATCAGATTTCAAAAGCTTGGTTCAGCCAAGCACGGTGGCACATGTCTATAATCCCGGCACTGGAGAGGCTGACATAGGAGGACTGCTGCAATTTCAGAACTAGCCTAGGCCACTTACTGAGTTCAAGACCAGCCTGAATTACAAAGTGAGACCTTATCTCAAAAAGCAAAACAAAAGTTGATTCAAAAACAAATTAAAATGTAATTTATGTATCTTACCTGCTGAAATAGTAATATTTTTATATATTGAGTTAACATATATACAGTGAAATTCACCTGTTTTTAATGTGGCTATCAGATATTTTTAAATTACATATGTGGCCATATTAATATTGAGCTTCATGCTGGCTTAGGTCCTGTACAAGCATTGTATACGAAAGAATAATTTCATATTAACCAAGAAAATAAGAGAATGCAAAACATTCTCTTTAAATTCTGCAATGTTTATTTAAAAACATCTATATTCTTTAAGGAAACTTGTTTGTTCATTTTTGAGACAGGGTCTCACTGTGTAGCCCCAGCTGGCCTTGAACTCACGGCAGTCCTCTTGCCTCAGCTTCCCAAGAGCTGGGATTACAGGCATGTAGCACCATGCCTGACTTCAAGGAAACTTTTATTGATTTTTTTTTTTTTTTTTTTTTTTTTGGTACAAGGGGATCGAACTTGGGACCTTGCGCCTGCAAGGCAGGCAGTGGAACCCCTGAGCTAAATCCCCGGCCTTGTTGATGTATTATTAGTATAAGTTTCTTGGAGCCTTAATCCTATTGCAGACTTTTTTTTTTTTTTAGCAGTGTTGTCACTTTGAAAAACTGTAAAATGAATTGGTTATTCTTGTTGGTGGCAAGTATTCAACTTTTGAAGCTTTTTAAAATGTTAGGAATCAATAGGAAGTCAGATTTAGTGAACTAATCTGAATAATCAAGTTGGAGGACACTATATAAAAAACATTAACCCAGCATTTTTTTCATGATTCATAGCAAGACCATTCCAAAGGAGTTTTTAAAAATATATTGGTACCTTGGTTCACAACCTTAATTTGTTCCACGATTTTGGAAAAGCTGGCCTCAGTAGTGTTCATCACCTGATACAGAGTTTGCAAACAAAAAATTTTGCAAAATGCTTCTGTTTGTGAAACATTGTTTGCAAACAAAAGTGTTTGTGAACTGAGGTACTGCTGTATTTTCATCAGTAACAGTCTTGGCAGAATAAATATATTATGTCACAGGCGCTTATATTAGAAGCTCTATAAACCTTTGTTTTGTTTTTTAAGTTGTTTATATGAAAGTAAGCTGTATACAAGGTAATAGTGACTGCTGTTTATCTCAAGTGGGTTAGAGCAAGGGAGCTTTGGTACAGATAGGAAGACAAGACAAGTTGTGTTCTACATTATTTCCTTTTTCCTCATTTTCAGATGCTTGTTGCCAACATTGATTTGGGTCCTACTATTTTGGACATCGCTGGCTATAACCTGAATAAGACACAGATGGATGGAATGTCCTTGCTGCCCATATTGGTGAGTACAGAGCCCTCAATCTTGAGGCGAAACTCAAATAAATTCCAGGTTATCTAAAGACTTAAAAGACTAAATTTTAAAGCTGTTAAATTTGGGTGGCAGAAAATAGAATTTTTTTCTGATCTTGGGGTAGGATGGAGTTTTCTAAAGAAAAGACTTAGAGGACCACATGCAAACTCTAGCATTCTATACATTCCTCTTCCCCTTTGTGTCCTTAGAGTAGTGATGGTGAACCTTTTAGAGCTTTCAATAAATAACAAATAGCTCCCTACGGCACACATGCTAGAGGTTGGTTACCACTGCCCTAGAGAGACCACCATAAACAAAGTTAAGACAAGTGACAAACTGAGAAAATATTTGCAACATACATGAAAAGGGTAGTCTTAATAATAGTCTTAATATGAGTTCTTAGAAAATGAAGATTAATATATTAATTTTTTTCCTGGTACCAAGGATCAAACTCAGGTCTTTGAACTTGCAAGCCAGGCACAGTGCCACTGAGCTAAACCCCCAGCCCTAAGAATGCTGTTATCTTTATCACAACCACATGCCTTTGCTGTTTTTCCTTAGAGAGGTGGCAGTAATTTGACTTGGAGATCAGATATCCTGGTGGAATATCAAGGAGAAGGCCGCAATGTCACTGACCCAACCTGTCCATCCCTGAGTCCTGGAGTATCTGTGAGTAGTAGCTTGCACTGACTTAGACAGCTTTCTCACTACAGCACACAAGGGCAAGTATTGAAACCCTTGAGTATCGCTCTTTTGTCATCTAACTGTGGGAGACTAGATTGACAAAGGTAATTCAGTAATCCGAAAATGATGCTGCCAACCTATCATCAGAATGCATACTTTGGTTTCTTCAAATGTTTGTAACAAATCCCTGTATCTGCCCGTATTCTTCCCAGTTCTCTTTCCATGTTTCCTACCCCTCCCAGTAGTAGTACCGTTTTCTGTTAGGGATGGCATCACTGGCATCTGGTGGAGAGATTGACTTCCCACTTGTTACAGCCGTCGTGTGTACCTTGCATTGATGGCAGCTGAGGCAGGTCATGAAGGTGGCAACAGCCACCTTCTGTTGGCCTCTCTCTGGGGAATGAGAAATTGGCTTTCATTTGAATTTGATTCTTCTGACACCAAGTGTAATGATACAGTAAAGCACCAACCCAAAGTGGAATAACAGAGGCTATAGAAGATAGGATAAAATGAGTTATGGTTAGGTTGTATGGGTGACAACACTCTTAAATAACTTATGTGGCTAGGTGTGTTGCTATAATCCCAGCACTTGGGAGGCTGAGGGAGGATCAGACTTCAAAACCAGCTTTGACTGCATGAGAGCTTGTCTCAAAAAGCAGATGATTCTACAAAGCTCATTTTAGCTTTTTTCCTCATGTTTTAGGATCATAGTTCTAACAGTCCTTGAAGTGACTCATGTGAATATTTTCTTCTCCTTGACAGTGTATACATTTTACAGATGTTCATTTCAACTAATTCTTGACAGGAGATTACCAGACAGGGCTGGCAACAGCCTGTAAATGGCAGTCGCATATTTCCTTCATCAAGTTAGCCATCAGTAAGGAAAAGCACTTCACTTCTATTTTTGACTCACTGGCTTCCCTGAAAGGTTTCCCACATCTGGCTTCAGCCAACTTGGTTACCCCGTAAGCAACTAGGTTTTTGTTACCATGGAAGAAGGATCTTTTAACTTTTTAACTTTTTAAACAGCAATGTTTCCCAGACTGTATCTGTGAAGATGCTTATAACAACACCTATGCTTGTGTGAGGATGATGTCAGCACTGTGGAATTTACAGTACTGTGAATTTGATGACCAGGAGGTAAGAGGGATGTCTGCCTGCACATCCCACCCCTGCGTTTGTTGTCATGCCTTATTGGGTGGACTCACTGCATAAGCGTGGCTCCCTAGGGAAGATGTGGTGTCCCTTCTCCATACTTCAGCTTAGGTTTCCTTCAGTTAAGAGAATTCCATAAGGCCATGCTTTGCTTCTCTGATCCTTCTAAATGGGATTTCCACTCACACCACCATCCAGACACACACTTCAAATGCATAGTTCACTTTTTCAGAATAATACATGCCTACTGTGCAAGCTTCCCTGGTAGTTGGGGTAAAATTGAAGCACTGCAACTTCAGCGGAGGTGAGAGGAATTGGAGTATTTCCTAGAAAGCTGACCAGCTAACTTACTCAGAAATGCTTGTTCCCACCATAGCAGTCCTGTGCTCCTCAAAGACCCAGGAGCACCACCTTTGGGAGACGGTGGCTTTTTGGCCAACAAAGATAAGTGTAGGTTATCTGGAGGACAGCATGATCTCCAGTCCCTGGTGATCCCATATTGCTAATCAGCATATGCTTACCTGCCCCATCCAGCACCCCTCATTAATCATATGAGACAGATGCTTGTCTGCATTTCTCAGAAATTGACTTGAGCACTGTTGCACATTCAGCTCAGGAGCACATTGGACCACCACTTTCCCTCAAACTCAGTCCTTGTTCCTCCCTTCCCCATAATGTTTATCAGTTTGATAATTATATTTGGTGGTCTGAGGGCAGCTACATGAAGCCATGCTAAGCAACACTTACCAACGTCTAGACTTATCATTTGACTCCACTTTGAAAAAGAGCATACAGCTAGAGAAGGAAGCCTTGACACTAGATGTGTCTAATGTTAGAAATCTCTTGTCCTTCCCTGATTGCTGTTATACACCCAAAGCTACTTTTTAAAATAGGGAAACAGCATTTGTATAACAAAAGTTAGGGTGCTTTTCATACACATTCTTATTTGAATCTCACAATTCTAAGACAAGCCTTCAAATGTTAACTCTCACTGTTAGTCATGACTAAGTCTTGCTTCTGAGACCTTGCCATTGAGGCCCTGCCTGTGTTCTGTGCCTCAGCTACAAGAGGCAGTAAGTGTCGTCCCCGTGCTCTCCCAACTGCCTGAAAGCACAGGGTGTGCAGGTGGCCCCTTCCAGCATGGGGCCGTTGACCCAAAGCAGTTGAACCCCAGCATAGATGCACTCTTATGTCAAGTACACAGTTGGCCTCTTTGAGGACGTGGAGATAAGATGATAGCCCACTGGACTTTGGTTTTTTATCTACCTCCTCCTTTCCCATTTAGAAATAACTCACATTAGGAGTATTTGTGCAGATACAACCCATGCCTTTTTTCTTTCCTCAATCCTTTAGACGTTTGTAGAAGTCTATAATCTGACTGCAGACCCAGACCAAATCACTAACATTGCTAAAAGTATAGACCCAGAGCTTTTGGGAAAGATGAACTATCGGTTAATGATGTTACAGTCCTGTTCTGGACCAACCTGTCGTACTCCAGGGGTTTTTGACCCCGGGTAAGTTTCTGGTCTCTACTTCGCCAAGTTGCCTCTAGTGGTCCTGCTGTTCTGGGCTGGGTCATTTTTCCTTTGAGCTAAGCTGTTCTGCTCTGGAGAGGGAATGCTGTGTTCTTGCTGCTTCAGCTATTTGAAACCTTGGCTTTTCACTGCGATCTGCTGCTTTAACTGCAGATACACCTCTGCTCCCCGTGTGAAGCTCTTCTCTTCCCTTGCTGTGATTCTTCTCATGGTGTGACTTGGGTGGCACCTAGGCTTCTTGAAGCTTTGACCCTTTTCCCACAGCTTCCTTAAAACTCTAGTTACAGAAAGTTGAATGTTTGGGCCGGGGATTTAGCTCAGTGGTGCTTCCGTCTGCCTCACAAGCTCAAGGTCCTGAGTTCAATCCCCTGTACCAAAACAAAACAAAAAATTGAATGTTTACAGTAGGTTTCATATTTTAAACACACATAAAAATAAATGTAAATTTATTTATATAAACCTGCCACATATGGAAGTATAAAAGACATTTATCATCTGCCGGGCCAGATTTGTTCTACTTGTACCTCTTACACAGTAGCTTGTCAGCAGAATGCTGGGTACCAATATGTTATGTACTTGAGCTGCTAAGGCAGGAAGTATATCACTTATTTGAAGATTGTAAGGTTAAAAATCAAAGTGTCACTCAATAGGAAAGGATTATTTCAGTTCTTAGGTGGCACTGTAGGAGAGAAAGAACTGATGTCCTCAGTTGATGGAAAGTTAATTTATTTAGCCATATTTATGTTAAAATTTTGGAACACAGCCACACATATCCCTTTACATATTATTGATGGCCATTTCTGCATTTCAACTGTAAAGTGGATTGCTTAGGACTATATAGTCCCCATTCCCTAAAATATTTATGATCTAGCCCTTTATTAAAATGTTGGCCAATCACAGCTCTGGTACTAAGACCTTGTCCCACAATTCTGTTTCTAAGGAGGTAAAATGCAGTGTCATTTCTCACCTGCACTGGCCAGTGTGTATTTTTTACATCTTCTAAGTCCCAACCTCAAGTTACCTTTTAGCATTTACTCTACCTTTCCCCTTGAGTGGTAAAATCATTGAGTTTTTCATTTTGTGCTGTACATTGTACACGAATGCCATGCTACTTTATTGGTGGCCAGAGAGGTTACCAGCCTGTCTGAACTCATAAGCCAGATTCAGACACATCTGAGGTGCACACTTGTGCTTTCCTGCCAGTCTGTGTCTTACTGTACAAGAGCAGAGGGCTGTGAAGTAACAAAATCTGTTTTCTGCCACCTTTAAAGATTAACCTCCTTAGATTTTTCTCTTCTGTTTACACTACGTGATCTTAGTGCTTGCTGGCTTACAATCAAAATGTTCACAACTATTAAGTCCTCATGTTTTATGCTACAAACTTTCCTAGGAGATTCCTTTCTGGTGATCTATTTCTTTTATATATCTTCTTGCTAACCTTCCCATTGGCTAATATTCTGACGTAGTACTTAGGGACTAGCTAATTAATGTGACATCATTTTCTTGTCTCCAGATACAGATTTGACCCTCGTCTTATGTTCAGCAATCACGGCAGCATCAGGACACGAAGGTTCTCAAAACGTCCTCTGTAGAGATGGTGTGCAGCCTCCACATTTGGATTCTTGCACACCTCTTTCTGATCAAGTGAGCATAGTAGGTATCTGTAGGTCATCTTTGAGAACACACCTGGAAGAGCTTTGGACTGGCTCTAAGTCCTGTTTGAAAAGCAACCCAATCAGCCGACTTCCTTGTGCAACTTATTAAACTGTGAACTCTGCCCATGAGTCAGGAGTGGCTTTCCTTGGTCCTTCCCTCAGATGGTACCAAACACTCCTGAGGTCTTTGTTCCTGCCATGTCCTTTCTGTTCTGGGACCGTAATTTGATTATCCTTTGTGGTCAGAGTCTGAATTTGTAAATCCATTCAGGTAAATGGCAATACTTTAGGACAAAACAAAAAAGAAAACTTGTTTTATAGCCTGACCTAAAAGCAGAGGACTTGCATAACATTTTAGACTGAGCACCTCAATGTCAGAAATACTAGTATCACATGGCTTGAATAACTGTCAGAGCTGAATCATCTGATTAAGAACAATTTCCACTGCTTTTAAGTAGAGATGCATTGTTTATAAAATCTATCACAGTGTGATAAATTAAGGTGGCAAGTTCAAAACATGTCAACCAAACTATTCATTTCTTTGGGATTCTGTGCTGGTGCTGCACTAAGAGAGCAGGGAGCTCTGTAAGGCTAATTCCAGGTAGCTCTTAAAGGTGACAGCTGTCTGCTTTCCAGTGGCTGCTAATCCCACGGAGGGCCAGTCAGCACTAGCGGTATTAAAGAACTGTCCCTTGTCTTGAGACTTCATCGATGCAGGCTGAGGGTACATTACTGGGGAGAAGGAATGGCCAAGGGCTGTGAAGGCCATGTTTGCTGAGAGCCTAGTTAGGGCTCTTGGGTTGGCAGGTTATAGGGTTGGACTTGTATGAAGTGCCTGTCCTGCAGTGTCAGTGCCATATGAAGTTATTTTGATTGTCTGCATTTTGCTGTCATTCTCTTCATTTAAGATGTACAAATTTCTTCTAGTTGATGGCAAAGTATCAACTACTTTATCCCACCTTTTCCCTTTTCAGATAGGTTCTTCTGAGTTTTTGGAGTCTTACACTGTAATTAGGGCTCTATTCAGTAGTCCCCCGTCAAGTGAGATCTGTCTGATTTTTCTGTTCAGCACGCCTGCATTTTTGTTTCTTGGCTTGAAGACCAATTCCATTTCTAACATTTTCTTCACAAGAATGCTAATTGGTGGTGCAGACAGCAGGGGAGAATGTTGTGATTTATAACCTGTTCAACTCAGGCAAAAAGTGATTTTAGCTTTATTTAAGGCCTTCTGTCGAGCTTTAAGCACTTTGTAAGACATGTAATACATGGCCACAAGTATCTTTTCTATCAGAATTCAAGATAGCCATGTTGGTTTAATAGCCATTGGGTTTATTATCTTACCTCATATCTCCCCAGCAACTGTGATTATCTAGAGTTGAAAAGGCAGGTGAAATGAACACCTCTGCTGTGAATATTTGAGATGATAAAAAAAAAAAAAATGTAACTGAAAGCAAAACTACAATGTTGAATATGGGTGTTGGTTTTACTCTCAACATTTTTGGTCAACTTCAACATTAATGAAAGTTGGCCATAGTTATTCCAAAATAAAAAGAAACCATCTCTTACCAGGTCTTGGACTGTGACGTCATATTATTCAGTTTTATGGTGTTGGCTTTTAAAAGGAGGTGAAGTCATGAGAATGACCCAGGCCAGCTGCTGCTAGTAGTGTCTCTGCTACAGTGTTCTTACACTGAGCTCACATATTTGGGTGGTGGGATGTGGTGAGGTTCTCTCTGTACCTCTTTTAGCTTTGGTGTCTTTCTTACCTAGTCTTTGAGTGAAGAGACCTCAGTTTATATCTTAACCGACTGCAAAATGTACTGTTTTCAGAATTTATGTATGAGGAACCCACTTGCAAAAGGTTCACTTTGTTCTTAATTCTGCTGATTGGGATTTTAATTATTTTCCCTTTTAAGGTCAGGTCTTGGCCAGGGATTTGGCTCAGTGGTTTCGCTGCCTGCTGCGCAAGTGCAAAGGCCCGAGTTTGATCCCTGTTACGGGGGGGAAAATAAAAAAAAAAAAGGTCAGGTCCGTGTCTTTTGGTGCCCTTCAAAATAGAGGACCATAAATCATTCAGATGAACAGAGGCCTTAGGAATGAAAAGAGATTTTGCCTTACAAGATTTCCTGTTCCCAAACTTTCCCTCACATACAGTTTTAAAGAACACATTTTAAGTATCTTTGAGCTTGACAGACGGTGCTGTTGCAAACACATTTTAATTGAAAACACTAGGGTTTTTGTACAAAATAAATCAAAACCATGAAAGTTACCTTAATCTGTAAGAAATGTTGTTTATTTCCAAGTGTCTAAATTAAGGATTAATGCTTTTTAATGAAACATAAGTTGCCCTAGAATTCTTATTAAGAGAAAGCAAGTTATTTCAACTGACCCGCCAATGGAATTAGATGAGTATATTTGCATTCTTTGGTTTTTCCACCACTTGATTCCCACCAAATTGTGTAAATTCCTGTGTTTGCATCATCTGTTACTAGAAGTTACTCTGCTCTGTCCTCTCAGTCATTTCTCTTAGAAAGTGCCCTTCAAAGGATCCTGTTCACTGCTGCACTTTTCAATGAATTAAAATTTATTTCTGTTCTAGTGAGAATGTGTCCTTTGTTTAGTCCACACGTAGTAATGCTGACAAGATTCTTGTTATTTTTGATGCTGTTTTCTTTTAATCACTCACCTATACTAAAAATGATCCATTTCCTATGCACATTCTATAGTCTTTACCTGGATAGTTCTTAAATATATTTTTCCTATGGATTGATTAGCCCTGAGTGAAGCAAGATGTAGCCAAGTGTAAGGTCTTCCTGATTAAGCCATTATTTACAGCTGTGGAGGAAAAAAATTTTTTTTTACCTTGACTGGCTCTCAAGTAGATAGACCAGGCTCACCTCCAAAGGTTTTTTGCCCTGATATCCAGATGTCTGATCCATTGCCCTACAGTAGAGAAGGACTTCTTACAGGGGTCAACAGATTTGTTTCTTAAAGGGAGAGATAACTAGGCACAGTGGCAGTTTTAATCCTAGCACTCTGGGAAGCAGAGGCAGGAAGATCACAAGTCCAAGCCCATCTTAGGCTACTTTTAACAATTGGGTCAGACTTTGTCTCAAAAAATAAAAACAGACTTCCAGGAAAAGGGCACAGCAGTAAGCAGCAGTGGGGTCAGCCACTCCGAAATTCAGAATCCAGACACTGGACTATAACAACTTAGGGATAGATCCCCGGGTCCCAGGAAGGATCTGAAGGAAGAATTGAAGCCCACAGAGAAAGTGAAGAAACAGACCTCAACATTCGAAAAAGGAGGTGGCAAGCTGCACTTTTTCCCAGCTCATGGTGTGAGAGAGGAGGCTCGAATCTATAGACAGTAAAGGTAGTAACTACAGAGGCCTCCACAGAAATTCACCAGTGGAACAGCAGTGGATGCTGTGAACTACAATAGATAGTGACTCCCTGAAGAGGGAGCTTGGCTATGTGTCATTTTGGGAAGAGGCCAAATGAACCCAAGACTCAGAGCAACCATGGGGTGGCTCCCTCTCAGGGTGAAGACCACCTAAGAGAGGCATCCAGAGTCAGGGAGCAGAGCACAGGCTGGCAAGGGACACCAAAGAGTGTTGTGGGCTGAACAACTCAGGCCCCAACCCCATAACCAGAGACAAGATTAGCCTGAACTTCTGTGAAATTGAAAGCACCAGAAGTGGCACCCTGCCCTATTCCTACTGGCTTCCTGGGATTATCTAGTACCTGCCCTAATCCTAGTGCAAGCTTGCTGGGATCATGCAGGGCAGATGTGGGTTCTATCTCCTTTGTCTATCAGACAGCAGAGACACCTTGAATTGGACACTACCATAAAACTATAGACTCCAGAAGATAACTACAGTTTTGTGGTCACAGATAAATCTTTTCTTAGCTTTTTTTGCTTTTTGTTTTTCATGAGTATGAACATTGTTTTAAATTTGTTTTATTTACTTGTTTTTTCTTTCCTTCATGTACCAAAGCTTGTGTAATCTTCCTGTATTCTTCAGCCTTGCTTCTAATCTCTTTCTCTTATCTTTTAAATTTTCCTCCCCTGAGAGTAAAATTGCTCTATTGAAGTGATATTTACTGTATATAATTTTCTGGTTTGTTTTAGGTATTATTATGTAACTATACATCTTGTACCTTTAAAGGTGGCAAATTAATGATTACCTTGATTGGGCATTTTCTACACAGTACTCAATGCTATTGTATTGCTAATTGTACTAGTTTAGCCAAGGTGACTACGTTGTAAGTTGTTCTTGTATACCAATACTGAGATTGTTTGGGGTGGTCATAATACCATAGTCTGGCACCAAAGAACTGGGTGCTGGGCCAAATAAATAACTTCTCATCCCTAATAAATTGAAGAGGCAGGATCTTGGGACAGACTCAAAAGCCGAAAACCAGCTATACCTACAAGGCATCTCTGAAGTCATTTCTTAAGGAGGTCTTGATACTAGCTACCACCGACCGTGAGCAATTTACAAGCATCAACACAGAAAACTTTAAAAAATAGAAAATGAGAAGACAGGGAAACAGGTTGCAGCAGACATCCAGCTCCCCAAGGCAAATCATGAGGCATTGAGGTGGAAAAAAGCAAAAGCTACCCAGCTGAACTTCCTGAAACGGTAGCAGAAGTAACAGCAGATAAATGAGGTTCAAGAAAAAAAAAATCAAATTTCACAGATAACCAAAGAAATGATGACCATAATGAGCATGGTTAGTGAATCTAGAATAGATACAGATTTTTTTTTTTTAAGGAGCTTAGGAAAGTGATGGAAACCATGAATGCCCAACATAGAAAAGAACTGGATACTATGAAACATTCAACAGATATCCAAGAGATTAAGAATTCTGTTGAAAGTCTGTGCAGCAGAATCAACCAATCTGAAGACAAAATATCAGATCTAGAAGACAGATTTGCAGTTATCAAATGAAAGCTTTCTTAAAGGACTACAAAAAATCCAACAGATGCTAGATGATGCAAAGAAGAATAAGATCGGAATCAATGAAAAATCATGGTAGAAAACCTAACACATGGAAAAAGAATTTGACATGCAGATAAGGCATACAGAACTCCCAATTAGCCATGATTAGGAAAAAAAAAAAAAAACTACACCAAGGCATATAGTCAAGATTCCAGAAATTCAACACAACAGAATACTAAGCTGTTAGAGAAAAGAAATCACTTATAAAGGAAAGCCCATCAGAATCACAGCAGACTTCTCAATACAAACCCTTAAGGAGAGCTTAAAGTATTTCAAGCCCCAAAAGGGAAACAACCTTCAGCCCACATTGATGTACCCCACAAAACTTTCAAAATTGATGGAGAAATAACATACTTCCATGATAAGAATACCTGAAGAAATTCATGACCACCAAACCACCACTCCAAAAAGTTCTAAAGGATATTCTAGGAAAAGACAACAATTCCATGAATTCCAATAGAATGACTCCACGAGGCAAGGCAAGCAATGAAGAGGGGAAAGAAAAGGAACCAACAACAGGAAAATAATATGACAAGGATAAATCAACACATACCAGTTAAAAACATCAATGTAAATGGGCTCAATTCAATCAAAAGAAACATTGGCAGAATGGATCAAGAAACAAGATCCAATGATATGCTCCATATAAAAAACATTTAACTCAAAAATAAATGTATAGACTAAAAGTCAGAGGATGGAAAACAATACTCTGTGCAACAAGAACCCAGAGAACAGGGGTAAAGTGAATTTCAAGCCAAGACTGATAGGAAGAGACAAGGTCACTATACACTTGTTAAGGGAACAATCCAAAAGGAAGAGAACATATATATATGCACCAAATACCAGCACACCCAACTATATAAAAAGTAATGGACATGAAAAATCAAGTAAGTGTATACAGTTGTTGTGGGGGAACCTCAATTACCCCACTGTCACGAATAGATCAACTAGACAAATCAATATCAGAGTTGACCAAACCTTTGAACAAATGGACTTAGATATCTGAGTGTTCTCTACCCCATAACAGCAGAATACACATTGTTCTCAGCTACACACAGGACTTTCTCTAAAGTAGTCCACATACTAGCCCATAGAACATGCTTAAGTAAAGGCAAAGGAACTGAAATTGTCCCAAGCATATTATTAGATCATAGTGCAATGAAATGGGAAATCAATAGTGAAACCACAAACTCCATAAACACATGGAAATTAACACCCTCTTGAACCAGTTGGTCACAGATGAAATTAAGAAATTAGAGTTTCTACAATTAAATGACAATGCCAGTACACCATACTGAAACTTACAGGATGCAGTCCTACAAGGGAAATTTATAGCAGTGAATTCCCATATCAGAAAAACAACTTAATAGTGTTGAACTTCAAGGTAAAAAGAGCAAGTTAAATGCACAACACAAAAAGGAAATTATAAAGATCAGAGCAGAAATTAATGCAATTGAGGCGAAGACAACAATACTAAGAATCAGTGAATCAGAGTTGGTTCTTTGAAAGATTAAAATAGACAAACTTAGCTAGCCTTACCAAAAAAAGGGAAAGACTCATCCATTCAATTAGGAATGAAAAGGGTGAAATCACAATGGGTCTTGCAGAAATCTGTAAGATCATTGACACTTCGAGAAGCTGTACTCTAATAAGATGGAAAATGCAGAAAAAATGGACAGAGTCCTAGATAGATACGAATTACTGAAGATGTAAAGATTCTAAATAACCCAGTATCAGTCAATGAAATTGAAGAGGTGATTTAAAAACTATCAACAGAGAAAAGCCCAGGCCTTGATGGATTCACTGCTAAATTCTACAAGAAATTTAGAGAAGACCAAATGTCACTACTCCTCAAACTCTTTAATGAAATAGAAACAGAAGCAGTACCCCTAAATTCATTCCTGGAAGCAAGCATTACCCTGATAACCAAAACCAGAGAAGGATCTAACCAAAAAAGAACTACAGGCCAATCTCCATGAACACAGATGCAGAAATCCTCAATAAGACACTGGCAAGTAGAATGCAGCAAATCATCAAGAAGATTATACACCAAGTAGGATTCATCCCAGGGGTACAGGGATGGTTCAACATATACAAATCAATAAACATAATACACCACATTAACAGAACCCAGGATAACCACATGATCATCTCAAAAAGCATTTGACAAAGTCCAACACCTATTTATGGTAAAACCACACAGAAAATTGGAATAGAAGGTCTTTATCTTAATCTGATAAAAGCCATCTATGACAGACCAACAGCTAACATCATACTAAATGGTCAAAAACTGAAAGCTTTCACTCTAAAAAAGGAACAAGACAAGGATGCCCAGTATCACCACTCCTGTTCATTATAGTTCTAGAGCAATTAGACAATAGAAATAAAAGGATAGGAAAGGAAGAAGTTAAAATAGTTAATTGCAGATGACGATACTCTATATAGAAACCCAAAAAGCTCCACCAAAAAACTTCTAGATTTAATAACCAAATTCAGTAGCACAGCCAGATACAAAATCAACACTCAAAAATCAGTAGCATTCCTATATGCAAATAGAAAACTCAATGAGAAAAATTAAGGAAATGACACCTTTGACAATAGCATCCAAAAAAATTTAAATACGTAGGAATCAATCTAATGAAAGGAGTAAAAGATCTTTACATTAAAAACTACAGTTCTCTGAAAAAGATCAAAGAGGGAGGATATCAGAAAATGGAATGATATCCCTTGTTCTTGGGTAAGAACCAATATAATGAAAAGGGCCATACTTCCATAATTGTTATACAGATTTAATGCAATCCTGATCAAAATACCAATAGCATATCTCAGAATTGGAGAAAACAAACTTAAAATTCATTTATAACCAGAAGAGACCTAGAATAGCAAAAACAATTCTGGGCAACAAAGGCAAGGCAGGAGGCATCATAATCCCCAACTTGAAATTATACTACAAGCTACTGTGATAAAAACAGCATGGTACTGGCAAAAAAAACAACAACCCCAAAACCCCCTGAGGATCCATGGAACAGAATAGATGATGCAGAAATAACTTTAAACACATTCAGCTACCTTATTTTCAACAAAGAAGGCAAACACACCTTCACAGGGGGAAAAACACCTTTAATGGTGCTAGGGAAACTGGCTTTCCACATGCTGAAGATTAAACCTAGATGCGCTAAACTAAAATCAAAATGGATCAAAGATCTAATTATCAAAACAATCTTCTGGAAGATAAAATAGGTAAAACGAAGACGTGTAGACAAAGACTTTATGAACAAAACCTCATCCACACAGGAAATATTACAAAGAATCAACAACTGGGACCTTTCATATTAAAAAGCTTTTGCACCATAAAAGAAACCATCAGAGTGAAGAGATAACCCACAGAATGAGAAAACATTTTTACCAGCTAATCAAAGGACTAATATCTAGACTATATAAAGAATTCAAAAAATCAGACCCCCCAAATTTAAAGACCCAATTCCAAAATGGGCATCTGAGATGAGTATTTCTCAGATGAAAAAATAAAAAACAGCAAATAAACACGAAAAACTTCAATATGACTAGTTGTTTAAGAAATGCAAATTAAAACAACATTGAGATTCCATCTCCAGAAAGAATGGCTATCATCAAGAAATCAACCAATAACATGCTGGCAAGGCTGTGGAGGAAAATTCCCTCCACCACTGTTAGTGGGAGTGTAAATTGGTGCAAACAATATGGGAATCAGTATGGAGATTGCTCAAAAAACTGTAACTAGAGGTTCCATTTGACCCAGATATTCCCCTTCTTGTTATCTTCCCACAAGAGTTAAAAGCGTCATACCAGTGATATATGCACAGCCATGTTTATAGCAGCACAACCTCTAACCAGTAAATCTTGGAAACAGCCCAGATGCCCATCAGTAAATAAAGAAAATGTGGCTTTTATATACAATGAAGTACTATCCCATAAAGGATAAACTTGAAACATTTTTAGGTAAATGGATGCACCTTGAGACCATACTTTTAAGTGAAATAAATTGGACACACATGCTAAGCACTCTACAGTAATGTTTTAAGCTCTGATTTGGGGATAATTTGTTTTGCAGTAATATACAACTAATGACCAAAGCTAGTTTACCAAGAGAGAAACTGGGCCAGACATTTTTTTTTCTTCTTGGAATGCTGAACTTCAAATCTAGGGCCTTCCACATACCAGGCAAGTGTTCTACCACTGTGCTCCATTCCTAGCCCTGGGCCAGGCCTCTGTCAAAACCCAATTACAGGGCTGGGGATTTAATTCAGTGGCACTGCGACTGCCTTGCAAGCGCAAGGTCCTGGGTTTGATCCCCTGTACAACCCCCCCCCCCAAACCCAACTACAGGTACCTAATTACAGGTACCAGGAGCAGGGCAAAGCCATCTAGAGATTCAGCCTGTCTCCAAAGGGTGAAAAAAGTCATATGTATTACATACCCAACAAATATAAACAAACACTGCTTCTCAGCTATTATTACCAAAACCAAGTAGAAATTTCTCTGCTGGAATGATCACTACAATGTTCTCAGCACATGTTGGAAAATATTTTAATGGACTTCCTTGGCTGGCAGGCTCCAGTCACAAATCTAAGCCTCTCTAGTGGGTTTCTGCAACTCCCAAAAGCTGGTGTGGGGGAGAAAAGCAGCTCTTTAGCAGCTGCAGCATGCCAAGATTTGGGCTTGGTTTCTGAGGCACCTGTTGTCATTACTCCCTTGCCACCTTCCAATGCTGGGAAAGCAGCTAGAGGCACAATTGATTTTGTTCCTGCTTAAGTTCCTAAAAAAGTGATTGCTTTTGTGTACTTTTCTCCTTGGCTTCTAGCATCTCCCAGATTAGGTGAGCAGCAATCTTGTTAGGCTAAAATCTATGCAAATTTGATTCTCTGTAGCAGTCTGGAATGACTAATAGTTTCAAATCACCTCTTAGGGTAACCTGCCACTTTCGACTACACTCACAGAGCATCCATGGTGTCACTTCTGGCCCTGCCCATAGCAGGGGAAACAAAAAGTCTGGCCCCAAATCATCCTGGCCTCTTCCTTCTTATTAAGCCATGGGAAGCAATGTTTATGAGTTCAGCCAGAGGTGAACAATGACTGCAGGAGCAGAGGCAGGAAGCTGCAGTACAGGGTTGGCCTGGCGAGAAGCCCTTCGGGTTTCCAAGCTGCTCAGGTGGCTGTTTGTAGACCTGCATATGCAGTGTTTACTCCCACAAACTTTGCACCCCGCAGCTAAGAGAGAGGCAAAGGGAACTGAAGATATATGGCCCAGTCTCCAAAGGGAGTGCCGTTTTGGGAAGAGTCTATTGCATGCAAGCACTGACTAGAAACAAGACTGCAGGATGCAGGCTGCACCTACTACCAGCCCTCTGATCTGGATCACTCAGCAGCACTCAACAGCCTGGGTATCCCCAGGCCCAGCTACCTACCATGAGCATTTTGGTTCTTACTTCATCAGGGAAGACAGCACTTTGTAACTACCTTTATGGGGAGCACAGGGGAAGGCTCTAAATGATTCCTTTGGTCTAACAATCACCTAGAATCTTGACTGTTCTGCTTGTAATTTGAATGTCCTCCATAAGCATGAATGTTTTTTGTTTTGGGGGGTTTTTTGGTACCGGGGATCGAACTTGGGTCCTTACGCTTACGAGGCAGGCGGCAGAACCACTAAGCTAAATCCCCGGCCCCTAGCATGAATGTTTAAAACAAAGTTAGAATATAATTGATCATATGTATTGAAGTTATATTCTAGATTACTATAAACTAAATTTCAGAGGAAAACAAAAAGTAGCACAGCAACACTGACACTTGTCATTTGACAAGCTTTTCAAAAGATAGACAAAATGTGAAAGAATTCACCTTTTTGGCACAAAATAATGGTAATTTTTAAGAAAACATTCTCATGCAAAGATCTAAAATATGTTCATATCAAGTATCAGATGTGATTAAAAATATGTTGAAAATTTAAATTCTTATAGTAAAGGACATACTGCCATTAACCCCCCCCTCACTTCAAGAACACTTGTCATCATTCTTGTCACTTTCTGAAGCAGTTCTGAAAGTCCTCTTTCATGGTTGTCTTTAGTTGCTCTGTCACAGCTGCCACAATGTCTCAAACCCATAAATGTTTACCTTTCATGATCATTTTGACTTTAGGCAAGAGCCAGAATTCACATGGTACCAAATCTGGTGAATAAGGTAGATGAGGCTATACTATAATGCTTTTACAAACCTGCCTTTCCTCTGGATGGCATTTGGCAGCAGTGTGCTCCATATTTTTTTATTATGCACTGAGCCTGTTATATCTTTTCAGCCCTAGAAACACTTTGTAAAGCTCTAGGTCTTGCAGTTAGTATGTGAAAAGAATATGGGCCACTTATTAAAACAGCAAATTCAGAGGGCCTGGTACCAATGCAGAAAAACCTGCCTCTGCAAAACCAGCACCTTTGAGGTTCTGAAGGAAGTTGGTGTAGAAATAGTGTGGTAACCCCAATGTGACATCTCTTCCAACAGATTCTAGCCACTTCCTTTTCCCAATCCAGCTTTCATAACAAGTATCTTTTCACAAGACCTACTATGTCTCTGCTCAGTCACTCTGGCAGAAAAAAAAAGTTTGGGGAGAGGGACACAAGAGTGACAAAGGAGACAGGAACATGGTTGTTGGCCTCCCCAATACCTCTGCACACTGTCTGTCTTCTTGAAGCTTACTCCCTGCCCCACCAACTCCCATAAAAAAATGTATACAGAAAGGCCACAAACTTGAACCATTCTGAAAGCTAGTACCCAAGTTTAATGTCTGTGGTTTTCCTTACATTTTCAGACAAGCATCTTTTATGGATAAGGCATTAAATCATCCACACACACCCCCCATCACTGATTATCAGTGTTTTCCTTGAGAAAAAAATATATCCAAGAAAACGATTTGAAATGTTTGCCATTTTGGAGCAAATCTAAAGACATCATTTATAATTCTAAATAAAAAGGCTGAATTTAAGCTGTTGTCTCTCTATCTGCAACAGCTCCAATTTAAAAATTCCAAGTTCAGGCCCTAGGATAGTGGCACACACCTATAATTCCAGTGCTCTGGGAGGCTGAGACAGGAGGACCAAAAGTTCAAGCCCAACTTGGGAGGCTTAGCAAGACTTTGTGTCAAAATAAAAAATAAAGGGCTGGGGATATAGCTCAGTGCAAATGCCCTGGGTTCAATCCTCAGTACAGGCAAAAAAAAAAAATAAATTTGGGTGAGGCACTAAACTTGTTGCTCTGAAAGTCCTACTTTTTGTTTTGTTTTGTTTTGTTGAATAGAATCAGAGGTGCTCTGCTCCTGAGCTATATCCCAAGCATTTATTTTCTGAGGCAGGGTCTAATAACTTGCCCAAGTTGGCCCTGGGCTAGTGATCCTCCTGACTCAGCCTTCCAAGTAACTGGGACCATCAGATATGCACCACTGCCTGGCTGAGTCATAGAATTTAAGCATAGTATTGCACCTGTATATGGGAAATCCTTCTAGAGCAGAAGCCACAGAATTCCACTTGAGGGAAAGGAACTACACATGGCTTCACTGACCACACACATCTGCAATGGTGGTTAAGTGATGGAACCATGCATGTCAAGAAAACAACCAGATTTATGCATACCTAAAGACCAACGTGCACTATAACCAAGACTCCTTGTACAGAAGGAAAAATACAACTCTCCTGGTTAAAATAATTCCCTCCCTAGCCAACATAAGCCTGTAATTCAGGTACTTCGGAGGATCACAAGTTTGAGGCCGGCATACACAATTTAGCAGGATCTTGTTTCAAGATTAAATAAAAAGAAATGTGGATATAGCTCAGTACTCTTCCCTGGGCTCAATCCCCAGTACCGCTAAAGAACAAAAACAGGCTGGGGATTTAGCTCAGTGGTTTCGCTGCCTGCTCCGAAAACACAAGGACCTGAGTTCAATCCCCGGTACCAAAAAGAAAAGAACAAAAACCTTTTTTCCCAAAACAAAGCCAAATCCCAACTTCTTTTGAGGTTTACAGAATCCTCTGTTTTGCTCTTTGTGTGTAGATTTTTAAAAGTCCTAAATGCTAACCTTTCTCAGAAACCAGAAGAGAGGAACTCAAACAGGAAGTTCAGCTGCCATTGAGCCCTGCCCCAGCCAAACACAGGAGAATCAAAAGTGGCTTTTGAGGGGCTGGGGATTTAGCTCAGTGGTTCTGGTACCTGGCTTGCAAGCGCAAGGTCCTGAGTTTGATCCCCGGTACCAAAAAAAAAAAAAAGAAAAGTGGCTTTTGACCCGGGAGTGGTGGCACGTGCCTGTAATCCCAGCACTCGGGAGGCTAAGCAGGAGAATCACTGTGAGCTCAAGGCCAGCCTGGGCTAAATAATTTGGGGCCAGCCTGAACTACAAAGGGAGACCCTGCCTCAAAAAAAAAAAAAAGTGGCTTTTGAAAACTACTATTTCACATCAAGACTCAGAAACTCTCACCTTCTAGAATGAACTGGGAAAAACTGCCAAAAAAGCAAAACAAAATGAAACCAACAAGCCAACCCAGCAGATGGGACTAATACATTTACCCAGCAGTAGTTAACTCGCCACCATCTCCTGCCCTTACTCCCCAGCCCCTTTACCTTCCAGAGCTTTTCTTCCACACTTAATTAAGCAGTTACATCCAAAAGTTGTACACTTTGGACTTGGGTACTTCCTTTCTGCCTTCCTTGCAGATGATCCTGGCTTGGGGGACAGTTACTTGAGTCAAACCATGGCGATTTGGGTGGCTCCTCTGGTGACTCCCTGAGCTATTCTGGTGGCTCTGGGGAACTGACTTACCAAGCACAGTGAGAACACGGAGTTTGGTTCACTGACATGTCGGTTCCTCTGGTGCAACAGGCCTCTACACAAAAACACAGGCAAGTGGTTCATTCTGTGCAACTTAGTAGAATCCCCTATATGGGATAATAAACCCAGAAAAAGATGAAAAAGCACTGACATCAAACGAAACCCATCTGCACCGAAAAACGCCTGCTCACCAATGAAATGCCTGTGAGAGGCAACCAAGCTGCTTTTCCAATAAGCAGTTGAACTGAAAAACTTCACAGGACTTAAAAGGAAAAGATGGAGAAAGTGGGCCATTCCCAGCTCGACCACTCAGTCCCCAGGGCGAGTTGCTGAATATCACGAGTCTTCCATCTATAAATGGAGATACTAACTACCTCCTGGGGGAGTAAATGAGTTAATACAGGTGAAACTTTTAGAATTCTGCCTGGCACATTAGTACTTTGCTGGCACTGACCATCAGGTTTTCTCCTCTTTGAATAAAACAAAACACCTAATAAAGATCATCTGACGGTACCTGAAATGCAGCGTGTATATAATTGAGTTGTGTTAAAACTCAAAGGTCAGTTTCTTCCACATGCTCAAAACAGTGACTTTCGTGACTCCCAAACGGTGTGAGGATTTCTCCCCATCAGCAAGCAATCAGTTCTGCAGTGGACACCAGCTGAGCATCTTCTATGCAAGTCAGCTGTGACACTGCCTACCTGGAGCTGGTGTCAGATCACGCAGATGGAGAGCCATCTCCAGGACTGCTTACTCCCTTCAGATGTCAAACCCTGGACACTTCACCTTCTGACCCATGGACTATGAGTCAGGGTTCCCACAATCCTCTTCATGTGTTCCACTAAGTTACCAGAATGGCTCAGAAGAACACGTTTACTTTTTTATTGTAAGTTACAGATGAGGGAAAGAGCACAGAGCTTGCATGCACTCCCTGGGAACAACACCCTCCTGGAACCTCTTCTCTTCAGACAGCTGGAAGCTCTCCAGACCCTGCCTTTGGGGGTTTTCAGGGAGACTTGATTGCATAAACATGGACAACCACGTAGAAATGTGACTGAATGAAAAGGATATGATCACATGCTAAGACTGCAGGGCTAAATTAGCCAGTAAGGCCTGTCCAGATTCTTCCCGGCCTTGCTGTGAAGTGTTCCCTTCTTCCAGGGCAGGAGCCCTCCTTTCCTTCCCTGCTGTGCTGGGGATGGAACCCAGGGCCAAACATGCTAGACAAGAGTTCTACCGCTGAGCTGTACCCCCACGCACAGTAATTTCTTTATGGTCAGCTCCAAGACAGGAATGATATAAACAGCAATGGAGATAAGAATTTCTAGGGCCGGGGACTTAGCTCAGAGGTTCTGCCGCCTGCCTTGCAAGCGCAAGAACCCGAGTTCGATCTCTGGTACAAAAAAAAAAAAAAATTCTAGTTTCTATGGGTTGCCTTAGGGAAGGAGTTATGAGCCAGGAACCATGGACAAAAACCCAGAATATATATATAATATACAATAATTCTATATTTTTGCAACTTAAGAATATTTACTTATCTATTGATAAAGTCTGAAAAGAATCCGAGAGCAAGAACCTAATTCTCTTTAAGGAATAAAAATTCCAAAACATATCCCTGCACCCTGGGTTATAAACCAGGCTGATTTCCCAAACTGGACTCCTCTAGCTATTTTGGCAAAAAAGGAAAACTATCTAGAGCCATTGTTTTCTATCATAGTGTCTATACTTACTATGAAGCAGCAACAGTACTTAAAACGTTTTTCCTCACTGTCTGGAACCCTCTAGGGGGCAGTGTAGTAGTGAAAACCCTTCCCCACAGCTGGCGTGGAGGCAGAATGCTAGAAAACCAAGGTGCACTCAGGGTGTAGAACAGCGGCCTCTGGTTCTCACTCTGCATCTCATAAAGTTGGTCTCACTGACCAAAAGAGAAATACTTACTTTGTGTTCAAAGTGGTCTGTTCCAAGAGCTGAAGACCTCTGCATAATGAGGGCAGAGGGAGAGGGTTACTGAGGGCCAGGCAAGGTTCTTCTCTGCTAGTGGACACAGGATCTGCTTTACAGTAATTTTTACAGTGTTCATTTGCCTTGTGCACTTTTGAATGTATGCACAGTTCACAAATGAAATAGGAATGTACTTGTGCTGTATAGGCAGACACACACTTAGGGTTAATTTTCCCCCAGAGAATAAGGAAAAAGAAAGATGACATTTGGGAGACCAATGTGCCCCATTCCAAACCTTCTATGAGTTACTGCATTCCAGCAAGTGTCCCTGTGCATCTGCAAAGTAGGTAGTTTCCACTCCTTTTAACCTTTTTAAAAATCTAATATATTATCATAAATGAAAACACACCAACATCAACTAACAACTTCAACTTTTAATAATGGAAATCATTTTGCCATTCAAGAAACAGTTTTAGGGGAGAAAAATCTTCCCTATAAAAATAAAACATCAAAATTATAAATATTATAACTTTTTAACCTCTGCAATTTAAAATGCTCCCCTGTAATACTACCCCTTCATTTAACACCTTTCCTGTACCATCACATTTTGAAGAGAAAACAGTATTACAGCAAAGCTTAATTTTAATTTAACACAAGGATTTGTACAATGATTTTTTAATAAAATACCTTTGGCCTTAGGGGCCTTTTTCCTCCTTTTACACATTAAAAATGCTGCTGCAGTAACCAGTGTTTGGGAAAGAACATCAGTCTTCAAGAACTATGAACTGACAAGGTTTCAATACAGTAAAGTTTCCAAATTGCAACTTGTAGTGCACATGACAGTGAGCAAGGTTCTGGAAAAATATAGACGAGGATGGCTATTCTAGACAATCTACTTCAAGTAAAAAAAAAAAAAAAAATTCACAGATACCCATCAGCTACTACTTTAGGTTCTAACAGTGTCTTAATCTGAGAAGCAAATGCTTCACAAACTATAAGTTTACTGGGACAAGTAATTAAAAGGCCAGGTGGTTGATAATAGTATACTCAAACCCAAGCTATAGTATGAATAGTAAAACTAGTATAAAAGTCATGAAGGCAATCCCTGAACAATAAAGGTAAAGTGTTGGATGACAATGTCACTAAAACCTCATTAATGCACTAAATAGAAGTCACATGCAAAATTAAACAAGATGTGCCATACATATTTTATAGCTAGTTCTACTCTTTTTTCCCCCCATTTTTTTCTTAAAAGCCTAGGAAGATCTGATTGTCTCGGTAGCTTGTGTGGCACAGCACAACCAACACTTACATCTGCCTCCAACAAGACAGCCAGTCTCTAAAAAGTTAGAAGAGCCACCAAGAGGAAACAGAAATGCAATAAAAGGCACAGTTCACTTAAGCAAAGAACCAAAGCACCTTGGAACTTCACAAAGAATCCATTAGGTGTCACCGAAGTGTTAACAATTCCTTGGGAATTTATAAAAAAAAAATCTAGACTAAAACCAGACTGACTGTAAGGCCCCTCTGGAACCACAGCACACCTTCCCCTCCGTTCTCAGGTTTGTAAGTCGCTCAGAAAATGAGGTTTATTTCGCCTGTTTTTAAGGCTTTTTATTGCACATGCATTTCTTTGGTTGGAAGGAACATGCACTTTTGTTAAAATAGTTCCATGATGAACACCTGTTGCCTGGTCAGCGGGTATGGATTTTCCTCCTTCCTTGGGGTCCCCTACTTGCAGTCAAGTCCTTTAGAACTGAGGATGACATGGGAGTATTGAGTCTTTAAAATCCCTGTTCTACATTATGTGAGAACAGACTGTAACTTAGAAAGGGAGAGGGAAAAGCAGAGGGAGAGAGTTAAGAAAAGAGAAGGGAAGGAAGAAAAAAGGGTAGAATAAAGGGGGAGGGAGTGATTGTCACAAATTTGAAGTGAGCTCTGTAGTTGATAAACTTCCTTAGCTAACAAGGAGAAAACAGCTACCCTACCCTAAACTCATTTTCAACTTGGAAAACAACCTCTGTGGGGAAATCCATGCAATTTAAGGAGTCAGCCACGGGTCAGGGACCACTTATCCAGAGCTGCTACAACAGTAAGACCTTCCACTCCAAGAGGGCAGAATTGGGGTCTCACGTGAAGGGGGCCAGATCCAACTGTATGGGGCCCACCTCCACCTGCCTCGGTCTCCAGTTAACTGCACAGTTCATGGATCCTTCTTGGGTTTAGTTCCTACCTCTTTGGCTCCACCTCCACATTATACCCAACAGGAAATCAAGCAATCCTAGAATGGGCTTAACATCTCAACACTGAACAATTTCACCTCATTTTCAAGCAATACACTTGGCTCCCCTACCACCACTGTACCAGCCTTACCACCTTCCTCAGTGGCCCTCAGAGCTTTCACTTCCACACAGCCTTCTTCCAAACTTGCTCATTACTTTTTAAAATCCAACTCCTCCAACTCCTCCAACATCCTTCCCAAATTCCCCACAGTTCCTGGATTCCTCTGCCCTTTGGTTCACATGGATGGTTTCCTCTGACAGAAAATAAAAAACAAACAGGTAGTTTCAACATAGAACAAGTATTCAGAGAGATTCCTTGTTAAGTTTTTAAAAACTTGTTTGCACATCCTTAAGCTTAACATCACCATCACGTAATTAAAATAACTAGAAGAAAATAAAGAAAAATCAACCCAGAGTTCATGCTTCCAAGCACTCTAGGATGCTCCTGATGATTGCAGGTTCACAGCTTGCAAGAGGTAACACCGCGGTGCTGTAACAGAACAAGCTTGCAGGGCCCCTCACGAGGGACGCGAGGGGGTGCAGGATGCCTGTGGCCAGGGGCTGGGAACTAACTCTAGAGATAAAAGGGGATGACCCTAGCTTTGGGGCACGAAGACAGCTCTCCGAGCAGAAAGGCACTTGCTGCTCCTGTATACAGAGGTCCCAAGCCTTGCCTTCCCAGCAGGGGGCCTGCACGTTAGCCGGGCTTCCACACTTCGCCCAGGGCTTCTTCCAGCTTATGTCTGTAGGCTGTGTAGCGCCTCTTCAGGTTCTGCAACTGCTCATCTTCCTCCTTATCCAAGATGCGCAAGAAATTCTGCAGTTCTGGAAGGCTGAAAGCTTCCCACTGTGCGATAATACAGAAAAGAAAAATGCCAGGTGTTTAACTCAGAATCAAGACTTAGGAATGCTGCCCAAGTGCACGGTATGACTAATCTCCCCCTCTGCCAAACCCCTCAGGACACAGATCTGTGGAGCTCAGCAGAGTTATGAGAAGCATCAACCTGCACCCCATTCCCTCCTCAGCTCACCTCAAATGCCCCTCATTTCCCTTCCAACTCTTTTCTCCAACACAGAACTCACTGCCAAAGACCTCCACACACCTATGTCCATTAGATACTGTCCTTATTCCTCACCTGACATAAACCTCCAAAGACTTAAGAAACAACTCCCTGCAGCTTAACTTGGAGTGATCATTCTCACTGTCCTTCTTGTCACCTCCCACGAGGAACCTTATAATAGTTTTCAGATGCACTGGCTTTTCTATCTCTACTGCCCCCCAGTGCTGACTTCCAACATCTTCTCCTGTACCCTTCAGATGGCCTCCTACTCTCATTCTACTACCCGCCTCCATTGAACCCAGGGCCTCCTGCATGTAAGGCAAGGGCTCCACCGAGCTACATCCCCAGCCCTCCTCACTCCACTCTCAAGTTCCCCAGTTGTTTGCCAAATAGTCATAGTCATGGCCCTGTTCTGCTTAGAAGCATTCTGCCGGCTTCTCTTGACTGCTCAGGTTGTCTGACAGATTCGAACCTCTCCAGCACCATTTCTCATTATCTCAAGTGACTCGGCAGTCTCCCGGCAGTGAACTCTCAGCTTAAATGTCACTTTCTCTAAGGCCTCCAGGACTTCCTTCTGTTCCGTCTCAGCCAGGATTAGGTTTATGAGAAACTCTCACTGGGCCACTCATATCCCTAACCACAACCAAGATCTTTAAATTATTATAATTGTTTTGGTATCTCTGCGCCTTACCTATACCGCAGCTGTTTGGGATTTGTCTCTTGCCCTTGAGGCTCTTGGTTCTGTTTCCCTAATAGCACCTGGTAATTCTTTTAAACTAAAGCTGTGAATGTCAGGGAGAGTATTTGATATCCTCTGGAAGGTTTTTTTTCAAATATATCTGTCCTCCAGTCCCAGAGGGGCCTGGGACTGAGAATCACTGCCAAGGCCAGGAATGCAGAGAAGAGACTCTAGACAACCCATTATAAATCCATAAAAAGGAGCATGAAAAAAAAAAACAACAAAAGGGCCAAATGACAGAAGGGTTCTTCAAGAGTTATTAAAGCAAATGAGAAACATGGAGGACAGCACAACTTTCTACCTTAGAAAATTCTCTTAATTATAAAAATTTTAACATTTTTTCACATGTGTGAAGGTTTTCAAAACACAGACATTAAAAAACACCTTCTCGTTCCTAGCCCTAGCAGCTACAGAAAGTTTCTTCCCTCAGGTAAGTTTCCTTAAATAAGTGAGAATCAAGAATCCAGACATGGGTTCAATAAAGGACTCTGGAACATTAAAACAAAATGATAATTTCAAAACTAATTCCTCCCCACAAGGCTGCTCTAATCACACTGAACTGCATGAAATGCTAGAAATCCAATAACAAAAATAAAACACCAACAAGAGGCATGCTAATATGTCCAGCTTAGGTTTCTCAGAGGGAATATTGCCAAACTGCAAAACCCAATAAGACTTCTGAACCCTACGTTCTCCCCAAAATGACATCCTGAATTTCTTACAAAGTTTCAAAACTGTCTCAAATCACTGTCTTCCTAAGCTTCCCTGAACAAATTCTCATTTACATTTACATATGAATACATCGCTTACCATATTTATGTGCACTCTCACTTGTGACTAAAAACCACCTTTTAAAGTTTTTAGTCCACTTTACAGATCTTAACACAGAAGGCTGAACAATTAAAGATTCACCCAAGGTCACAATCCAAACTTAACAAACAGCTGGAAGTGGAGTCCTGGTTTCTAACTTTTAACCTAGAAACCCCATTCTTCGTGGACACTTCACGCTATTTCTGTTCTCCACAGAAGGCTGAGGCCCAGAGCCTGAGAAGATCCACTTAAGTGTCATTTAAACACTGGATCTAGAGAACAGTCCAAAGAGCTTTTTTCTTCCACTAAACTGGCCTAAATACAATCATCCCTGGAGAGAAAATGGCAAATAACATACATGTAAACATAATTTCTTAATCATTTGGGCACAGGAAAAAAAAGACTGTAGAAAGTTAAATGGTGGTAAAGAGATCAGATTTCCTTTTATTTCCCTTCAGTACGAAATTAGCCTGGAGACTTTTCTTAGTAGCAGACATATGGACAGCGTCAACTTTCAAAGTGCAGTTAGTCATCTGGTAGTGGGATGGGGCAAAAATGACTGAGTGGAGATAAATAAAGTTTTACTTTCTCCCACCTCTGAAATGCACAGATCAATATAATAATCATGGGAGAATTAAGTTAACTTTGGGTTCACTTTGGACAATTCAAAGTCTCTCCCTCTCCCTTTTTTCCACTAACCTTGCCTCTCTCTTTCCTCCTCCTGGTCAGGTTTCTAGACTAGAGCAATAAAACAAGCCCAGCTGTTCTTACAGCCATAATAGAGAATCACTTACCTCTCCAATTTCATGTTCACGAAGAACAAAACTAAGCGTGTCAGTTCTGGGCCCTGCTACCAAACGCAGGTAGAGAGGATGTTCTCGGTCTGAGAGCTTGCAGGCATAGACTGTAAGGGAACACACATGTTACAGGCATCATTTCATCATCTCTGAGGTCCCTTCACCACCCTTCCTCCAGATCAAGGTAACAGTTGTTTCTCCAGCCTCTAGGTCACCATCCTCCTCCTCAGCCCAGGGTGGAACAAAATCTATTCCGCTTCCATTCTCCCTGCTCAATAAAAACTATGCCTTGAGCAAGGAGGAAATAATGTCCAACAATAATTTAAATGGGTATTAGTCACAAAACACATTTGAAATTTATTAGTTCTGTTTCTTTTAGAAAGATAAACATTTTTTTAAAAACTTCAACTCCAGCTAGGCATGATGGTGCACACCTGCGATCCTAGCACTCAGGAGGCTGAGGCAGGAGGATCTCTGGGAGTTGGAGACCAGCCTAAACTACACAGAGAAACCCTTTTTCAAAAAAAACAAAAAACACCTTCAAACCCCTTTAAAAACAATGAGAATATACCGTCCAAATAACAAGAATTCAAAGCTCTAGTCAAAAACTCCTCTACAGATCAATTAAGAATTGACAACCTGGGCCAAGGATTTAGCTCAGTGGTTTTGGTGCCTGCTGTGCAAGTGCAAGGACCCGAGTTCAATCCCCGGTACCAAATAAAAAAAAAGAATTGACAACCATACCTGGGCATAGTGGCACAATCTGTAATCCAGCACTCTGGGAGGCTGAGGCAAGAGGACTGCAACTTTAATCCTCTGCAACTTAGTGAGACCTTGTCTCAAAATAAAAATAAAAAGAACTGGGGATGTAGCTCAGTGTGAAGGCCCTGAGTTCAATCCCCAGAATCAACAAACAAAACAAAACAAAAATAAATATGCAATCAGAATATAGGCTCTGGTGGCTTCAAGCACACACACACACAAGTGTGTGGTATCACCTATAAGTATTAAAAGATTTCATGAGGGTAATGTGTCAACAGGGTGCTATCACTTTCAGATTGTACAGCTCTAGTCCAGGTGAGCTGGCAAAGCTGGCAAGATAAAAATGCCATCCAAGCTTCTCTACATTACTTTGGCATTCCAGATGCAACTGCACTGCAGGTGCCCACCTCTCTGTGACACATACTGCCCCAGGCTGCTAAGCCTGCAGCCTCTGGAGCAGAGGAGCCTTGAGCTGTTTATCTCTGTACTATGCAGGGCCCAACCCCATGGCAAGTGTTCAACAAACAAATGTACACACTGAGCAGTTAGTTGTGCTTAATCCTGTGTGACTGAAGGACATTACTGACATGTCAAGGTCAGTAAATTTTCTTTATGGCTGCTTTAGTCTTTAAGCTTTCTTCAGTTTTTCTGGGTAAACAGTTTATTACTCACACATACCATTTCCAAATATAGTGAATCATTAAATCATTGTTGTCCATTTCTGCTCAGCTGCCTGAACATCTTATTTGGTTTCATGTAGTGATTTAATATTTTCTACCTATATGAAGTTCAGACAGACATATCCCAGATCAGAACATTACTCATTTGTTTTCATGTGCTTCTGGAAGGCAGGATACCAAATGGATCAGTGTAATGGCCAACAAGACAGCTAAGGAAACAGGGCGGGACAGTTTGGAGCAGTATGCTGAAAAGCTACACACGAGCCTCATCTGCAAAGGACCAAAGGACACGGTCCATCAAGCCACTGTATGTATGTGTAGGTAGGTGCTATTGAAAACTTCAATCACAAATGTTTCTTGCTTGCTTTTGCAGGAGTAGGGATTGGAGCCAGAGCCTTGTGCATGCTAGACCTGTACTCTAGTGCTAAGCTACATCCTCAACCCTTTTTATTTTGAGGTAGGGTCTTGCTAAGTCACAAAGGCTGACCTTAAACTTTCGATCCTCCTGCCTCAGTCTTGCAAGTAGCTAGGCTCACAGGCACCTTGCCTGGCGAAAAATATTCTTTCATCTTCTAAAGGGCATTAAAATCAAAGTCTCTTGCCCCTCTTCCAAATCAAAGTTACCCTTCTGTGCACATTACCAAATCCTGCATAAATCCTCAACACACATGGATGCCTCTAAGCTTTCAAAACATGAACACCCAGGAAATGCTCAGTTCCTTCCATGATCACCATGGCTTCCTAAATGTGTCCCTGGGCCCAAACACGGGACACAGATACACCTCTTAGTCTTCCCTCTGCTGATGAGGACAAAGATGAACAGAAACAGAGACCACTTTCATGTTAGCACAGCCACATACCTTGGTCTTCCCTGTGACAACGCTTATAAAGTGCAAACTTGGCAGGGCTCTCCGTCACTAGAAATTTTTTGAGCAGGGCCTCGATAACTTCCCCGACAGTGTTTGTGCTGCTGATATGAAGCGTGTTCATACAGCCATTGCTACCAGGAGACGTCTGTGGAGGTTTGCAGAGTTCCATCTGAACTTTAATGAAGCCAGTGTAAATCCCATTTGAATTCTGAAGAGGCAAAGAAAAGCCACTCTTAGCTAGTTGGCTAGGGGCATTTTAGGAAAGGAGGGCATCAAAGGCAAACAGGAAGTGAGCCACTCTTTCTCTGGTTCTTTTCTCTTAGAGCTTCACTGAAGACTGCCCTGAGGGATGACCTTAAAGGGAGATGAACACACATCAGTGGTGGTAAAGCACTTCCAGGGGTCAGGTCTGCAGGGCAGATGTGGCAACCGAAGGCTCTCTTCTGTCTTTACGGCACTCAGCCCCAGTCCAAAGCTTGTGGGAAAAGTCAGCGAGTGACCTTTGGTGAGGTTATAGCCCCACTGCCCAAACTGGAAATGTATGAAAGCTTAGGGGTATGTCTAGGCTCAGTGCTCAAAGAAAACAACATCCCCAACTGATAATTAGCCATACACAAAATAGGAAGGTCACCATTAGGACAAAAATACCTAAATCAACAATGAGATGACAGTAAGAAAACAGGGTGCTTTTATTCCTAGTGGCTACAAGGCTGTGTATGAGATTCCCAATCTTGCTTAAACCTTGTTATGTGTCAAATTTATTACACAGCATGGGATGCATTTCAAGTACCCTGAGCAGCAATGCTTTTAAAATTTATTTTTATTAGTATATATTTGCCATACATAAAGAACACAGGGAATTTGTACATTTACATAATATATAAGCAGCAATATTTTTACAACAAATTCAAGCTACTACATGAACTACAAATATTGCAAACACTTGTCTTAATTTATGGTAGAATTACTATTTCTTGGTTGCCAAAACAGTAATAATGCTTTTGTTTTCACTTTATTTAGAAAAAAATTTCAGCATGTGTTATTAAAATAAGTCATCAGGTATTGCCATATAAATACCAGAGTTAAAGTAAGGTTTTAAAATCTTCCTTTTGGTCCATTTTTTTCCCTTCCAAGCGATCAATTTACAATATAAATTCCTTTGTCCACTCTTGTAATAAAGTACTGTACAACACTTAAAATTTTTCATCCTGGGGCTGGGGATTTAGCTCAGTGGTTCTGCCGCCTGTCTCGCAAGCACAAGGTCCCGAGTTTGATCCCCAGTACCAAAAAACAAAACAAAACAAAAAATTTTTCATCCTTAAAACAATAATGGAAACTTGCATCTGTTTTACTCTCCACGGGGAAAGAAATAAAAAACTACGGCAAGTGGAGTTTTTCCCCATGGATGAAAAATGTATTTGAAAAAGAAGCATCACTGCTGGAATAATGAAGGGACTTTTGGGATCATCTTACCCTCTCCTACTTTTGGCACAGTGCCACTGAGGAGGGACCTTGGTTGCCATAGGTGTTTATATTTTATATCTCCTCCCCAAGGTCAAAGAATTCATCTGGGCCTGTTCTAAACAGGCTACCCCATCCTTTTCCAAGCTCTGTCAATTCACAGGACCCAAGGGTCCTGGAAAGGAGCACCAAGGGATGACAGGAGCTTTTGTAAGGACACCAACTGGGTGGGCAACTGACGGGTGAGCAGATGTCAGCTCGTTTTCTTGTCACCAAGCACTGACACCTTCCCGCTTCAAACAGTGCAGCACAATGGTGTTACAACAATGTGTGGGAAGCTACAGTTTAAGTACCTCATCTTACACTGGCGACCAGTGTAATACAGTTAACTATATTCCAATCCATGGGGATAAAATCATCCTGCTACTTCCATCCTTACTTGACATAAGAGATGGAAATTATCTGGGGTCTTATTAGAATCTGAGTTGTCATCTATATGTTAGGAAATAATCCTTTAAAGAAGAAGGGTTGCAAACTCTTCTAAAATAAAATTTTAACGTGTTACATTTTTTAAAGCTTACCTAACAACAAATTTTCAGATAAAGCTACTTCAGAATACAGATTTAACTTGAAAGCTGCAGAAATATTCTATTTTCCTGCTCTGCATATCTTAACCATTAAACTTCTATAAATGTTATTCAGACTCTGTAAAATATACAGATTATATCATCAACAACTTATTATCTGTCTTTTGATGAGGGTCAGCCTAAACAGTTCAACAATTTACATTTGTCCTTCAAAGGATGCCAACCTAAACAGTACTAACGGTACTTACCAAGGTCATCTTCAATTTGTCTGTGACAGCTAAATTGTATTTCTGAACCTTCTCTTTGATTTCCTCTTTGCTGAGGTAATTGTGAGTTTCCTTCTCTTTCTCTACATCCTAGAAGAAAAACAAATAGTGCCACACATGAGCAATCATAGGAAAAAATGCAGATAAACCAGGATTCTTTTTATCTCCCATACCAAAGTAAGCGGGTGCACTTTACCTTGAAATGTGCACATGCGCGCGCACACACACACACACACACACACACACACACACACACACACGGTCTTTCCAGAATGATCTACCAAGTTACAATGCTATAGTAAATTCCTCAGACTACAGCCTTCCTAGGATATACAGTAATTAAAACTACTTAGTCAGCAGCTAAAAGCAACACTTCACTAAATACTATTTTGAGAAACCGTCATTGCTAAATCTCCCTTCTGCAAAAACATCCCTCCTCCAGAATACTTCCTAGATTGGCCATTTATACTTTAAAGAATGGGGGCGGGAGGGCCGGGGATTTAGCTCAGTGGCACCAAGCCTGCCTCGCAAGCGCAAGGTCCTGACTTCCATCCCTGGTTACCGCCCCCCCCCAAAAAAAGAATAGGGGAGAAGGGGCCCAGGGTCTTGCTATATAGTTCAGGTGATGTGTGCCACCACGCCCCACTTTACTTTAATCCACACAGGTACATACCAAAAGCCTCTCTTTAGCAAATGCTATTAACATTATGGCATTTATGCCTTTATAACATTTATTAGCAAAAAGTATAGTAATTAATAAGTATTAATTGAGCAGCACTAATCACAGACCTCTTAAAAACTAAAAACAAGTACCAGAGGGTAATTTACCTTCCCTACCAATTCCTATGCCAAGACACAGGTAGCCAGATTTCCTCCACCCACCCATTCCTACCACCCCTCCACTCTCACCCCACCTTGGCCTCCTCACCTGGGGAGGAAATTACTGGTTAAATTCTTGCATCACTATGAAGACCTCATTTAAAAAATTGTCTAAAGAGCTCAACAGTGCATGACATTATGAAGTAGGTAACATGTGATTACAAATGGCCAAACTGCAATATTTTGTGATGCCAACAAAGTCACTATATACAAGGCACCTAATGTATCACTTAACTCTTCCAACAACTCACAGAATAGGTATTATTACTGAAGTTTCCAGATGAGGTCAAGTTCCAGGCAGTAAACCAAACTGCTAAAAGAAACTTAACTGCTCAGTGGAAGTGATGAACTTACCTGAAATCTGAGCCCAAAGCCCACCAACTCTGACTGACTCCAACCATGTATGGATGCCTCTCAGCAACTTCACATGGTTGGTCTCAATAAACCCTCTCAAATGAGCTGATCAGCAACCCCATGTTACAGAAAAGAGCAGATTTACAGAAGTCAAAGAGCTTGTGCAAGGACAACCCCACTGGCCACCAGATCATGCCTCATTTTGATCCAAGTCCTCTATATTGTTTCTACTAAATTGAGTAAGTCTCCAAGGCTCTGGTGTGGGTAAACATTTGGGGTTGTTTGTTTTTTTCAGATAGGGTCCACCATGTAACTAGGCTGGCCTCAAACTCATGATCCTCTTGCCTTAGCCTCCCGCATAATGTGCCACCCTGCCACCTGATGTGGGTAAACATTAGAAAACTTAAAGTCTGCATAATCAGATTCAAACCTATGTAGCAACCTAGAAAAGAAGGGCCTAAAAATGCTCCAGACTAAGAGAGGAGGCGCATAGGCCTTTTCCAGCCAGGCCTAACACACTATCCTCACAGCTGGATATTCTCCAAGCAGGCATTTGTTCACATCTACTCGCTGTGAGCTGCTGTTATAAATACACCAGGAATGGTCACTACAGAACTTGCAGGAATGCCATATAGAGTATAAAATGCCTCTTGAGCCACTCAAGTCTCAAGTTCTTTGATTTGAGACCCTAAGGGGGTGTGCTGACTATAAATTATCTCAGCATTTGCCATTTTAGCAGCCCTGTTCCCTCAAGATCTGATGGGTGTGTCTCATCATGGTGAATAGGAGCAGATAGTGTGCTCTTTCCCTTGCTTTGGGGCAGGCCCCCAAGCCCCTTGAAAGTATTCCCTTGGCTAATGCAAAACCCCAAAGCAATCTTATTTTTGGTGTTACTGGTTAGGGATAAAAAAGCTGTGGATTAAAATAACTTCAAACTATCGCTTCAGTGACTATCTCCAAGGAAATTTAAAACATATACCACATCTCTGCTTGTCCTCCTCTTTCTGGTCCACAATTAGCTGACTACCAGCTATAGCCTGGGGGAAAATAAGGTAGCCTTTTTCTCTGCTTCCCCTCCCCTGACTGGGGATCAAACTCAGGGGCACTTTACCTACTGAGCTATATCCCCAGCCCTTTTTATTTTCATTTTGAGACAGTCTCCCTAAATTGCCCAGGTAGGCTTCAAACTTGTGATCCTCCTGCCTCAGCCTCTACATTCATTCTCAACTATTAATTGCCCAGTTGTTCCTCAGTATCTACAGGGTATTGGTTCCAGGGCTCCCAACAGATATCAAAACTCTTAGATGCTCAAGTCTCTTACACAAAATGTTGTATTTCATATAATCTATGCACATCATCCAGTCCACTTTAAATCATTTCTAGATTATTTGTGTCTAATACAATGTAAAGGCTATGTACATAATTGTTACACTGTATTGTTTAAGGAATAATGACAAGAAAAATCTGCATATATTAAATACAGATACAACTGGTTGGCTGAATCCACAGACACTGATCCCTCAGGGGAGACTGTACTAAAAAAGCAAATTACAAAGTCTCAGTGTAGAATGAGAAGTTGGCAGGGAAAAGGGTGTTGTGGAAAGTACATTTGGTCTAGCAAGACCGGGACTCTGACCCCTAGTCCATCACCAGCTCACCCGGGCTCCAGGCTTACTAATTTTTCTGAACCTGTTCCATCACTTCCTCTCAAATGAAGAGACTTAAGCAGATCACTTCTAATGTGTTTTCTGACCTAAATGGATCTGATTGCAAAGATCTGATGCTGCTTTCACTGGTGTGACCAAGAGGGCAAAGCCATTCCACAGGTTCATCATTAAAAGCTCACCAAGGGCCAACAACACATATACAGTCACAGACACAACATCCTCAGCTAGGGGCTTTATTGGAAGTGAACATTCCAGGAGTCAGAAGGAAAGAGGGGTAAAAGGAGTGATTAAGAGCAAAGAGAAAGGTTAATGAGTAAGGCTGGGCCATTGTTAATCAGGCCTTGCTGATGATACTAGACTTGGCACCCATCCTAGGCTCCCTGGTGTCAGCAGGCCACCGGCAGCAGTCCAGGAAGCTAGAAGATCAAAACAGCAACCCAGTCTGAAAGAGCAATGCCCCTGGATCACCCACATACAGACAAATGAGATGCTCTCAAGTAGCAATTATCTTTCCTTCTCAGAGATTAAAAACCAAGGGAACTGCAGGGAGCAGTAACAGAAGACAGTGGGACTCAAGGATCTCCAAGATCCCTTACAGGCTAAACATCTTGTTATTGAAAGATTAACCAAAAAATAAACCCCAGAAAAGCAGCTAAATGCTCAAAGGGCTGTGAAGCTGTGTTTTTAGGTCAACTCATGTAACAACTGTATGTTCATTCAGCAGATGCTTGCCAGGCATCTGCTGTGTGCCAGGTACTTGCCTAAAGGGGGCAGGGCAAAGGTCCACACCACCTCACGGTGGCTAACGTCTACACCTAGCACAGGCTGAGATGAGTGAGAGAGGCAGGGAAGGAATTGCTTCAACAGTCCTAAGTAAGACCACTTCTGAGAGTGGAGGACTGTGGCAGCTGGGGAGAAGCCACAAGCTCAGTTTGGGGGTCCAGGACTCTTGTTTTCTGTTAGTGTTTAAACCAGAGAAAGACCCTTAACTTGGAAAACCTGCAAATGGCTTAAACTTTTTAGAGAGGACCTTCTCCCCCTAAGCTTACCTAGGGAAATTTCCTCCTCCCTCCAAGCATGCTGAGACTCACCACAGCAGCAGCCTGGGCATAGGCGCCATTGGCAGGAAGGAGGGGGAGAAGAAAAAGGAGCCCAGAAGGGGCAAAGGAGGTACGACAGGCAATCAAAGCAAGAAGAGGGTTAAGCAGTGGTGTGATGGGCGTGGCTCGGGTAAAACACAGAGCGTAAACAGGACTCTCCCGGCCAAGGCAGAAGAGGAAATGGCATGGGGTGCAGCAGCCTGTGAATAATGCATGGATTATTGTTCTTGGCAGCGGGGAGGTGCTGAGGCCACGCCTGAGAATGTCTGCTTGGCAGGTTACAAGTTATCTTTGTCTAAATCGATTTTGTTTTATATTCCCCAAACCTGAAGCTTCTTGGAAGGAGAGTTCTTCCAAGGGAAATTCTATCCCAGAAGTCCCTGAGGGCTTGTTCCCCGAGAGCTGGCCTGGGTGGGGTCACATTGCTGTGAATGTTTGTGCCAGTGAACTTTCTCAGAAGGGGCACACCCCACCTCAAGGACCTGTCAGACCTTCCACCAAGTCTAAGGGTCTGCTAATTGCTTATGCTAATTAGGCTAACTCTTAGGAAATTTTGAAATTATATCAAAATTTAAAATATGAAACAATATTAAAAACAAAAATCTCTAAAAAATAGAGAACAATTGGAAGTGACTTCAAAAGATGAGAATGTTCCTACTGCTCTCTTTTAGCCTAGTGAAGGGATGTGGATTATGGTTCAGACATCATTAGGTCTAAAATTACTGCTGTGCCATCTTCTAGTTGTGTGACCAATGGCAAGTTAACCTCTCTAAGCCTTGGTTTTCTCATCTTTGTAAAAATGTGCACAACAATACTACTTTATACCACTGTGAGAAGATGCCAACAGAAACCATTATTCACAATGTACTGAGTGTCTAATGGTGCCAGGGTCTCTGTCAAGCTCTTCAAACTCCAAGAGACAGTTGTGGTTCCTGACTCCTCTTGGCTGACAGCCCAGACAAGTCTGCCTTACTCCTGACGTTACTCCCTTGGATATGGTTGAGTTTTTCTTTTTCTTATTCTTATTCTGCACCACAAACCTCTTTAAAAAATAAAGTAGGCTTGGGGATGTATCTCAAACAAAGCACTTGCCCAGGATGTAGCAGATTCTGAGTTCAATTCCCAGCACCTTAAAAAAAAAAAAAAAAGTAAACAAGCTATTGACCTTTCTCCCAAGGCAGACAAACAGTGCAGATTTTTTGACTGTATGCACAGTGCTGATGCCAGAGGCGCAGCAGACACTCAATAAATGGTGCCATCAGCCCTCCCTGGAGAGGTCACACAGCTCTCACGTGCAATTGCTGTGATACCTGGCTGTTTGGGGTCCAGCCTGTGTCAGGGGAGAAGGGGAAATTTACCAGACCAAGAGGTGTTTTCTTTAGGCTAGACTCTGAAATCACAAATTCCTACTATTAATTTCATCTGTCTTGGGAAGGGGCCGCTACCTACAATGTTCCGAAAGGGGCCCTATGCAGCACAGACCAAATACATTCTGGCCTTACAGTTGTACGCAGAACAGAACACCAAGCACCTTTCAAACCTAAAATAGCACATTTCTTATAGCAATAGGCCTTTGGTGCAAACGGAACTCCCAAAGAGTGTTTCATGGTGTGGTCGTGCTCAATCAAGCCTAAGTGCTGATTCCTTTACACATCTTCCTATCAGCCTTGCTCCAGCATGGAGATCAAAGAAAATACCATGGATGCACCCAAACAAAAAAGAAAACCTGGGACAGCTATCTTTCTACCACAATCAGGGAGGGTCCTACGTGTGGTCTGTGCTAAAGCTGTATTCAGTAAACAAGTGACTTCCAGGGGCCAAAGAAAAAGTAGTTTTAGGGTTTACGTACTGACAATTTCTTTTGAAATTTTCTTTAAATTAGATGCTCCTGAAGTAGATTAGCAGTATGGATTAGCAGGAGAAACAAAACTGTTCTGAGAAGTGCAAAACCACAACCTCAGTGCAGAATACAGAAAGGGCTACCTCAGAGGTAAACCTGCAAAGCCCTAAGAGGGTCCTACAGGACAGAACCAAGTGTTATTCAACTTTGGTGCACAGGCAACAGACAGCTCTGCAGTTATATCCACTAACTGGTAGTTTTCACTTTCAGGACCACCTCTAACAGATTAAAATAGACAGATGGCTCAGGGGGCCCAGAAAGGTTTCTTAAATAAGGCTCAGCATTGCTGAAATACACCAGGACTACCCAACAGCATTTCTACAATAACGGAAATATACTGAATGTGCTGTCCAGCAGCAGCCAGGAGCCATGTGTGCTTCTGAGCATCTGAAAGGAGGAACTGAAATTTAAACTTCATTAATTACTGCACTGGACAGTGGAAATCTAGACTCTAATGCACACAGGTATAACTGAAGAACAAGGTAAAAAGCCAACAAGAAAACTGTGTAAAATAGGATGCTGAAGTGAAGACACCTGTTCATAGAAAACCTGCTCCTGAAGAATCAGAACAGCTGTTCCTAGGGTGCTCAATGGTGCTGTTCGTGACCTTAAAAGTACAGCATGGTGCCCACTGCTGTGTTCTCACGGTGCTGATGCTGAAAACCCATAGGGGTGCATGTCTGGAGACTCGGGACTTATCTTGGTGTACAGCCCTGGTTTGCTGATTCATCCTGGCCACTTTGCAGTTGGGAATGCTCCCAGGCCAGATGGGGATTTTTTTTTTTTTAAATAGGATATAGAGCTGGTGCTCTAGTTCCATTTACGTGAGGATGGAAGCTCCTGTTGCCAGAATTCAGCGTGGAGGCAAGCAATTTGCCTGTGCACTCATAGAAGATATTCATGCTTCTGATAGCCAAGAAAAGGGAAAAGAAGAATCTCAAAGCCTCCCCCACCCCATCCTCCTCGTAGCAATAGAAGCATCATTGTTACGTCAAGGTAGGAAAGGTGAAAAACTGAGGCCAACTGGACAGGACAAGAGCATGGCACACAGCACTCCAGAACGGCAGGGGGCCCCATTTCCCAAAGGGTGTTCCACAGAACACTATTCTTCCTAGACGTTTTGTGGACAAAAAAGGAACGTTTCCTCCTCCTCCCTCAACCTCCTAAGAGACTCCCAGCGCTCTCTGGAATGCTAAAGGCTCTGACAAATCCTGCAGTTAAGAAACCAGTGAAAGCACACAGTAAGAAATCACGCTCTTAATAATGTTATCAATGTGATGCTCATTGATTATGAGGAAAGGACAGGTATTTCTTGAGTCTCATTAACTATTCACTTAGTGAAAGGATTCTGTCTTCATTGCGGGATTGCTAGCATATCTAAAGCCCCTCCTGTGGAACTAGACAATCCTAAGCAACCTTTGTGGCTGATGCTACTCGTTAACAGCCAGGCAGATACCAGAGGAATACAGATGACTTCGAAAAGATGGACTATTAGAATAAAACTAAGCAGCAACTATATAAGGATAGAGGTCTGCACCAGCCTTCTCTTACACAGGCAACAAAGAAAAATAAGAGCAAGAACATACTCAAAAGGAAAAACCAACAGATGCCATTTAACTGCTGTTTGTTTACTCTCCCAACCTGCTCTACCACCACCACCCCCATACTGGTGGCCCAGCAGGCGGGGAGCTGAGCTCTCTCTGCTCCCACCCAGGAAGCTGCCTACCCACAGCACCCCTTGGGTGGAGCCCCTATGCCACTCCATTAACACAGGTTCAGCATCCACATCGCCAGGGGCTACCTGTTCACTTTGGCTTCTCCACTGCCCAAATGTGTTACTGAATCTCTTGCTCTCAGAATACTGTGGTGGAACTAGCTCAGTGCTGGGCACAGAGGCGGGCTCCAGCCTAGTCAAATGATTCTGATCTGACCGAGGAGCCCAGCTTCACAAACCTGCTCTTGCAATTCACTCTCCTTTGTATGCCTTATCAGTCTGCAGGAGGTTTTACGCTCACTTCTCAAAACAGCAATGAATCTAGAGGCATACAAAAGACCTTTGTAGTATGAGATACAATGTTTTATAGCTTCTGCTATCCATCAGGATCATCAAAGAACTAGTCTTACAAAACATGCCCCTTAAATACCCTTGCTCACCCAGGGCTTGTGAAGCAGGCACAGGCCCAGAAAGTTAATAAGATTAATTGCAGTTGTGATACAGCACTGAAAGAGCTTCATCTGGGCCTTCCATGACCTCACTTTTTAAACCCCCAGGGTTACCACTCTGCCAATACCCTATATGGCTGTACTTTTAAAACCAGGTCACGTGCCAGCAGTCAAACAGCCAGCCACTTGTTTGGAGCCAGAAAACAAACTTGGAGGTGGACTCGCCTCCCCAGAGGGCCCTAGCTCGAGGGCCCAACCTCAAGGCATACCAGGTTACACCCAGACTCAGATCTGTTTGACATGTTTTCAAGGGGAGTCGATTAAGATGATATTTCTGAAAGGTGACACATTTTACAACTAGTTTAACTCAATTCAAATGTGAGGTGAGTGCAGGAGGAGAGGAAAGGTGACCAGCGGCCTCAGGGCCATGCACAACCAAATATAGCCAATCAGCTCTAACAACCAGAAAAGGTTGTCAGTAGAAGCTCCCCTCTCCCTGGTAGCCTCTGTCAGAACGGAGGCAGCAGGGCTGCTTAGGTTTTCACAATAAGGTGTGGCCCCAAGGACTCAGCTTCCCTGATTACTATAAGAGAGCACTGGACTAAGTCCGTTTCAGCGTAACTTTTTTTTTTTTTTTTTGGGAGACAGTCTTGCTGTGTAGTTCAGGCTGGCCTTGAACCCACTATGGAGCTCAAGCTGGCCTCAAACTCAAGGCAATCCTCCTGCCTCAGCCTCCTGAATGCTGGGATTACAAGTGTGCACCACCACGCGTGGCCAGCATAAGTTTTCTAGGATTCTCCTGTATCTAAAAACTACCTTACTTACTCCAAAGCAAGTCTATTTTAGGAAAAACTGGAAAAATTAATATGAGAGACTGCTGAGAGGAAGATATATAAAAGACTGCCAGGAAGAAGACTTAGAGACCTGCCCCCATTTCTAGATTAAAGTATGCCCCAAGCCCTACGTGTCACCCAGCAGCCATACATTTCCCTCAGCTAACAACAATCACAACTGTGCTCCAGAGCCAGACAGTCCACCAATTCAGGTTTGCGAAAGGAAAATGGAAGCTTTTACTAAGGGCGGAGTTTGGAAGTCAGGTATCCCCTATCAAACCTTTGAACTCTGGTGATAAGGGGAGGTTCCGGGGAAAGGAAATGAACAGGCTCATTTGGAAGTCAGCCAGACAGGAGGCTGAAAGGAATGCTGCAGCAGTCAAGAAGGCAGGTGGGGCCCATCTGGGAAACACAGCAGGTTCCAGGTTGCTCAAGGCCACCAACAGCAGAAACCTGAAAGTTAGGGACAGATTTGCAAGCAAACACAGTGGCCGCTTTGCCAACTGCCACCTAATGTGAAGAGAGAACAGACTCTTAAGAAAACCAGCAGTCTCTAGAGCAGTACTCCAAGAAAATCACCTGAAGCAAGCTTACCTGAAAGCTATTTGGTATCTTCCTCCTTGCCTATTACAAGTTTATGCTGCCACTACATAAAATGAGAATTCCACCAACTTAAATTCTGTTTTCAGGCAACAGACATAAATGTAGATGACAACTTGTATAAAGTAAGAATTTCCAGGGAAAGAGTCACATTTAACTGCTTTAAAGCCTGGATTTGTAATTCTTACTCATTGGAGTCTTATTAATACACTAGTCAAAATACATTTAGAAAGCTGGGTGTGGTTGTACATCCCTGTACTTGCACTTGGGAGGGTAAAGCTGGAGGATCGCACCACAAGTTCGAGACCAGTTGGGCTACACAGTAAGTTGAAAGCCAATCTGAACTATATAGCCAGATCCTATCTTAAAATCAAACTAATAAAAAACCCTCAGACTTTTATAGAGCTCCCTCTTAAACAACCCAAGGTCTCTAGCACCACAAAGAATAAGGAATCAGCCATCTTTCTAAGCCAGATGTCCTGATCAGGAGCAGTTTTTCTTTTTTCTTTTTGTTTTGTTTTATGGTGATGCATAGGATGGAATCCAGTGCCTCACCCATGCTAGGCAAGCACTCAGAGCTACAGCTACAGCCCTGTGAGCATTGTTTTAAAGAGACAAATCTGAAAGACTGCAAAGGGCCACAAGGAGTTAAGCTGTTTTATATCATTCTTATTCCCATTAATTCAATCCATCTCTTCACAACCTACATTCCTCTGAAGATGGCTCTTGTGATAAGTCTGTTGCCAGCCCTTAAAAGACACGGCTGACATTCCAAGTGCACAGGACCCCTTATCCACAGGCAACACATAAAGCACAATGCAGATGCCCCTCTAGCACCCTCTGTTCTCAGAACACCCACAGGTGCACAGGACTTGGCCCACAGAGAACTGCCAAGCAGCCAGCTCTACCTTGCAGCCGCGTCCAGGAGCTGCTTTTACACCGCAGGCGTGTCTAGCCTGGCCCCCACCCCAAAACTGCTTGCTTTGTTTTGTTTTTTTAATGCTATTATAACAAGTATATTTTTTAAAGTTTTGTTACTTGTACACATTAACTATATTATATATTTTAAATACAGCCCAAGATAATTCCTCTTCCTTTAATGTGGCCCAGGCAAGTCAAGTGGTTGGACATACCTGGAACAGATGGATTATCTTCCTCCTCCCTACCTTCCTAACCAAGGAGGAAAAACTACTGTGGAATAATAAAATGATAAGGCAAACTGGGGATGGTGGTGCACACCTGTAATTCCAGCACTTTGGGAGGCTGAGGCAGAATATCCCAAGCTCAAGTCCAGCCTGGGCAATTCAGTGACTTAGCAAGACCCTATCTCAAAATAAAAAATAAAGAGGGCTGGGATGAGGCTTGGTGCAAGGCCCTGGGTTCAAACCCTATTATACCCTCCCCCCAAGAAAAGGAAAAATGGGGGCGGGGATTTAGTTCAGTTGTGCTTCTGCCTGCTGCCTGCCTCAAAAGCACAAGGTCCCAAGTTTGATCCCCAGTGCCAAAAAAAAAAAAGAAAAGGTAAAATGATTGAAAAAAAAACCCCAGGAAGACAAGCACCTTCAGGAGCCTCATGTAACTTGAGTTCTAAAGAAATCCTTTTCCGAAGAGATCCTCTCTCACACCTCCTGCTTGGGTACAGGTGGATGAGAGACACGTAAGTCTGAGGCTTATCAAGAACACAGGTGAGTCAGTCAGACACTGGGGTGAGACAGGCAGTGCTCAAAGACAGGCCAGAGAGGAGGGACCAGGGAGGCAGAGCCCTGCAGGGAGGATGCCAAGGGCCAGGTGCACCTGGTGACCTCACAGAACTCAGCCCAGGGCCCAGTGCCAGCCACACCCACTGCCTTTGAGGGCTCAGGCACTGCCTAAACAAACTCTTCAACTCTATATTTAGAAGGAAAAAGTCTTCTCAACCCCCCCCTCCGCCCGCCCCAATCCCTTTCTGGTCCCTTGACCACAGATGGATGGGGAACGATTAGCCAGCCCAAGCCCCCAGGAGGGAGCACAGGTGGGCTTGTCATCACAATGTTCCGGACACCATCCCACACCTTTCAAACCTGCCCATTCCTACAAAATCCCTGGAATTGAGAACTACAGTTTTCCTTATTTTGCCAACAGGAAAATGGAGACCTAGAAGGGTTAATCTGCCTCCGGTATAGCAGGGAGGCATAGCAGGGAGGCAAGTACGGTTCAGGTCCAGGTCGGCCTGATTCAAAGCCGAAAAGTCATGCAAGACAGGAGAGACTCAGGGAGGACACGGAAGGATCCTCTTGGCTGCCCGGTGCCAGCTGCTGGAGGCTTTTTGTTACAGTATTCAATCTTAATTTCAGAGGATAGTGTAGCAACATACCTGGCACCTCCCTAGGAAATTATTAATCTGACCAAGGCCAAAAAGAACTAATTAAAAAAATCAGAAAACTGTCTTTTCAGCATAAGGGAAATGGCTAAATATCATGATATCCTAAGAAGGGCTATCCAAATAGAGTGGTTAACATCAGGCCAACAGAAGAGCTTTTAAATGAAAAAAAAAAAAAAAATCAGAGAAAAAACTGTCTATCAAGTACAACAAACAATATAAAGAGAAAGAAGTGCCTGAAAACTAAAAGGAAATGTGCCACAATATTAACAGTGTTGATGCCTGACTGGTGAGATTTGGAATGGTTTCTCTCTGCACACTCCCACTCCCCAAATTCTTTCAGAATCTGTGCAACTTAATCAGGGAACAAAAAAGTAAAAAAAAAAAAAAAAAGTAAAATCTGTGAGAGGAGAGAGGCTCTCATGTATAAAAAAATAAAATAAATCGCCCTGAAAACAAAAATAATACGAAGCAATTCAGGACTTTGCTAGTATAACTGAATTCAACTTTCGTTTGTCAACTGCAACCTCCCCAGAGGCACCAATATGGCAGTACTGTCTGTCTTCCTCACCTGACAGCCAACTGCACCATGAGATCAACATACAGAAGGTGCCAGAGAGAGAGCACGTGGAGTCCCCTTAATAGAGATGACACTGTGATCTGACAAAAAAAGGTTCCCTAGCCATTAAAAAAAAACCCTACATCTATATATGCTATTACCAAGAGCTGTCAAAAGGAAAGGAGGGTTTTCAACATCACCCATCTGCTGACCAATTTATAAATAAAATAAAAGGTACCCTCCAGCTGCCCTGGAAAGCGGACTGCCAGGTTTGTTTTTTTTTTAATTCACAGGACTCTGCATTGTCTCTGTCATGCAGCAGTGTTCCCTGTGTGACCTGAAGGTTCACACACTCCAGCTTCTTTTCCTCCACAGTGGTGTGCACAGGAAGTCCAAGGCCCAGAGGAAGCCCACTCCACCTTTCCTCAGCGCTAAGGGTCAGCGACCCAGCCAGCCGTCCCCACACTGAGTCGTCAGCCTTTGAGGCAAGGGCTCTGCTATGGAGTCTGGACTGCAGACCTGTTCAAAGGAAAAGGCTGATTTGCAGTGAGGAAGGAAAAAAACCGAATTTAACAACTGTTGGCACCGGAGGTCTGAAACAAGTGGATCAAAAGTTTCAGCTTCACGGGTTTACTTCACTCCAAGCTAAAGATCTGGACAGGAAGCAAGCGGCAGACACCAAAAGAAGAGGGTCAGCACAATATTAAACACAGGATGTGTACTGCTCAGGACCACATCCTCCTCCCCACGTGTGCCCTCAGCTGAATCAAGTGTCCCTGAGGGCTGGGGAAGTGTTTCATCCAGGACATCTAAGGAAACACCAAGACAAGAAGGAAATGTTGAGTTTTATACCTTTTGGACCAGATCCCTTACACAAAGCCGTGAAGACTTCACTTTTTTACCCTTTCACCAAAGCCATCAATTTCCTCCCTTAGGAACTAATTCAGATTCTTCTAACATGGAAACAAAATGAACCTTTTAAAATAGGCACTTACAGAATGTCCTAGGAAATAAATGAGAATATTTAGAATAGACAGGTATTTGTTCTTCAAGGTTAAACAGGACACATTGTTCAACTTTTTTTTTTTTTGGTGCCGGAAATCGAACTCGGGACCTTCCGATTGTGAGGCAGGCGGCAGAACCACTGAGCTAAATCCCCGGCCCCACATTGTTCAACTCTTGACTAAAAAATCAATTCAAAGTATGATCCAAGTTGTCCTGGGGTACATGAAATAAGTAAAAATTTTCAATTTAAAACTTTATTTTCTTAGGAACATTTTTTTTCCTCCCAAAAAAGTAAAAAAAAAGTTGACATCCAAGTTCCACTCTACTGAGAGCTAACCCTCCAATCACCAAGTTTCCTGAGGCTCCAAGCCAACGGTAAGAGGACTGGTGACGGCCTGGCCTAGAGGCTGGCTGGGTGACAGCCGCACTGCTGGTTCTGAGGAGGCGGGGGAACAAGCACAGGTCTAGGGTCCCAGCTGTTCAGGGTACACCTTAGGCCACCCTCTCAGGAGCCCTTCAGGTAGGTTCTGCCCTGCAGGGCCCAGCTGGGACATGGAAAATGGCACTAAGCCGGTACAAAGTGGCAGGTGGGAGAGAAGGCAGCAGCACAGGAAAGACAGCTTGGAAGGTCCCTGAGGAGAAGGGAACTGCTTTGTAGATTCCTCTGTAAAAGTCATTCAGTGTTTGCTCTCCATGAAGCATGTTACCCAGAGCACTCGGCACCACAGGAAGAAGTAGCAGAGCACCGAACAGGGGGCTCTGGAAAGCCAGAGCACACAGCTCAAATCAGCTAATTTTAGACAAAGGGAAAATACTAAGAATGCTGCTAAGTTGTATTTTAAGAGTCTGTTTCAGTTAACCACTCTGAACTCAGTACTTCAAAAGCAAGCAAGTGAAAGAAAAGAGAAAGAAAGTTATTTCAACTCTACATCAAATAAAAAATGGTTTACCTTCTTTGTGCCTTATCCTAAAACAGAAAATAAACAATCAGCATTCTGAAACCAATTCCATTCTATGGCAAACACCAGCGTATTTGCTTAGGAGAACTGGGAAGAAAGTCGACTACAGTTATTTCTTACTGCATATCTTGAAAAAACACCAAACACTGTAACACACAAATGAGCAACAGGCAATATAAATTAAGCACAGAAGTACATTTTCTGCCTCTTCACAATACTGCCCAAGTGGGCTGAAACAACATTTTGTAACCAGAGAGCAACTCCAAGCCTATCCAGGCTTCTGAGACCGAACGTCTCCAGCTGCCCGACCTGAGACCAAACCAAATTCCAGGTTTCGGGCTAGGATGCCCCAAAAGGTTCAGCTTTCACTAGGTGATGGCACCTGGTAAAGCTTCTCTGCAAAAACATATCAGTCATGGAGATTTCATTATGTATCCCAGGCTGGCCTTGAACTCACTATGTAGCCGAGGCTGGCTTTAGACTCAATCCTCCTGCCTCAGCCTTCCAAGTGCCAGGATTACTGGCGTGCACCACCATGTCTAGATTCAAAATCAGCATCATTTTCTGAACACACTATTTCTGAGAGTTAATGTCAGTATGTACTATATGTCCTAGATATCTAAATATTAATCCATTTAATCACAAGAACTTCATGAGTTGATAATAATTACTTCAAATATGAGGAAGCAGAGATGGAGATTAATCTGTTTAACTTTGAAAGGACTGAGATTCTAACCCAAATCTATGCAACTCCTAAACATACTCTACTTTTCTGATTTTAGAAGATTTAGCCCATAAAATACCATAAACAGAGAACTTCAAATCTTTTAATTCTGGACCTCTGATATTTTAAGGGCAACATCAGAGGAAGACAATTGTAACATTGTCAATGAAACTTACTGCTGAAATGAATTAGTGATATCTGTTAAGTGCAGCTACAAATGTATAGAGAACTAATATAATGAAGAGTAGCATTCTATAGTTTTTAAAGTACAACTCTTAACATTCATTATAGAATCTATATTCCTCCAATTAAAAAGCACCACTGAGAATAGCAAATTTGAATTGTAAGCCACAGAGTAAGTGAACAACCCTGAAATGATTTCTTTATTTTCCAAACCCCAAATTTAGTCACTAAAGACACAGTGAGAGTTTAGGAAAGCACTGTGGTCTCTTTTTCTTCCCGTCAATCATCATGCATCACACCTATACTGGACTGGATTTATCATCCTCTTCCCTTTATCCAAGTATGTTTTTAGGAACCTGACTATGCCCTGAGTTTTTTGCCTAAGGATTCATTAGATAACACAACAAGGCCATGCCACCAACAGCTCTGTGGAAAACAAAAACCAAAAGAAAAAACAGATCTGTGGTTTCTGCCTTAAAACTTATTCTTCAAAAACGCCCCCAGGGGACGAAAGGGTAAAGGAAGAGCCGTGTGGAAAAGATTAAGGGATGGGGGTGGGGAGACCAACATTACATGTATACTCCAAGTTTGGTACTTAGGAATGACTGCTTCTACCACTGGGCACTTTTTCCAAGAAACTGGCCCCTCCAGTTTCTATTTAAAGCTCTAAATTTTATAACAGAAGATATAATAGAGTTAACACATATAATACTGGTAGCTAAAATTTATTGGATGCTTGACACTATTCTAAGCAATCTTCATGTATATATAAGACCATACACAAACTTCCCCTCAAACCCTAAGCCTTGCTCCTGGGGACCTCATTCCCAACCAGGGAGGACTCAGAGCCAAACACGCCAGGGACAGCCAGGAACTTCCATTTCCACATAGGGGTGGGGTCTGGTCCCCAGCTGGGGCCTAAAGACACATTTCACATGAAAACAACACACAGCTACTATAATCTTTCAACATTTCCTTGCCCTCAGCTCACACCTACCCCACATCCCTCTTCATGGAAGCTTTACTTTCTTCTCCTTAGCACTTACCACTATCTAATATATCCTGTATTTTACATATTTATCTTATTTATTACCTGCTTCCCCCACAGGCATGGGAACTCCACAATGGAGGGATTTTCTTCTCCATTTTGGACTCCAGCACCTACAGCAAGGCCAGGCATATAGCTGGAGCTCAATAAACATTTTTCAATGAAAGAAACAAACAAAAATGTTTGTATCACACCCCTGAGAACTCTAAGAGCCTTCCATGCCCTAGTTCTGGGATGGTGAAACTTTTGGAGCTTTCAATGATAATAAACAGCCAGCTGAGGAAAGCATGCCATAGGTTCGCCACCACCACACAGTTAAATCAGATAATTCCATCTAACAGTCATTATGACTCCTTAAGCATAAGCAAAAGAATCCACTTGTCCACAGGTACCTTTCTTTTTTTTTTTTTTTTTTTTGGTACTGGGGATCGAACTCAGGACCTTGAGCTTTCGAGGCAGGCAGCAGCACCACTGAGCTAAATCCCCAGCCCGTCACAGCTACCTTTCAATTGAGCCCAGAATCAGTAATCTGGTGTCTCCAACCAAGGGCTGTTTCCCTCTGCAAAACACCTTCTGCTTATCAAGCCCCAGGGCAGAAACAAACCTAGGAGACGTGCACATCCAGGGCTGCAGCAGGGTATTCTATCAGAACTACAGCTTGAATGGTTAACAAACTCAAAGGAAAGCTCCTGGTGCTCCTGGGGATAGACTAGAAGCAACAGGAAAAGGAGGCCAGGGGACACCAAAGTCCTCAAAGTGGGGAGGTCAGAGAGAGGCAGGAGAGGGCTGCTAGGGGCCAGATAGGGCAAGGCAGCCAGGACACAGCTTGCTCTCACCTTTCGATGAAAGCAAAACCGGCAGTCAGCCTGCACGCAAGGCTTTTCACAAACTTTTTTTCTTTCTAACTTCTAAGTTTTCTGCATGGAGTATATATTAGTCAATAGGGAAAAATATATGTTAAAAAGAAATTCCCCTACTTTTAGAGGAAAAATGCAAATCAGTCACTATCTTTTTTTTTTTTTTTTTTAATTGCGATGCCCTTAAAGGTCAAAAAGTTAGACTCATGACCAAGTATTACCTTCCTTACAAAACATTAAGTTGTATTTGTATCTAATAGCACTGAGCCAGGTTCCTCAAGCAGTTTTCTCAGAACCCTGGCCAACATACTCCTCAGAACACACACCTGAGACACAATGAGACAGCGCCTCACAGGTTTTCCTTAAAGTATAGATACAGAGGCTCCTGAATTTAACTGGACAATGATCATGGAATTATGAGCAAGTGGAAGGAAAGAAATGTATCATCATTTGCAGTGTAATTATTGCCTTGACTTCCTATTCTTGAGAGAAGATTTGTTTCCAATAACATTAGGTTAATAATTCTTAGTGTTCGATTTTTTTGTAAGTTTCCTTTCAAAGTCTACTATATTCTGAATTGTTACAACTCTGCCCTGAACCCCAACCCAAGTGGAAACATGACAGAAAAATTAAGAGATTGATTTGTTTTATTGTGAAATTCACAAACCTCAAACCAAAATAAGGCAGTCTACAAAAACTGATCCCTCTGTATTCTTAAAGCCAGTTGAGGACACAGTCTCAGAATTCAGCACAAGAGCTAACAACCAGTCTTCTCAAGCCTGTCCAGTTTGCTTTGATTTTTTCATTAGTTAGAAAATGACTGCAGTCCAAGTTTCACTTAGGAAGAAACCAATCTTATCAGGAACTTGCTTTGTAGCTCAAAGTGTTCCAAAAATATCACATCCTCATCCCATTTCACCTCTTATTCCACCTCCTACCCATCTCCCCCACAAAGAATTTAACAGATGAAGACTGTCTCTGAGAACCATCTCTTAAAACACTGGTGGACGATGGAACGAGCTTAAAACTAGAGCCTCTGGACCTTGGCCACTGACCTATTCTCTGGTTTTCACACTTCTCTTCCATAATTTGTTCTTTTTTTTTTGGTACCGGGGATCAAACTCAGGACCTTGCGCTTGCAAAGCAGGTGCCACACCACTGAGATAAATCCCCAGCCCCATAATTTGTTCTTAAAAACTTACCTTTCACTTATTACACAGTGCCTTGCAAACAAATATATTTTGCTTTGCATTTGTATTTTGGTCTCCTCTGTGACTAGCCTATCAGCTTCCTAAGAACCCAGCTGTGTGTCCCTTTTCTGTTGCCTCAGGAAACAGATGCCATCAGATAATTCAACCTCTCCTCAGGGCTGCTGGCCAAAGCACACCATCCCTTTGGCTCCCAGGAGGACGTCTGCTCCATGAAGAATGTTTAGAGGCATGTCTTGTTCTTCTAGAGATGTTCTGTCTTTTAAAAAGAATATGACTGTGCATACCAAGTTTCAGCCACATGTTGACTTTCCTACTTTAAGTTAGGTTTCCAGCTATCTCAGGGTCAAATACTATCCACATACCACCACCCAAGCTACCACTGAAGAGAAGCACAATGCAATGTGCCAATGTTAAAAGCAAATGCAGCTCTTACAACCTCCCTCTGGAACAAAAATGCCTTGCACACACACTTTCACCCTGTTGTGCTCAGCTTCTGGAAGGCAGGAGATGCTCCATGAGTGAATGGCAGGAGGACAAGAGTGAAGGTGGCACAGGTAAGAATTCACTAAGCCTCCTTGCTCCTTCACACTCCAGGCTGCACCAAAGGCAGGGCCATGATGAAAGGTGCCCAGCTGGTAGAGTCCAGATATCCTCAGGCCCATCTTCTCTTTTCCTTTTCAAAATATTTGATTGTGACTAAATACACATAACATACATGTTACCAGTTAGCTGTGTTAAAGTGTACAGTTCTGTGCCATTCTGTGGCATCACACCCTTGCTCAACCATCACCACTCTCCATCTCCAGAACATTTTCAACCTCTTCAAGTAAAACTCCATACCTATTAAAACCCCAAACCCTGTTTTCCATAATCACCACTCTACTTTGTCTCTATGAGTGTGACCACTTTAGGTACCTCATAATAAATAGAATCACAATATTTGTCCTTTCTTAACAGGCTTATTTCACAGTGAACAATGTCAAGGTCCATCCTGTCATTGCATGTGTCACAATTTTACTACTTTGTTGACAGCCTACAATGGTTCACAATTAAGGACTCAAATCAGGAAGTCCTGGGTTTTCTATAAGGTGAGCAGGATGCCTCATTTGCTGGCCAGTTTTTGCAAGAGTGGGCTTCAGCCGGCAGGGATTTTTCTTATCTCTAAGCTTAACCGACTCAGGCTGGGTAAACATCTCTCACTGCACAAATTGGAGGCCGCTCAGCATTAACCCATCATCAGAAGATGTCTTTCTTTACAATTTCTTTGGGAGAGAAGGAGAACGGAAAAAGGGAAGCAGAGACTCTTTTTTGGCACTGCAAATTCGTTAAGATTTTTTTTAAAACATCACATTGAGATAATAATTGACACTCCCATAAAATTCATCCATTTAAAAGTACAAGTCAGTGGTTTTTATTATGCTCACAAATGTGTGCAACCATCACCATGATCTCAGTTTGGAACATTTTCATCATCTCACAAAGAAAGCCCAGGGCCAGGGATTTAGCTCAGTGGTTTTGCCACCTGCTGCCCAAGCACAATGACCTGAGCTCAATCCCTGGTACCAAAAAAAAAAAAAAAAAAGAAACCCCAGGGCCATTCATGTTCATAGCCCACTCCTTCCCATTAATGTGATCTTAAACTTTGTAATCCAGTGGATAATCTGACACCCCTTCTACATCTCCCAGAGTACTTAACAAGCACTTTAAAGTCCAATAAATACTCATTCACTACCATCAAATACATATATATACATATTCCACAAATAACCTCAAACACAATTCTTTCCAGTAAACATCTTTGGAAATTATGTTAGGAGGCATATTCCAATAAACTGAAGTTCCCGTTAGAAAAAATAAATTGACTTTTTAAAACACTAGATCAATGGGCTTAAAACAGTAACTTTTGTGGTTGTTGTTATTTGGTTTTTACAATTAAAAGAAATAACTGTGGCTAAGGTCAGCACCTTAGGAGAGAACTCCTCTCCAGGACACTAGGCTCTCTGCTGTCTGCAGATGGGCTAGGACTGGCCACCTGCTCTGGAGAGTCCTGCCTTTCTCCAGACACAAACAACACACAGGCTATTACCATTTTGTTTAGTAATGTGTATTTCTAATTTATGCAAATTCTCAAAACAATATCAATGAAATGGGAACTCATAAGGTTTATAACAAATGAATTAATTATAGTGGTGCCTTGGTTCACAAATTAAATTTTTTCTACCATTTTGGAAAAGATGGCCACATCTGCGTTTGTGTGGGAAAGATGGCTGTGGTCATGTTTGTCACCTCATGCAGAGTTTGCAAACAAAAACAAAATTTTGCCAAATTCCATTTGCAAACCAAATTATTTCCCCCCCCCAAAAAACACAAAGCATTCATGGGCCAAGGTACTACTATATTTAAAATCCGAATGCTAAATACTAATAAAAAACTCAAAGCATTATGTAGAGCTGAAAACCTCTACAGACCTCTGCCAGTGTAGTTGAGAGGAAGCCTGAGCTTCATCCATAAACCACTGTTGAACTAAATATCTCCCCTCACTCAATCCACTCGGGAGGAGTGTTGGTGTGATTAGTTTGGAGTGGTTTGTTAGGTGGGGGAGGGGGGTACTGCTAAACTAGGATTAGTTTAGCCTGTGATTAGTTCTGAATAGCCAGTAAATTAGAACATACAAATAGTTTTTAGATAGTATTCACAGATGTTAGTGCAAAGAACAAAGGAGAAAATGACTATAAACTGTCACGTGGAGATGAGAAAAGACAACATTGGCAGTGAATCAGTTCTAAGGGGAACACAAAGTTCATTAAAAAATAGCCAGACTGGGCTGGAATGTAGCTTAGTGTTAGGGCACTTGCCTAGCTTGTACGAGGGCCCTGGGCTCCATCCTAGCACTACAAAACAAAAACAAAAATTAGTCAGACTACTGACAAGGTTGTGGTGCCCAACTAAAAATGACTCCTCTTCTAGTGCTTCCAAACTGATTGTAGTCAGAATTTCAGCTGAGATCTGGTGAGCTGATGCTGGAGTAACATTATCCTTTCCCAATATGGACTTGCTTGTGACCCATGAAGAAGGTGACCCACTAATAACTGCCCTTCACCAACCTGGTGGCCCTTAGGGTCACATGCTGAGCTGGGACATGTGGTCATCATCGGGCAAACAGAGTTCATAGAAAATGCTGCTGGCCGGCTGGCTGGTAAAGACACCATCATGATCCTCCCAATACATGTGTGAGATGATAAATTTCTATTGTTTAAGCCTCTCAGTTTGCAATACTTTCTTATGGTAGCCCTAGCAGACCAACACAGATATCAAGACTGTAAATATAAATAAAATTAAACTGCAAATTACATACTGAAATAGAATCATTTTCCAAATTCCACACAGGTAGAAAATATAAAGAGTGTACAGTGGTACCTCGGTTCACAAACTCAATTCTCTCCACAATTCTGGTCACAAACCAAATGACAAGGTCCAAATTCAATTTCTCCATAAAGTCAACATTGAACCTAACCACTGATTCTTTTCTTTTTTTTTTTGAGACAGTTTTGTTATGTAGTCCAGACTGGCTTTGAACTCACTACGTAGTTCAGATTGGCCTCGAACTCACAGCAATCCTCCTGCCTCAGCCTCCCAAGTGCTGGGACTACAGGCATGCGCCCTAACCACTGAATTTGATGTTCTCATCCAACTTGGTTGGCAGTCAGAATCATGGAAAGAACCACATTCGTGAACCGAGGTACCACTATTCCTGTAGAAACTGTGACATTATGTCATCATGTATTCAAGGGACTCTCCCAGAGATAAGGTAAAGCAAGAAACAACACTGAAAGCACAGCATGTCCTCTTCATGTCTGTGGCCACACTCCCAGAGTCTAATGCTGCTCAAGGGCAGGGCAACAAATAAGTTAACCTGTCTGTCTCCTCTACAAAATGGACATATTTTCTATGAAATTTGAGTCACTGGATGTGTTTTTTTTAAAAAGGGAAGAGCTGAACACCTGCCATGAATAAAGCACTACACTGTAGTGCATACTATGAAAGACACATAAAAGTTTTAAAATGCCCAGTGTCACCAGGCATGATGGTGCATGCCTGTAATCCCAGCACTTGGGAGGATTAGGCAGGAAGATCATCTCCAGTATGAGACCAGCATGGGCTACATAGATAGCAAGACCCTATCTCAAAAAAAAAAAAAAAAAAAAAAAGGCCCAGTGTTGTCAAGAAAGTCACAGATCATCCAGTTCTATAAAGCAAACTATGGTACCTAGGGCTAAGGGTGGAGCTCAGTGGTAGAGCATATACTTAGCATGTGCAAGGTCCCAGGTTTGATCCCCAGCACTAAAAACAAATTTTTAAAAAATGTAAAAAACCACTGTTGGGGCTGGGGATGTAGCTTACCGGCGCAGCACCTGCCTGGCAATCGCGAGGCCCTGAGTTCAATTCCCAGTACCAAAAAAGAAAAGAAGAAAGAAAAAATCAGTGTTGGTGGCAGTCAAGGCAACAGGCAAAGAACTAGCCACACAATCAGTTTCACATGTCCAAGTCACAAGGTTTACAGGAGGTGTAACTAAAAGTAAATGTTCAGTGCAGGGACTTTCCAATGAGTGCTGTGATATATTTTGAGCAAAACTGTAAGAATCAATATGAAACATCTGAAATAATAGCCAGTCACCTTAGTGAAATTATTCTTTGGGGTACAAGAAAAGGCTTCTGAAAGATTCCTAAAGCTCCTTTACAAATAAATATCTCCATCTCCTGAGGTTTAAAAAATAATAATCTTGGGCTGGGGATTTAGCTCAGTGGTTCTGCCGCCTGCCCTGCAAGCACAAGGTCCCGAGTTCAATCCCCGGTACCAAAATAAATAAATAATCTTTACTTCAGCATGCTGAGGACAACTCATTATTAAGATTTCAGTTAAATATTTGAATTTGGCCTTTTCAATAAGCTCATAGCTGAGCACAATACCAGAGTCATGGCAGGGCAGCCTCTATGAATAAATCTGCTTATCAAATTGGCAACTGACAGATGGGAGAGTGAGTCAGATAACCCAGACTCAAATGATAGGGTGAATCCACAATGAAATTAAAAGTACATTTAAGGTCTATATTGGGATCTCCCCACAGCCCTCAAAATGCAGAAGTGTATTATATACAAAACAACAGAGAAATAAATGATCCTAGCTCTACTTAGTGCTGGCCAAAATGCCCAAGTTTTGTGGTACCTCATTTGAAAAACCATCAGCAGCAAAGAGGAATTGCCTAAAGGGGATCATAATGAAGGCTCTGGAAAGGACACAGGAGTATACTGGGCATGTTTACTGTGGAAGAAAAGCTGGAGGGAAATGTGAAAATCATCTTCCTAAGTATAAAATGTCCTTTGGCCAGTACACTACTAGCTTTGCGTTCCCTGCAAGGCCCACTCTGTGAAAGGTTTACAGGGAGACATGCTAGCTTATTTCACCAACATGCTTTTCTGATCCTCAGAACTGTAACAGAGTGAGATGCCATCTCAAAATAATCCAGATGGGTGCTGTGACCCCTGGACCACTAATCAGAAGCCCTTGGGTCAGAGCAGGCCAATGTATTTAAGAGCTTCATAAGTGATTCTGACACCCACCTTGGAAAACTCACTATCCTATAGCTGTACCAAGAGGCTGTCTATTCTCATGGCTCCTACAGCCAGTTCTGTCACTCCCATGTCTGTCTTCTCTCTCTGGTCTACTTCCTGACCTTCAGTGGCACTTGGCCAACATCTACTATAAACCCTCTACCACCTCTCTACCTCCACATGCTGCACAGCTCTGCCCAACTAATCCTCCCCCAGTGGCAAACACCTCGAGGGCTACATGGCAGATAGTCAAGAGTCTTTCTGACCAGGTCTGGGGTTATAGCTCAGTATAGATTGCTTGCCTAGCAAGAGCAAAACCCTGGGTTGATCCCTGCACCACTTAAAACAAATCTTAAAAAAAACCCTGGCAAGGATATAGAAAACATGAAACTCTCGGACATCACTTGTGAATATGTCTATCAGTCTAACTACATTGGATAACTGATGATATCTACTAAGGCCAAAAACACAGCAACTCCACTCACAGGTACATATCCAAAAGAAATGAGGGTATATGTCCAACAAAAGACATGTGCTCCTACAAGAATGCTCAAAGCAGCTAACAACTCCAATGTTCAGCAAGAGAATGGGTATAAAAATTATATAATATTCATACAGTGGTAATAAAGAATTACTAATAAATGCAACAACTTGAATTAATCACACAGTATTGCACTGGCAAAAGATGCCAGGTATAAAAAAGTACATACTGCATGATCTCATTTATATGAAATTAAACATGAGGTAGTATTGATTTATGGTGATAAAAGTCAAAATAGACATATAGGAACCTTCTGGGGCAACAGAAGTGTATTTTTATCTTGTAGTTAAGCACACACAGAACATTGTACAATTTAAGATTTGTGGTTTTTACCATATATATTATGCCTTGATCTAAAAAAATTCAAGTATCTCCATAAAGATTCTGTAAAGTGTAACATACCTTATATTTTTTTAAATTTTTAAAAGCAGGGTCTTGCTATGTAGTTCAGGCTGGCCTTGAACTCACTACATAGTCTAGGCTGGCCTCCAACTCACAGCAATCCTCCTGCCTCAGGCTCCCCCAAGTGCTGAAATTACAGGCGTGCACTACCACACCTGGCTCTACATGCCTTATTCGTAACCTATGGAATAAACCTCCCCCCCTCCCTCCACTCTCTCTCTTTTCTTTTTTTGGTAAGAGATGGGAAAACCAGAGAGAAGTCTAGTAATAAAAAGTTTATCCTCATGAAACAGAAAAGACATCTAAACCACACAAAAACTTTCAAAATAAAATGCTTTTTTATGAAAAGATGAATTTGTCCATTATGTACTTCTTCCTGTAAATCAGGTGATAAGGGAACCTTACCAAGATAACATAATCAATCACTTTATATAGTACCAGGCACATATTCACCACTCAATAATGGCTTCTCCCAATTATTTGTCCATTTCTTTCAATCTTTTTCAATAGATCTCAGAAAAATTCTCAACCAAGCAAGTATTCAAGACTTGTTTTAGAGTTGGGAGCACAGCTCAGTGGTAGTGAGAGCACTTGCCTAGCATGTGAGAGCCCCTGAATCAACTACCTAGCACGCCCAAAAAGTTTTTTAAAAAAATAAAAGACCTGTTAATAAATTCAGAGAGGCTCTCTGAAAGCATGCAAACCATAAACAATTCCCACTTTAATCCATGTTATGGGCTTTCCAGGCTCTGCTTCTCACACTGACCATACACAAACCTCAAGGCACCCAGCCACAGGACAAGCACAGCTTGTGTATCTTAGGCCAGCCATCTCGCTCAAGATTTTGAAGAAAACATACTTAGATGTAAAGAGACACTAATAAGATGACAAAGTTTGGTGAGGTAACACAGGATGCTCCTGAGAAAGCTCTAGCAGCTTTGTGTTTTCAGCAGCTGGTCACCTCCAGCTGTGCTCCTCCTGGTCTAGCACTCTCACTTCTGGGCCTCATACCCATCCCTCCCACCACTCTCATTTCAGTGTTAACAGCATGCACAGTGGTAGACAGAAAACTCCTGGCCCCTACCTTAAAAACAAATCAAAGTGCTCCAGACTTTTTAATGCACTTTGAGCTGAAAACAGTTTACGCTGTTTCCTTGAATTATAAACACCAGTCCATCTGGCTTACTAGCTCTGCAGAGCAAAATATTTATTTTCAGTAATTTTGGCATGCAAAAGGGAAAGAACAGGAAACAGTATTTAGGAAAAATAAAATGCCACAATAAGCCTAACAAACTATATACAATTTTAAGGCTATCTTTAGGAAGTTGTCTTTGTATTAAAGTATGTTTTTTACACAACTGTATACACATCATGATGAATTTTTATTTAAACAATCAGTCAATCACAAATGAAACTCCAAGATAAAACTATGAAATCAAACTGTCCTTTTTTAGGTTAACCTGCCAGTCCTTCTGGGTGTTTTTACACAGAGTCCCTGCAATAAAATTTATGTGCAAAAAAAATATTTTTCTATTACAAAAAGAAAACAAGGGCCAGGGATTTAGCTCAGTGATTTCGCCACCTGCTGTGCAAGCGCAAGGACCCGAGTTCGATCTCCGGTACCAAAAAAAAAAAGAAAAGAAAAGAAACAAAAACAAGATGACTATGGGAAAGAAAAAATTACAGAAGCAAAAAGAGACTGTCCAGTCACCAAGAGATATATCTTTCCAGTTTTTCTTTTCTTTTTAAATATTTAATGGTATATGTTATGGCTTGTGTCTAGATGTACCCCTCCCCAAAGCCTCATGTGGTCATAGGTGGGGCTTTTTCAGAGGTGGCCAGATATAGAGTGTGTGATACTGAGATTGATTCATGGTGCAATGCTAGGCTCAAGGGCATTAGGATTAAGGGTGTCAGTGCTACCCATCCTAAGTAGCCTGGATAAGATAAAAGGGACAGAAAAACAGTGCTAAGGTCCCTTCCTTGTTGCTCTGTTACCTTCCCCCCTCCATGAACTGTTTCTCCTCTGAGATCCCTCTCCGCCATACTACCCTGCCTTGGAGCCAGTCAATTATAGACTAAAAACCTCTACAAACTGTGAGCTAAATAAAACTTTTCTCCTTTAACTTTAGGTGTCAGATATTTTGTCTCAGCAACAAGTAACTAAGACAGTATGCTACATGTGCTGTTTTTAAAATCTTTTCCATTTAAAAATTGTTAATATTGATGCATCTAACTTTTAATAATAACAGTAGCTAATGTTAATAAGTATTTACTGTGAAGAATAATAAATAAGCACTATGATATTCAAAATAACCCAAGGAAAGCTAGTAAACAGAACTATTTATGCCATTAAGAAACTTGCCCTACATCACAAAGCTCTGCGCCGGCAGTACCAGAATTAGAAATCCTTAGTCTGGATGTAGAACCTACACTTTTCAACCACAGCATTTTTTTTTCAGTGCTGGGGATCAAACCCAGGGCTTTAAACATGGTAGGCAAATGATCTATCACTGAGCTGCATCCTCAGCCCCTACAAATAATTTTAAATACTAAAATACCAACCTATCTGACAGGTTTGAGGTTGGGCCTTTAAATTGTTTCCAAACTTCCCACTATTAAAAACAATGCTTTGATGAGCCAGTCTTCTTGCCAAAACATCTTTTCATATCCTTGACTTTTTCTCTTAGAATAAATTTTTTTTTTTTTTGTACCGAGGATCAAATTCGGGACCTTGCGCTTGCACGGCAGGGGCCAGAACCACTGAGCTAATAAATCCCTGGCCCTCTTAGAATAAATTTTTAAAAATAGAATGGATAGGCCAGGTGAGGCATCAACCAGAGCTTGTTGTAATTAATTTACAAGACAGACTAATTATTGGGCTACACATATTTTTGTGGGGTTTTTTGGTACCGGGGATTGAACTCGGTTGCTTGCGCTTGCGCAGCAGGTGGCGAAACCACTGAGCTAAATTCCCGGCCCATAGGCTACACATATCTGTGGATATAGTATTTGCTACACATACCTATAATTTCGATGGCTCCAAGTAGAAGAGTTCAGAATCTTGAGTTGCTCTAGAGAGTCACCAGGGAAGCTACAGATAAATTTTTAAAATGCTGGTACTGAATAACAAACTAACCACTTTAAATGTCCCTCGTAGTCAGTTACTTTGCAAACCCTTTCTGGACAGCGTGCAGATTCTCGTCTCTACATCCACAAGGTTCCCCATCATATTCGATGTTGGCATCACTTGCTTTAAAACACTAAGTCATGTGGAAAAAACCCAGTGACTATTACATTAAATTAAAGAAGAATATCTTACAAGATAACCTTAATGAGGGCCAGGGATTTAGCTCAGTGGCGCCGCTGCCCACCTCGCAAGTCCATGGTCCTGAGTTCAATCCCCCGTACAAAAAAAATCATTAGAAGATAACCTTAATGAGAGCAAAATAAGACAGGACAATCGCCACGGAGTTCAAGGCCAGCCTAGACTACATAGTGAGCTCAAGGCCATCCTGAACTTCATAGAGAGACCTTGTCTCAAAAAAACAAACAAAAAGCAAAATGGCATTAAATAAGAACGATATGATGGGCCGGGGATCTAGCTCAGTGGTTCCACAGCCTGCCTCGCAAGCGCAAGGTCCTGAGTTCGATCCCCGGTACCAAAAAAAAAAAAAGAATGATATGATAAAGAAAATGTGTTATATAAACAGTGTAATGTTATTTAGCCTTTAAAAAGGAAAGCCTACCATTCATCTACAGCATGGACAAACCTTGAAGACATTAGGTTAAGAGAAGTAGGTCGCCACAGAAGACAAATACTGCACAATTACACTTACACGAGGCAGGGTCTGAAACAGTCAAACTCAGATAAACAGAAAATAGGTGATTGCCCAGAAATAGTAGAGGGGAATGGAGAGCTGTTGATCAATGGGTAGTTACCAGCATATATGATGAGTAAGCCATACAGATCTGCATGGTGCCCATAGTTCATCAGAGTATTGCCCACTAAAAACTTAACAAGAGAATAGATGTCATATTAAATGTTCTCACCACACAGGCGAGAGTGACCCAGGAAACTTGTAGAGGTGATGTTTGTTATCTCGATGATGGTGAGATATCAGGAAGTAACAATGGTCAGAAACTTGAGATCAATCAAATCGGTCACTGGTGCACCTGCACTAACTGTGCAAATTATCACAGTATAATTCATTTCACTCTCACAGGATGGCATGATCTTTTGTGAAGCAGTTCCTTATCTCTGCCAATAATGACACATCACAGAGCCTGTGGCTAAGATCCACAAAAGAGGTAACTTTCTCATCAATTCCTGCCAGTTAGGCAACAAACATTTGGAGAAGCAAGTATATTATTACAGCAAAATTGTTTTAGGGCCTTAATAAAGAGGTGAGTTACATAAAAGTTCTGAAACTGATGCAAAGGAACTATGAAGGAACTGACACCATCGGCCTAAAGCCAGTCAAGCAGGTATCTCAGAAACCACAAGCTACACCTGGGTGACTTGAGCAGGAAAAATATGCTAGGAAAACAGAACCTTCTTTCACCCAACATGAGTATGGCAGGTGACTTCAAAATGAGCCTGTTGTGATTTATGCCATTCTTCATAATTCAGGCACCTTCTACTCAAGCACTCTTGAGACATGAGGGTTTAAAAACAGATTTTAAAATAAATTATAGAGGGCCGGATATTTAGCTCAGCAGAACCAAGCCTGCCTTGCAAGTGCAAGATCCTGAGTTCGATCCCCGGTACCAGAAACAAAACCAAACAAGATAAAATAAATTACAGAAACTTTAAAGACCAGAAAAAATGTTATCTGTTTAAAGTCTACTCTGTCCCACACTAAGCCACACTCGGTGTAAGTCAAATATCAAGCAGAAGCTGAAATACCAAAGGAGTGCAGTTTACATTTATTTTTGTGGCACCAGGGATTGAACCCAGGGCCTCCTCCACCACAGAGCTATATCCCTAGCCTTAGGAATTTCACCTCCTCCTCTTCTTCCTCCTCCCCACCACCCGCTTTCTGTTCATCCTTTTCCTCTTCCTTCTTTTCAGTAATGAGACTTACTTACACCTGGAGCCTTCACACTGAACTATGTCTCTAGCATCCTCTCTGCTTTTTTTGAGACAGGGTCTCATTAAGTTGTACAGGCTGAACTCAAACTTGTGACCTTGCTGCCTCAGCTTCAAATTTCTTCTTCAGTTTCTCACTATGGTCCTAGAAAAAGATATATAACTATACATCAATTACATAAAACTTTACATAAACCACGAGTTTTAAACCATTAACAGTCATTATTCTGTAGGGTTTTTTTCTCACTAAACCACAAACATAGATCCATTATAACTTCAAAATATTAAAAAGAAGTCATCATATCTTAACCCCCAAACTTCTCATTTCAAGGCTGGAATTGGAGAAAACAAACCAAACCAACCCATGACAGCAGCCTGTGAACGTGAACATACATTCTATTCCCTGTGACTAAGCAATTCCGCTTCTCAGATTACATAAATTCTCCCACACAAGCGAGAGACATGTAAACATATTTACTGAAGTATTATTTGTAAAAGAGAAAATAGGAGGAAATAATTAAATGTCCATCAATAGAAAAATGGATACACTATATGATATGTTTAGTAGCTCAAAAGAATGAATTAGAACAAGACGTACCAATCTCAAAAACAAGACAGAACAATGGAAGAAGCCTACAGACAAAAACATACAACAGAACACTTCCTCACATAAGTTTAAACACAGGTAAAATAACAATATTAATGATGGACACTTAGCAGATACTTTAGTAAAAATATAAAATATATCGGTGGCAATAAGAACAAACTAGGGAAAAAGAGAGGGAAAGAGAAAATGAGGTCAGGGGTTTTAATAATATCTGCAGTTTTATCTTTTAAGCTGAAGAGTAGCTAAAAGGTATTCATACTATTCTTATATAATTACCATATCCCTGAATTACTTTACAATGGTAAAATGAAAACCTTTTTCCCTAACATTTTGACTTTCTTCAAGAAATTAACATTTGGCCGGGTATGATGGCACATGCCTGTAATCCCAGCACTCGAGAGGCAGAAGTAGGATTGCCATGAGTTTGAGGCCATAGTGAGTTCAAGGCCAGCCTGAACTACACAGTGAGACCTCTCAAACAAACAAAAACAAAATAAAACAAAAAAGAACTTAACATTTACCTTGACAATATACTAGTTCAAAGTAAGCCTTTTCCTTTCTATTACAGATCTTGGATTTTCTAGTAGAAATATCTGATCTGATAATTATGGAAAAACAGGAACATCCTGATTTTAGAGCCACTGCAATTTCACAGACGCACTTTGTCATGTTTCTAGTGTTTCTACTCATACCACTGCTCTCTTCCCTAGAGGTAGGTATCCTTATCAGAGACACAAGGCATTTCTGGATCTAAGTCTTTTATAAGGCCATTCTGATTTTGAGGCAATCTAAAATGTTTCTTTTAAAATACACCAATGCTTTTTCTACAGAAAAATAAAAGATTGCTCAGTCACTGAGGTTTTGCCTTTCCAAAACCCAAAGCCACCTTCAGGAGAAACTCCTCATTAGGGCAGCCCTCAAGGTGCCCAGTGCTAAATGGCAGCTGCACCACACCTAAGTCAAGGGTGTACGACATATTTTCCTCCTTCACTCCGTTCATTTTAACCTCCTCTGGGTTGCTCCATGCTCTTCCTATAGCACCTACAGTGTTCAAAAGTTGCACCTGATGGTGTTGATCTCCCCATATACACTGGAAAGTTCCTTACAGGAAGGGGAAATAGAAATCTTTGTAATAACCCAATTGTATGCAGCATAAACCTCAGAGTATTGTCCCTGCTCAGTAATAATGCAAACATTTGAATAGCTCCAGTGTGCCAATAAGTGTGTATGACTTACTTTAATTTTTGCAATATACCCAGATTCTTTCAATTTTATTTCCAATCTGAGAGAAAAAGAAACATAAATATACAACCACCCTCTAGAATGCCTTCATTTATCATCCCCTGAAACAAATTTCCAAAGCCTACTCATTTCAGACTGCTCTTTAAATTACAATAAATCATGCAGAAATCCAGACTTCTTTTGAATTGTAGGCGACTCTCATTATAAAAATTATAATTTCTACCCACGTTGTACATGGATATTTCTGGATGACAATGAATGTAATCAATATGGAAATAAGAATGCTGGAAACTTTAAAAGTTCCACAGTAAGCGTGCAGTAAGGCAACACTATGAATACAGCTTTAGGAACTTCACTGTAACCTTTGATATATAAGGAGACAACCTGCATATTTCCAAAATCTGGTCCTCACCTTTTTTTTTTTTGGTCCTCACCTTTTACCACTGGATTTCAGGCTAGTCTACTGAGACTTGATTGAACCAAAACCTGTAATTTCTTCTACTCTTACCCCTCTACCCCACCGAGCACGATGCATACAGCATCAAGTCCTCATACCCTGATCTCTGCTGGTGTGACGTCACCCTAATCAGAGTGCCACCTCCCCCACTCTCCCCAAGAATGCCCCGTTTCTATTTTGGTTCCTCTATTAATCAACTTCTACTGAACCTCTCAGTACCTCTAAGCAAACTAACCTAACTGCCCACTTCACAAGCTAGTGTAAGAGATGCAAAATCAGTACAGGTAAAAGGCATCCTGTATGTGTCACAAAGGTGACCCATCTTTATTACTGATAGCCACTGTGCTCCTCCACCAGCACCCACAACCTCTTCATGGCTCTCAGTGACCTTCCCCAGGGGATGCACGCTTCAGGCAAGGAGAATGATATGCTGCTCTCTGACTCCCCACAGCCAAGCACAGCACTGGGTATAAAGCAGGCACTCAATAAATACTTGTTGATACTAAATAAGTAGGAATAATAATCTCTTCTAAAGCATTAAATCAGAGAACAAAGTCACCTGTATCCCTACACAAACTCTAGAATGCCCAGACTCTGCTGCAAGTACCAGAGGATTTAAAGAATTTACTGTTTAATATTTTCACAAAACTGCAGTATTACTTATACATTTGGAGACAGCAAGTAGAAAAATGCAGACTGATTTTATGGCTGATTCAAAGAAAGGTCTTACAAAATATTATCTAGTTAAATATAAATATCCGTTTCCCCCCAAATAAATATAAACCACTTTAGTTTCACTTTTTAATCCATTCCTAAACATTAGAACATTATTATATACCCATGGTGTCCAAACAGATGAGTTGGGGTTAGAGGTCTACTCAGGGAGAGTGCTGGCTTTCACCACCACCTATGCACAAAAACAAAAGACCCGGTGAATAAAATATAATTATACCACACTCAAAACTGTGTCATATTAAAAAGTTTTTTAAAAAAAATAAAACCAGCTAGCCACTACCAGTCTTCTGAAATGTTAGAAAAAAATAAATTAAAAAAAAAATCAAAAGGATTCAAGATTTTAACCTAATAGGAAAAATATCAAATACAGCCAGAAGTATAACAGCATAATATTGAAACTTTTCAAATACATTTCCTAACTTATTCTTGTGTTAATTTTGAGCAATTTGGGGGCAAACCCACATTGAGATCATCAAATGATTTTTCCCAAGAAAATTAAAAATGTATTCAAATAGTATACAAAGTAGCTTCCATGCCTCTTCCACTTCAAGATTTATGTTTCTCAGCCAGGGGAGGAGGTGCACGCCTGATATCCCAGCACTCAGGAGGCTGAGGCAGAAGGATCACAAGTTCAAGCCCAACATGGGCTACATAGTGACTTCCAGGCCAGCCTGAACAACACAGTGAGACCCTGTCTCAAAAAACAAAAACAAAACAAATGTAAGTTTTTCTTGTTCCTTCAAACAAATCTTTTTTTTTTTTTTTCTGAGAGACAGGGTCTTGCTATGTAGTTCAGGCTGGCCTTGACCTCAGTATGTAGTGAAGGCTGGCCTCAAACTCAAAGGCGTTCTCCTGCTTCAGCCTCCCAAGTGCTGGGATTAATAGGTGTGTACTACCACATTTCTCTATCTTCAAACAAATCGAAAGCACTTCCAATGTAAGAATGATGATTCCATGCTTTCAAATCTCTGTCTGTAACAGTGATCCTTGTCCTGAGCTTCAGAATCCTAATTCTAGTTGCAGCTGGTGCTACAGTGTTCTGTGCATGGCTGAACGCTGAACTGTCCCACCACCCCACTGACTTTCCACTACAGCACAGTGCTCTCAGCGGTCTTCATACCTCCTCCTGCGTCATCTCTTTTTCCGTCCCTCTCTGAAATACCTCCCATCAGAAGCCTCATCTCTCCCACTGCATCTGCCCTGCCCTGTTCCCTAACTACCTTCAGTACCCCTGCCCCTCTCTCTTTAAACTGGGCCATAAGCCACTGTTGATTTCAGAATCATAGGTCTGGCCACATCACTTCTCCCTCAACAGTTCCTCCTTACTCAAAAATAAAATCCAAAGTGCTACTCTGGCAAGCGAGGCTCTCCACAGCCTCCCAGCCCTCCCCTGCCAGCCTAGTTTCTCACCACACCCATGGGCGGCACCCTTTGCTCCAACCACAACAGAAACTCGTTCCCCAGACACCCCAGCACACTCCTCTTCTGTCTGGGCGCCTTTGTGGGTTTCCCTACACACCTCTCTCATGCACACCTACGTCCTCCATCAATGTTCACCAGCCACCAAACTCCTAGTCAAACACCCCCCCACCCACCCCACCCCCACATTTCCAGATTCGGCTCCTCTTTACCCACCATGGGTAACAGCTCCCCACACACACCTGGAATCCAAATCCATCCTTCCTGTGAAGGCAGACATCTCCTCCAACAATACCTTCTCCCTGCCCGATAGCTGGCTGTTCTCTCCACTCAGGTCGCTCTCACCTAAACATGATGATGGCGACAATACCCTCCTGCAGTTGCCTCTGACCTTACACCTCCGCATTCTGCCACACAGGCTTTTCCTTGCCAGCCTCAGGGTAGCAGCCTACACTCATGTTCCAGTGCCCTCCCTCTACTCACCTTCACCCACGGGGGTCTGGCCCAACCCCTCCTGCTCTCCCCAAGGTCCCCAGGGGCCTCTGCCCCCACAACCCCAGTCCTCCTTGGGCCTCTCTCAAACACCCATGCCAGTGAGCAAGTCCTGCTTCTTGACATGTGTGGCCCCCATCTCAGCTTCCAGGACAAGCCCTCTCCGCTGCTTTCCCTCCAGCCTCTCTAGCCACTCCTTCTCGGTTATGTCTATGCCTACCCTTTAAATGCTAGTGTCCCCATGCTTCTGTGGTATCCTCCATACTTCTGCCCAAAGACCCCTTCTCACTTTCACACATACATGCCAGGTGACTGCATCCAGACCCATCATCCTAAAGCTGTCTCTACAGAGCAGTTCTACCTTCCAAACATGAAACCAGTAAACGCTGACATCCCACAGACATCTCTGGGTCCATAGAGCCCAGCATGGTGGTACATGTCTGCCTATAATCCCAGCACTTGGAAGACCAGGCAGGAGGATGGAAAATTCAAGGCCAGCCTGGGCTGCATAGCAAAATGTCTCAAAGCAAAGCAAACAAACAAAGCAAAGCAAAAACGCACACCCCAGATTTATTCATTCAAAATGCATCCACTGAAGGCTAGGGATTTAGCTCAGTGGTTCTGCCACCTGCCTCAAAAACTGCAAAGTCCCAAGTTGGATCCCTGGTACCAAAAAAATCAAAATGCATCCACTGCCTGGTGTGCTCCATACATTCATTACCTGAATACATCCTTCCTCCTAAACTTGATCTTTCTTCTATAGTCCCTTCCTGAGTGAGTGACTGCTAGAACCATCTTCACAGGCACCCAAGCCAGAAACCCAGAACTCACCCAACTCTGTTCACCACCCCTAGGGCCACATTCAATGTCAGAAAGTCCTTCCATCATGAATTGTGCCAACCTGGCCCCTCTTCCGCTTTGTTCCCACTTTGGTCTCTGCTTCCAACTTAACCGTCACTGAAAAGTGGCTAGAACCTACTCTTGAGACAGACATACATCTGAATGCCACATGCCTGAGTGTGAAGGACAGCTCAGTGTGTCCAGGCAGCCTTTTAACCATATACCTCTTACTTCTTATGGTGACATAAATTATAGACATGGGGAAATCTATTCTTTCTATACTTGCTCACATTTTCCCCTTTAATCATAAAAATTGTTAAAATAAATGAGTGCCTAAGCCAGGCATGGTGGCACACACCTGTAATCCCAGCATTGGGGAGGCTGAGGCAGGAGGACTGCTGTGAGTTCGAGGCCAGCCTGGGCTACATAGTAAGCTCAAAGATGGCCTGAACTACAGCAGGAGATCCTATCTCCTCCCCCGCCCCAGGGTACCTAAATGAATAGAATGCCTCTATATAAATTCAGAGATACTTCAAATGTTTAATAACTGCAACATCTAGGAACTTGGGCCTTTGCTTGTCACAAGATGCAATAACATTTTTAGTTCACACAAACCATTTTCACACATTACTCATTTTCATTGGCCAATTCTTAAATACAAAATGTAAGCAGCGACCTACATTAACCACTTATTATCACATCATCCATCTTAAATGTACCAAAGAATTCCAAAGATAGTAACTAGAATGTTTAATGAAAAGAACCCAAGTTGCCAGAAAAATTTTTTTAGGATTCTCATAGCTGAAAACAAAACCTCTACAATTATGCATTTAAACATGTTCCTTTTAGCTGGAATAGGAACTCAGACTCTTCAGGTTAAAAGGAACCATTCCTACTGGTCCATTCTTTTGGCATTTATAGTTCCATCATTCTAAATTATCAATAATCCCTCAAATGCTTAAAAACCCAATTTAAAAAACTACTTTCTGCCATAGGACCTTGTTGAAATATCCTCTGAAGTATATATGCTAGAAACAGATGGGGCCCGGGGATTTAGCTCAGTGGTACCACCGCTTGCCTCACAAGCAAAAGGTCCCGAGTTCAATCCCCAGTTCCAAAAAAAAAAAAAAAAAGAAGTAAAATGAGTATTTAAAAAAAAGAAACAGATGAAAGTTCTTAAAAGAAATTGCTCAGATGAAAACTAATTTTTCTCTGGAAAGATGACATCTCAAGAATGAATTAAGTGGGAGCTGGGGGTGTGGCTAAGCAGTAGAGCACTTCCCTAGCATGAGCTAGGTCCTGGGCTCAATCCCCAGCCACCAAAAAACAAAAACAAAAACAAGCAAACAAAACACATTGTAAAAAAGCAGCTGAAGTGCGTATTCCACAACCAGTGAAGGGAGAGTCTGGATACGGCACTACAGACAGCAGTGTCGCAAGGGGAAGGATGACAGAAGTCTCTGGAAGCCTCCTGTTCAGACACGTTATGTTAGACAACACTCTCATTTCATAATAGAGAACTTCCTAGAGGAAGTTTTCTAAGAACATTTACCTGGCAAGGGTAAGTGCAGACCAGTGAAGAGACACCAGAAGTAAGTGAAAAACTTAAATCTTCCAAAGGAAATGAACACACGTCCTCATTCCCAAATGCTGGACCAAGCCCCAGCTCCGCACCCGGGAAGCACAGTGGCATATCTACCCCCACCTCTCCTAGCTTTCTCAAGCACACACCATTTGCACAGGCTGGGCCTGGCTGCCCTCTGAGGAATGTCACCCTTCTAGTGTGTTCTTTCTTAAATGTTCTTGATACCATACTACTCTTCTGAAATGTAGACTTTCAGAGCAATTAAGTGTTCCATTTGGCTTCCAGGAAACCTATTCTTGTTGGCACTAGGTATGAATAAATTAAATACACCACAACAGGCCCCTTGATCTCTTTCCTAAGACATTCCTCTTTTCTTTTTTTACTGGAGGGGGGGACATTCCTTTTTTAGAAAAGAAAGAATTCTATACATTCTACTCATTTCTCAAACATGAATGTCTAGAGCTGGGTGTGGTGGTGCATGCCTGTAATACCAGAACTCCAGTGGAGGCAGAAGGCTCAGGCCAGCTTGGAGTTCAAGGCTAGTCTGAACTGTATAGCAAGACCCTGTCTCAGAAAAAAAAAATCAGTGACTAATCAAATCACTTACATTTTCCACATCCAATTAAGTATAACCTAATATAGCTGGTTCTAAACTAATTCAAAAACACTCATGAATGAAATTTCTCTCAAGTTTTATCATTGTTTCTTTCCCTCCAATCAGTAATTCAGCTCCAAAGTAAATTAACCTTGTCACAGAACTAGCCAGGGGCTTTGAGGAAGAAACTAAAGCCCAAAAGGATTAAGTAACTCACCCCAAGTTACTTGTGCTAGTTAATAAAGGGTCAGGCCTAGCACCCAGGTCTCTATACCTCAGCCCAATACTCTTTGCATTTGACCTAAGTGTCTCACTTCCACATGAATGCAGAATCTTCATATAATTGCTGTCACCAAGGGGGGGGGTGCTGTCACGGGGGGGGGGGGGCTAATCTGTTTCATTGCCTTTATCCATCTTTTTCTTTGTTTTTTTGAAACAGGGTCTCGCTTTTAGTTCAGCTGGCCTTGAACTCACTATATAGTCCAGGCTGGCCTCAAATTCATAGCAATCCTCCTGTCTCAGCCTCCCAAATGCTGGCATTAGAGGCATGTGCCACCACGCCCAGCAACAACTTCTTTTTCTTGACTAGAGTTCCAAAGCACCTGATCAAAAGAACACCAGGTAGCCAATGAGCAAATAGGGATCAGTGGTAGTGTTTAGGATGCACAAGGTCTGGGTTCAATCCCCAGCACATAACAAACAGGACCTGCTCTGTCCTGTGCCAGGCACCATATAATAATGAAAATACAGTCCTGTACTACATAGTGATGTTTCAGCCAACAGCGGACATATACAACAGCGGTCTGGTTACATAATGCCACTGGAAAATTCCTAGGACCAGGTAAAACAGTAGCCTTTGTAACACTGTAGCATAACTCTTTACCACCCAATGAACCTACTGCTTTGCAGGTGGTATAAAGTACAACAATACAGTTACGTATAGTAATACTTGATAATGATAATCAACAAGGTTGCTGGTTTAGGTATTTACTAAACATCATTATTTTATTTATTTATTTTTTTTATTTTTTGGGACCGGGGATCGAACTCGGGTCCTTGCACAGCAGGTGGCAAAACCACTGAGCTAAATCTCCGGCCCTTATCATTATTTTAGAGTGTATGCCTCTTATTTAAAAAGGGCACTGTAAAACAGCCTCATACATCTCATGTTACTAGTCTCACACATCTCATGTTTACTGCCTCTCTTGATCACAGCAAGAGGCCATGTCAAGGACTGACTGCATCAGGATAAAAGACTTGACCCCACAGCGTAAAGGAGGAGAGTGTTCACCTGATTCACAGTTCAGGGCATTCAGTCCATGGTCAGCAGGCTGTAAGGTGTAATATGGCAAAGATATTCAGTTCATGATGGCTGGGAAGCCAAACAGGAATCCCGCCTGAAAAGATCTGGGTAGCCATCTAGAGTTCCCAAGGCCGCACCTCCATGATCCGTTCACACACGCCCAGGAGCACGCTTCACCCATCTACTGGGCATTCCTTAAGCCAGTGTAGCTGACAAATCAGGATGAAGTCACACTGACCTACACCACCTAGGCTTGTGTAAGTAAACTCTGATGTTTACATGATTAAACTGCCAAACAACACATCTCTGAGAACACGTTCCCATCATTAATCACCATGACTGCATGGTGACTACATGGTGGTGAACTAGACATGTGATCTCCTCTTTGTAGCTTGCAGACAGGATATCCTGGACGACTGAAAACCAAGTTTTATCAAGCCACCTCATATATCCAACAGAGAGCTGGAATGTTATCTTTCTCCAAAGAATCAGAGTGCTTCATAAGCACCAAAATCAATTCTGAAAGCAACTTAAACTTAAGATACCAACTGTGCAGGTCCCCCAAATCACCACTTTGCAGGTAAAAATAGAGATGAGGGAATAAATTCATATTCAACAATGATTCATCAAGTGTCACCTTCAATGCTATGGTAAGCTGAGAATTTATAATTAGTTAATGTAAGACAAGGGGTAAGAAGCAGAACACACTTTTACAGTGGTCTCTAACCACATCTGTGATGTGGTACTGGCAATTGTAACAGTTTACAATCTAGGAATACCTCTGATACAGGCTATCTCATTTAATCCCTCTCTAATATATTTTTTTAAATAAGAAGCCAATACTCAAGGAAGTTAATTAAGGAACCTGCTCAAGCTCCCAGAACTGGTAAATGACAGATCCAAAACGAAGTCTCGCCAATTCTAGGTCCGCAGAGATTCCTACTGAATAACAGTGCTTAGTAAAAGTTCCTACCAAATTGTTTTCAATTAATCATAGTATCTACAAATAGTAAGTTAACTTTTACTGAACATGCATTTCCACGCCAGCTCCTGTCCCAAGTCTTGCACATGAATTAACTAGTTAATTATGCTATCCTTCAATTAAGAATATATCAATATTAGTTTAGGGCATGGCAAGAGATATAGGTCTAGTTTTAATCTTTGGCAAGTTGAAGCCCAATTTTTCTAGCACCATTTATTAAAGAGGCTATCTTTCCTCCAGTGAGGGTGTTTGGGTCCTTTATCAAAGATGAGATGGCTGAGTGTGTCTGGCGTTGTTTCTGCATCTTCTAATCTGTTCCACTGGGCCTCAGGTCTGTTTCTTTGCCGGTACCATGCTGTTTTTATCACAGTAGCTTTGTAGTAGAGTTGCAGGTTGGGGATTGGGATACCCCCTGCCATGTCTCTGTTACCTAGAACTGCTTTTGCTATTCTGGGTCTCTTCTTGTTCCAAATGAATTTTTGGACTGTTTTCTCAAGGTCCATGAAGTATGCTGCTGGGATCTCAATTGGAATTGCATTAAATCTATATAGCAATTTTGGAAGCATGGCCATTTTCACTATATTAATCCTTCCTACCCTGGAGCAGGGGATGTCTGTCCATTTTCTGATATCATCTTCAATCTTTCTTTTCAGAGTGCCATAGTTTTCAGAGAAGAGGTCTTTGATTTCTTTCATTAGGATGATTCCTAGGTATTTCAGTTTTTTGGATGCTATTGTGAAAGGAATTATTTGCCATATTTCTCTCTCAGTGAGTCTGTCATTCATGCAGAGGAAAGCTATTGATTTTTGTGTGTTGACCTTGTAACCAGCTACTTGACTGAATTTGGTTATTAAGTCTAGAAGACTTTTGGTGGAGTTCTTGGGGTCTTCTATATAGAGTATCATGTCATCTGCAAATAAGGACAATTTGACTTCTTCATTTCCTATCTTTATTCCTTTTATTTCTTTCTCTTATCTAATTGCTGTGGCTAACGTTTCCAGAACTATATTGAACAAGAGTGGTGATACTGGACATCCTTGTCTTGTTCCTGATTTTAGTGTGAAGGATTTCAGTTTTGACCATTTAGTATGATATTGTCTGTTGGTTTTTCATAGATGGCTTTTATCAGTTTGAGGTAGACCATCTATTCCAATTTTTTGTAGGGTTTTTATCATAAATGCATGTTGGATTTTGACAAATGCTTTTTCTACATCTATGGAGATAATCATATGGTTTTTGTCCTTGGCTCTATTGATATAGTGTATTATTAAAATAGAAACTCTGAACCAGTTGGAACAGAGAGGTTAGGTAGAACTCTTGAAGACATCGGTGTAGGAAAAGGTTTTATGAACAAAACCTCAGTTGCCTGTGAACTAGCACAAACAATCAACAAGTGGGATCTCTTCTTATTAAAAAGCTTCTGCACAGCAAGAGAAACCACCAGCAGTGTGAAGAGACAACCCACAATATGGGAAAAAATCTTCACCTGCTCTTCCTCAGACAAAGGTCTACTATCTCGAATCTATAAAGAACTTAAAAAGATCAGACCTCCCAAATTTAAAGACCCAATCCGAAAATGGGCATCTGAAATGAACAGACATTTCTCAGACGAAGTAGAAATAGCAAATAAATACATGAAAAAATGTTCAACATCACTGGTCATTCGAGAGATGCAAATGAAAACAATGCTGAGATTCCACCTCACTCCAGAAAGAATGGCTGCTATCATGAAATCAACCAATAACATATGCTGGCAGGGCTGTGGGGAAAGAACCATCCTGCTCCACTGCTGGTGGGAGTGTAGACTGGTGCAACCACTGTGGAAATCAGTACGGAGATACCTCAAAGAACTAGGACTGGAAGTCCCATCTGATCCCGCTATTCCCCTGCTGGGGATCTTCCCCAAGGAATTAAAAGAATCATACCACAGTGATTTATGTGCACCCATGTTCATAGCAGCACAGTTTGTGATAGCTAAAACTTGGAAACAGCCCAAATGCCCATCAACTGGAGACTGGATAAAGAAAATGTGGTTTTTTTTATAAAAATGGAGTACTACTCAGCCATAAAAAATGAGAAATTAGAGACATTTATAGCTAAGTGGATGCACACTGAGGCAATACTCTTAAGTGAAATAAATAGGACACACATGTATAAATACCGAATAGTTTCTCTGGTGTGAGAAACTGAAAGTGTAAATAAGGACTAAAATGTATAATAGGTAATGTGAAATAGGAAGAAAAGGGTCAAAGGGGAAGGAAGTGGGAGGGATAGGGGAAAAGATAGAAGGGAATGGGATTAATATGAGAAAATGGAAAAATAGGAACAAAATCTTTGTAAATAGGGAGGGATGGAGGGGTTGAAAGGGCTGGGCAAGGGTGAAAAATAAGAACCAAGAGAGACTATGTAAAGGTGCAAAGTTTCAATGATGAATGTCATTATATTGTATACCTAAAATGTACCAATGATTAGAATGAATAATCGATAATGTAAAATAGGAAGAAAAGGTCCAAAGGGGTAGGGGTAGTGGGAGGGGCAGGGGAAAGGAAAGGGAAAGGAAAAGTGCTGAGAAATGGAAAAAATGGAAATAAAGTCTTTGTAAATAGGGAAGGGTGGAGGGGGTGAAGGGAGGGCTAGGAATGGGGAGAAAATAAGAACCAAGATGCATTATGTAAAGGTACAACTCCCAATGAGAAATGTAATTGTGTTGTATACCTACAATGTACTAAAAGAATTTAACAACAACAACAAAAAGAATATATCGATAATACTATAGCTCAGGCAAATTAAAAATTTTAAAAGCTATTTAAAATGCACATAATGGCATTTGGAATTATATAAAGCCAGTTTCAGACTACCAATTTTTTTGTAAGAAACACAACCAAAGGCAGGGCAGGTTAAGGGTGAGAGAACAGGAAAACTCAGAAGGAAGTGAGTCCTGTGGCATGTAATTCCAGCACTCCTGAGGCTGAGGCAGGAGGACTGCTACAAACTGAATCCAGCCTGGGTTACAATAGTGAGTTCAAGGCCAACCTGAACTACAAGGGAAGACTCTACTGTGGAAGGAAGGAAGGAAGGAAGGAAAGAAAGAAAGAAAGAAAGAAAGAAAGAAAGAAAAAAGAAAGCCAGCCTGGACTACATAGCTAAAAAATAAAAATAAAATAAACATACAAACAAAACCCAGAAGACTCATCCAGCCTTCATAGGAAGAGGTTTCCCACCAGATTCCACAACTCATCCCAGGTTCAGAGAACACAAAGGAACTCTGAAGTTGGCCAAACAGATCATATGATTCACTGAGCTTCTTTAACGCCTGCATTTGAGCATAAGCAAGCCTGTTTCCAAACTGGAAGCGTCCAGCAAAGCTGAAATCCCTCAGAGCTGCAACAGGCACTCTGTGGGTGGGAGACCAGGGCGGGGCGCAAAGGGCTCCAGCAACTGCAGCCATTGCTTAGATTACCTCATTTTATTTGATCTCTTGAAAACCAGAAACAAGGCAATGACTAAGTCCCTAAACAATGAGCACCAGGCCTACCACCGGAAAAAGGAAAGCCCCCAGGAAGAGGCAGAATGAGCCCCAGGCAAGACTCCTGCACACAAGCGGGGAGAAGAAGAAGTTGAAATGCAAAAAAAAAAAAAAAAGGTACGTGTTAAATTATACATAAAATCCCGGGCAAAAGAACCATACTTTCATATACTGTATACAATCATTCTCTTTCTTTCAAGCTAGGGAGGCCTGTTTTCAAGGAAAAATGTGGCCTCAGGCTTGATCAGGAGGCAACAGCTCCTTTAAGTCAAAAGCAAAGGCTTTTGGAAGGCTTTTAAAATAAAATAGTAATAACTACAGGAATGACTGAAGCTCCTTCCTTATGAATTAAATTTGACGTCCAGTGCATTTTAGTTAGTAAAGCCAGAGACACCTAATTTCTTGCCACCTTTTCATTCTCTACTAGTGACTATGTATTAATTAGTTCACTTTAAACCTCTTCCATCTCCATTCCACCTACTATCAAGTGAAGAGGTAAGTAATCACATGTAATGGAATCTTGTAACGGTAACAATCATATTTTTTAATGCCTATTACCTGCTACACAGGATATCACAGATGAGGAAACTGAGGCTCAAAGAGATACAATAACTTTCCCAAGACAACACAGCTATCTATCACTGATTTAAACTCACTGCTTGCCTGCAATCAGTAACATACCTTTCCGCACTAAACAACTCACTTCCGCTCCCTCCACCAATATTGCTTTCTTTCTTTTTTTTTGGTACTGGGGATCCAACTCGGGACCTTGTGCTTGCGAGGCAGGCAGTGGAATCACTGAGCTAAATCCCCAGCCCCCAATATTGCATTTTAAGCCCTCGCCTCAAATAATGCAGATCCATTCTAGTGTTTTATCTTTTTGGGGGGGCACAGGGTCTCACCGTGTAGTTTAGGCTGGCCTCGAACTCAGATCATTCCGCCTGCCTCAGCGAGCACCAGGATTACAGGCAAGTGCCTGGATTACAGGCTAGCGTCACAACATGTAGCCTATTTTCTTCCTTTTCTTTTTGAGACAGGGTCTCACATTGTAGATCAGGCTGGGCTTGAACTCACTAGGTAGCCCATGCTGGCCTTGAACCCACAGCACTCCTGCTGCCTCAGCCTCTCGAGTGCTGGGATTACAGGCCTGTGCCACCATCCCTGTTAAAACTAACAAAAACCATAGTAGGAATGGATCTGAAGTTGATTTGCTAATACTAATGCTACCTTTGCCTTTTTATTTTTATTTTTTTTATTTTTTGGTACCGGAGATCGCACTCGGGTCCTTGCACTTGCGCAGCAGGCAGTGAAACCACTGAGCTAAATCCCCAGCCCACCTTTGCCTTTTCAAAAGCTACTTCCTTCTCCTACATGCCCTGCCTCCAAATATTCTCCACCAAATGGCACTAACAATTATTTGGGTGAAGTTCACAGAACAAAGGTTGTCTAGCAGAGATGACAAGATGCCAAGGATCAAATTAACCACAGCAGTTTTTTGTCTGTGTCACATGACTAATGACAGCCAAAGGAAACGCAAGAAAGCAATTCTCAAACTTCAGAAAGATCTGAAAAAGCAGTACTTCCCCCTTACAGAACACTGGCAGGAAAAGAAAAAAGCAATGGACAGTCTTTAAACAAACAGACCTGAAACGCACAAAAGTAATATTTTTGTTTCTTTAACCATCTACATAATATTTACATTTTACCATAGCTGGAAAATTACTCACTGGACTCAAGAATCCCTAAATTCACCTCTCAAACGCCATGAAACCTGCATCTGCTTAGGGCCTGAGCCAAAAAAACTTCTGTTGGTTAATTTCTCATCTCAAAGTTCCACTGAAACTAAAATTCAATAAAATCAATTTTACTTTTCCTGGGATGCTCTGCTAATTATAAAGCACTATGGACTGCTAAACTTCATTTTGGTACTGGTACTTTTCCTCCTATTAATTATCTATGTTGTTTTCTAATTTTATAAACCTGGTTTTTTGCTATTTGAGGCCTATACACATGCTGGAAAAATATAAAAAGAGCTGGGCATAGGGAGGCTGAGGCAGGAGGACAGAAAGTTTGAGGCCATCCTGGAAAATTCAGCAAGACCCTATCTCAAAATTTTAAAAGGACTAGAGATGCGGCCAGGGATTTAGCTCAGTGGCCCCTTGCCTGTACCCCAAGCACAAGGTCCTGAGTTCGATCCCTGGTACTGGGAAAAAAAAAGACTAGGGATGTAGCTCAGTGGTAAAGTATCTGCCTAGCATGCATGATTTCCTGGGTTCAATTCTCATTACAGGATAAGAAAAAAAAAAAAATCAAAAAAGAGTCCTAAACAAGCACTGTGGGGAGTTTTAAGGGTAAGCTTGTTTGAGTTGCAAAATAGGAACTGGATTAAGAAGGGTTCATAAACTATCATAAAGCCAGAAATAACTCTTGCCTTTTCAAAACATTTACTTGATTAAAAAAATCATTTAAAAAAGAGAAATTAAAACAGCAAATCAGGACTCAGATAGTTAGAGATTAATTAAGCAATAATTTCCTACATGGTAACAGCAAGCCTTTAAGTACACAGCGATCCCAGACTCCTTTCTAACTGCAATTTTTCAATGAGATGACAAGCAAACAGTCTAAATTCTCTTTGGTGCAAAGGGTTTTTAGTAGTCTGTCCTGCCATATTTCTCTTCCAATAACTCCTCTATCTCTGAGATAACCTAGTTTCCTCCAAATCTTAAGGGTGGTTGGAAAACAAGACCTAAATTTATTGAAATGCAAAGAAAAGCAAAAACTTATGGTCTCCCTTTTCACGGGGCTTAGAAATAGTCACATTATTGACTGCCCATCCTCTGTTGGTGCTGCCTTCTTAGCAATGCCTTTCTTGTGTGGTACCTAAAAGAGGAATGAGTACTTTACTATTTCAGTGATGTCAGCCCGAAACATTCTGAAGTATTTCAAAATAGCAAAATATGTAATGTCCCTTTGGTACAATGTCTAAGTAAAAAACAACCTGAAATTCGGCCAACCACAAAAAAAGGGGAACATCTACCCAGCTAAATATACACAGAACTCAGAATGATGCTGTCAAGATTTCCACCTAACAAATGGTCAAAAGCTATGCATGCACAATGCTCACACAAAGAGGAAGACCCACTCAGCAGTACAGAGAAATATTAAATTCCCTGCTAATTGAAAGAATGAAAATCAAACAATAAGTTGTCTTTGCTCATCAAAGAAATTTTTTATTTTAATGACCACATCCAACTGAGCAAAGGATACAAAGAAACTGATTAAAAATGCAGGTATAAGCTGCCAAAAAAAAAAAGACATAAAAATGTCGTATCCTCATGCTCAGTAAAATTCCATTTTTGTACATCCAACCTAAAAAGCTAATACAGAATGTAAAAGTTTTATGCTCAAAATGTTCATGACAGTGTTAAAATTTTCCGCTTGAAGTATAATACCTATTCAATAAAATACAACATAGACCTCAAAATGAAAACTGAAATTATGTAGTAACATCTCATAATTCTAGGTTTAAATAACAGTTTTCAAATTTGTCACTACAACATTCATCCAAAAATTAGAGGGGCAAGACCTCTGGTGGCGCAAGTCTATAATCCCAGCACTCGGGAGGCTGAAGCAGGAGGATCGCTGTGCCAGCCTGGGCTACATAGTGAGTTCAAGGCCAGTCTGAACTACACAGTGAGACCCTGTTTCAAAAAAAAGAAATAAACTGGACACAGTGGAGCATACCTGTAACCCAATGACTCAGGAGGCTAAAGCTGGAATATACCAAGTTTGAGGCCAACATGGGCAACTTAGTAAAATCCTACCTCAAAGTCAAAAATTAAAAGGGCTAAAATGTTGCCCAGGGTTAGAGCACTTGTCTAGCATTCATGAGGCCCTGAGTTCAATCCCCAGTACTAGAATAAAAGAATGAAAAATAAAATTACCAAATTGTATCCAGTAATACCATTTCTGGATATGCATCCAGAACTGTAAGCAAGGTCTCTGTTACCTGTACCCCTGTGTTCACAGTAGCATTATTCACAAGGGACCAAAAGTGGATACAATCCACATGTCCATTGCGGGATGAATGGATAAACAATCATATATACATGAAGTATTATTCAACCTTGAAAAGGAGGGAAATTCTGACACATGCTACAACATGCAAGATCCCTGAGGTCATTATGCTAAGTGAAACAACCCAGTCATAAAAAGACAAATCCAGGACTGTAAGATTTCACTTATAGGAGTAGGCAAACTCAGATGATCTACATAGACTTTTAAGCCCCATGAGAGTAGGTTTTGATCTGTTTAGTTGACTATCAAATCCCTAGCACTTCATCTAGCGCATTGTGAATATTCAGTAAACACCTGGAAAATGAATTCAGAAATGTACCTTCACCAGTCTTATACATACATCCACACAAGCTCAATTTGCATTAAATTCTTTTCCTTCTTTCTTTCCTCCCTCCCTTCCTTCCTCTCTCTCTTTCTGTACTGAGGATTAAACACAGGGCCTTCTCATTAGGCGACATAACACCCCAGCCCTTTTCATTTTGAAACAGGGACTCTCTCACTAAGTCGCTAAATTGCCCATCCTGGGTTCAAACTTGGAATCCTTCTATCTCAGCCTCCCTGAGTGCTAAGCTTCGAGGTGTGCACCACCAACCATACCTTCATTATTTTCAAGAGAACACTGATTACATTCCAAGTCTGTTAAATTCACTATCTAAAAATCCAATTCTGGTCTCCAATTCCCAAATTTATTCTTTTCCTGTTCTAATTATCTCACTTTGTTTAGCATCTGGAAAAAGAAATGAATGCTACAATATATAATTAGTAAATTATTCTTAGCTGACTGACCCATGTAGCAGTGGATAGCAATTACAGTGCATAAAATGCACATTAAGCTTGCTGTTTTAATACTCTATGAAATAATGGGCCTTATTCTCTCCATAAACCAAAGGCAAAGTTGCATTTAGAATGCCATTAAGAAAAAAAAATTTTTTTTTAAAAAAAGGGCCGGGGATGTAGTTCAGGGGCACAGTGCCTGCCTGGCAAGCTCAAGGCCCTGAGTTCAATTCCCAGTACTCCCCTCAAAAAAATTAGAATTAAATTAGGACAGTTTTATCCCATTAGCTCACAAGTGAAAAATAGAAGTTCCCCACACAAAAGTTTCACAACCTCAAAATCCTGGTATACATGACCTAAGATGGGTCAAGAAGAAAACTCTTCCCAACGGTGAAGGGCAAGTTCCCCTTCACAATGAACAATCACTCCAGCACACCCGCCCGGCACCCCCATCCACTCACCCAGATGGACATTCAAAGCTCTGGCCTGGGTTACCCATTCTGCTCCAGCCCAAAGCACCGTCCAATAGAAATATAATGCAGGGCCAGGGATTTAACTCAGTGGTTTTGCCGCCTGCCTAGCAAGCTCAAGGACCCGAGTTTGATTCCTGGTACCAAAAAAAAAAAAGAAATATAATGCAAGTTACATGTATAATTTTAAAGTTTCCAACAGAAATGCTAAAAAGTAAAAGTAACAGGTAGAGAAGGGGCTCAGTGGTAGAGTCTTGCCTATCATGCGCAAGGCCCTGCGTTTGATTCCCAACATCACTAAATTATTTATTTACCCTGTAGGTAAAATTAATTTTAAGCCAATATAACCCAAATGTCATTTTAACATGTAAAACAAATATATATATATATTGCGTACCAGGGATCGAACTCGGGTCCTTGAGCTTGTGAGGCAGGTGGCAGAACTACTAAGCTAAATCCCCGGCCTGTAAACCATCATTCTTTGATAGTTAGGTCTTCAAAATCTGGTATGTACTTTATATTTACATTGCAACTCACATTGCCACATTTCAAGGGCTCAGTAACTACATGTGACCAGTGACTATTAGACTGAACAACTTTAGAATGGTCACTCCTAAGGGCAGGTGTAATCCTACACTTCTGTAAGCCCAGCTACTCAGGAGATTGAGGCACAAAGATCACAAGTTCCAGGGCAGCCTTGGCAATTTAGCAAGATCTTGTGCCTAAATTAAATTACATTAAGCTGGGCGTGGTGGTTCTGTAATCCCAGCACTTGGGAGCCTAAGACAGGAGGATTGAGAGTTTCAGTCCAGCCAGGACAATTTAACAATACCTCCATCTAAAAAAAAAAAAAAACAGAAAAAGAAAGAGAAGGAAAGGAGGGGAGGATACAAAAACATGGAAAATAAGGCTCAAGATGCGGAAGGTAGTAAACTGCTTGTCTAGCATACGTGAGGCCCTAGGTTCAATCCCCAATACCACTGAAAGAAAAAGAAAAAGAAAAACCTGGAAAATAAAGTAAAACTGATTTAGTTTTTTTAATATTTTGGCTGATATTTTGGCTAACTCTGATTAGAGTTACTAATGCATTTTCTACCCTTGAAGATAATTATCTTTCTGTTAGAAGATAGCCATTTAGTAAATCACTATCATAAATGACCTTTGGTACACTTCAGCAAAGGTCAATAAGGAAATATCAAATACTATTTTACAAAGCTACCTTTCCATATCAACATTTCCATTTTGATAGATGTATAGCTCTACCACACTTTACACAATAGGTGTGTTCTTGGAAAACTGTAAGAAAGATCAGAGTTTCTTAGATACATTAAAGGAGCAAGTATTTTAAAGAAAAATCAGAAAGATACTTTGGTCTTTGGTCTAAATATTTAGTAAGCTTTTTAAAATAATATTACTAAATGAGACTAGTGACTTCATTTTGTTCACCATTCTATCCCCCAAAGACTAGGAAGTCTGGCACATAATAAGCACTCAATAAATTGTTTAAATGAATGAAGAGCTTTCTTAAAACAAGGCTAACATGGGCCGGGGATTTAGCTCAGTGGTTCTGCTGCCTGCCCTGCAAGCACAAGTACCCAAGTTTGATCCCCGGTACCAAAACAAAAAAACAAAAAAACAAAAACCAAGGCTAACATGAGCCGGGCATGGTTGCACATGCCTGTAATCCCAGCACTTTGGGAGGCTGAGGCAGGAGGACATCACGAGTTTGAGGCCAGCCTAGGCTACACAGTGAGCTCAAGACCAGCCTGAGCTACATGGCAAGACCTTGTCTCAAACAAAACAAAACAAAAAAACGCAAAAAAAGCAAACAAGGGTAACACACAGAAACAGTTATTTCTAACTAGTAATTACAATCCAATCTCAAGAACTACCACCTGTAAAATACTGTGGCAGTCTATGATCTAGTTTGGAGAGAGGGTAGGGAGGATTATGCACAGTTGTATATAACAGAACACTAACAGTACCAACTACTGGGACATCCATCCAAAATGAGCAGGCTTTCATTCACTCAAACCTGGCCTCTATTTCATATGCTAGGTAAACATTCTAGTTTCTGCCTCCATTCAACAAAACACAGTAACAAATACAATTTTTGCTTCAAAGGGAAAGAGGAATTTAAGAGGGGAGGGTGCTGATTTTAGATGGGTGGTTCAGAAAGACTTCTTTGAGAAGGTGACATTTAAGTTGACACACGAAGAATCAAAGGAAGCAACTCCTGGTCAAGATTCTGGCATGGGGAATAACTTAGATTCTGAAAGGAACTGAGAAAAAACTAACAGAGTTCCAGCTATATGCTACTATTTAAAAGCCACTACAAGCCAGGGATGGTGGTGTGCAAATCTAGTCCCAGCTACTGGAGAGGATGAGGTAGGAGGATATACCTTGAGCCGTGGAGTCCAATGCCACTCAGGGCAATATACTGAGACCCTGTCTCAAAAATAAATAAGTAAATTACGGTTATCATAAGGGGTGAGCAATCAGCTGAGTCTTGTGATATAGACAATGCCTGCTTAGCTATGAGAACAAAAACTTGCTACTAGGCAATGTATACAACCTTTCATGAGACAAGGGCCCAACAGGCTATAGCAGCCATGACCCCTCGCAGGTGAGAAGCTTCTTGGCAGGCATCTACAACACACTCTACTCCGTCTTTTCACCATTCCCTCTGAAGAGGGACCCTTATCAAGAGCTAATGGTGTTGGGTCAAAATAAGAATCAAAAGCAAGCCTCAAAAGAGCCTTCATCAAAAGGCAGCTACTTGTGCTGCCACCTGCCTCGTAAGTGCAATGACCTGAGTTCAATCTCCTGTACCAGAAAAAAAAAAAAAAAAAGGGCAGCTACTTATGGTAAAGAAGTGGGGGATGTGGGACTGAGGCTCTGGCTGGGGATCAGGCCACACTAGGAAGCACTGGGTCAGCCTTGCTTTTTTTCCTCCTAGAAAAAGAATGTTCAAAGTATGACAGGCACTAACTGCCAAAGGAAGTCTAAAAAGAATAACCACATTATGGGATATTTTTAGCCTTTCTTTTCATAAATGTTTTGTCACTGCTTTCCAAATAATTCCAAATCATGAAAGTTAGTCAGAAGAAGAAATGGAGTAAAGAGGTATTGCTCATGAGTCCTGCTCATACAAACATAAAATTCTCTTTGATCCCTGGTACCAAAAAAACCCCCACAAAGTTCTCACTGATAAAACCGTGTGAAAACAGAGTCTCAGACATGTGGACTCTACACCAGGCAAAATGGCTGGTGGGGAAGCTTATAACCACATTCAGTTGCACAGGGATTAAAAGTTAGCATCGAGGGCTGGGGATTTAGCTCAGTGTTTTTGACGCCTGCTGCGCAAGCGCAAGGACCCGAGTTCGATCCCTGGTACCACAAAAAAAAAAAAAAGAAAAAAGTGAGCATCGACCAAATACCTCCAATGCTGTGAACTGCTGTGCTAAACCCCTGTGAGCTACCTCCAAAGCTTCTGCGGACACAGCAAGAGTGCCACTCATTACTGCTGACTCTAGCAATAACCAAATAAAGAGTCACAAAACTACTGACAAGGAGAAAACCCAAAGGGCAAAACTGAGGCTTGCTATGTGGCATATCAAAGGGATGCTATACTTTAAAATTCCTTTTTTTTTTTTTTAGTTTACTGTATTGGGCATTGAACCCAAGACCTTTGCACTAAGCTAAAGCCCCAGTCTTTTTTTTTTATTTTTTTATTTTGAAACAATGTCTCCCTAAGTAAGTAAACTGCCAAGGCTAGGCTTGAACTTGCAATCCTCCTGCCTCAGCCTCCCAAAGTGCTGGGATTAAAGGGGCATACCACCGTGCCGGTCTTCAGTATAAGATTTTTTTAAAGTGTGGGTGTTTCAGAAGACAATTTCAAGTTTCTTGAGATGTCTCAACTAATCTACTTCTAAAGCAAAAATAATGTCTCACTCCTTCATTTCTGTTAACTACCAAAGGCTCAGGAAGAAAAGAAACCAGTGTAAAGAAAGCTGTAACTAATTACATGAATAGTTTCAGGTCATTCTATCTTTGGAAATCTGAATGTGTCCTGTATTTATAGGTAGTTTGATTTTGCTAGGAAATCAGAAAAGATAAATTACAAATTCAAAGCCAGGTGTGGTGATACATGCAAGTTATCTGCCTGTAATCCTAGCACCCAGGAGGCTGAGGCAAGAGGATCACTGCTGAGATCAAGGCCACCCTGGGTTACATAGTGAATTCAAGGCCAGCCTGAACTACACACCCAGTATCAACGAAAAAACTCCAATTGCAGAACTGCTGATACTGTTGGTCTGCTTAAAACTACAATTAGGTGGATCCTTTGAAATATTTGATCCACAAACAAATGATGCACTATAATGACAATATGTGAGAGTAAAAATTTTAAGAAACCCCTAATTTACAGATACCCTTATTTGCAAAGGAAAATGAAATTTTAAAATTATTTTTATGCTGAGAAATAATAAAAAAGGAAAATGTAATTTAAGTAAAAAAAAACCCAAGTCTGAACCTTCCTGCTAAGTGTGGGCAATTAGAAATTATTTCACAATATTTCATCTTTCATTAGATTAATGTTTCAGAGGGTTCTTGGGACAATTTTGAGACAGTATATTTGAAAATGTTAACGATACAATTACTATCAAGTCAGGAAACTGTTCATTCATTCAACTAATATTCACTGAGTGACTATTATGCGCCGTGTCACTACCTCTTCCTCCCTTTTTTTTTTCTAAAGAGAACGGGTTGGGGCCAGGGATTTAGCTCAGTGGTTTCGCTGCCTGCTGCACAAGCACAAGGACCCAAGTTTGATCCCCGGTACCAAAACAAAAAAACAAAAAAAAAGAGAGAACAGGGGTTGGGTGTTGTGGGGAACACCTGTAATCCCTGCACTGGGGAGGCTGAGCCTGGAGGATCTCCTTGACTTCAAAGCCAGCCTGGGCAAGCAACATAGTGAGTTCAAGGCCAGCCTGAACTACAAAGTGAGACCTTGTCTCAAAAAAGTAAAAATAAAAAACCAAGCCCCCCCCCATCAAAAAAAAAAAGAACAAGAAGCCAGGCGTGGTGGCACACATCTGTGATCCAGCACTTGGGAGGCTGAGGCAGGAGGATCACAGTGAGTTTGAGGCCATTCCAGGCTACATAGTAAGTTGGAAGCCAGCCTGAACTACATAGTGAGATCCTGTCTCAAAAAACCAAAACAGCACAAGAACAAGAAGGCTGAGAACGTAGCTGAGTACTAGGTCACTTTCCTAGTATGAGCAAGGCCTTGGGTGGATCCCCAGCACAAAGCGGGGAGGGGTCCAAGATAAAATAATAAAGAAAATGATAACATTTTCTTTGTCTTAAGGTTTTTGTTATTACTGGATTATACATCCTTGCCTGGAAAAAGAAAAAAATTTCTCATCCCTCCACCCAGCTTCCTCTTCATCCAGCATTCACCACAAACATCTTGCTTTCTCAGAATATTTTCAGGAATTCTATAAACCTCATTTTCTTACCTTTCCACCAGGTGGTACAACATCAAAAAGAAGAAAGGAAAAGAAAAAACACTGTTATCAATAATTGATCCTAAAAGGGCTGGGGATTTAGTTCAGCGGTTTCGCTGCCTGCTTCGCAAGCGCAAAGACCCCAGTTCGATCCCGGTACCAAAACAAAACAAAACAAAACAAAACAGAGAATGATTGATCCTAGGGCAACATCTCTCCACCTTTCTAGAGAAAAGAACTTTTACTGCTACAGTATGTCAGAAGTGCCAGTGTTATTCTTATAAGCATAATCAAATGAAGACTTACTTAACCTTACATAAAACAAATGGTCTACAAAAACGTTTGTTGTATAAGTTTTACCTCATTATTCACAAATCTTATCAGGAACTTAAAAAAGAGTCAATTCTTTAAATAAACCAATGCCCATTAAAATTCAGAATTTAGAACACTTTTTCTACCCAGCAAATAACACTTATAACTCAGTACCTTGCATGTGTTATGCCAGAATGGGAAATATACAGGCAAAAGGGCTTCAGGGTATCCATATTAAACTTTTTAAGCCAGAAACTAGAACTTATTGTCCTGATTTTCGGCACAATCCTTCAAAAGACATACTGTATTAATGTTTTCTCATTCTAAATGCCATATATATAAAACTCATGTAATATATATTGTATGAATATTACAAATACACATGCTAGAGGAATATTACACCAAACTACTGCATATGAGTAACATAGAACCACTATATGTACATAAATCTTGAAAAAAAATGTCTTTACTTTTTAAAACACTAAAGGGTCCTCATACAATTCCAACCTAGATATTCCAGCCCTTGTGAAGGAGAATGTCATGGCGGCAGAATCTAAGAACTCGAAAGTTTTTTGCAGATTAAGACCATCCTCTGGACTGGACTTCAAACTAGCACATGCTTGCTTCCACGTGTCAAATGTCAACAGCAACATAAGTGGAAGCAGAAAATACGAAGTGAAGGAAAAAAGAAGAGACCAAGAAAGAGAAAAAGGAGGGTAAGAAAACACAAGGACAAGCCATTTTTCCTTAAAGGGGCGGGGGGTGTTTTCCAAACTGGTGCCCCTTAGCACGCTCTCTACTGAAAATAAGAAATCATACTTTAGCCTGAGAAACAATAGAGCCGGGACACCTACTACTCCGCGCTTCACTTAGACTAAAAGTCGTTGCAGATTAACGGCCCTTGACTTCACTATTGCCATCGCATCTTCCCCTTCTGGTTGGGAACTAAGGCTGAAAAGACTACAACTTTCGAATCTTAGAAAGAAACTTGACCTCAGAAAGTGGTTCAGTAAAACTTAAAAGGTCTGGCAAGGACACCCTGGTCAGATTCCTTTCCCGCCACCGGAAAAACCCAACCTCACACCGTCCTGCTACTAGACTACTTCTCTTGCTTCTAGTCTCGAGGACTGTGTGATAGAAACGTCTGGTGCGCGCCTGTTATTTTTTAAAAGCTGTAAGTCTATTACAGTACAGCCTTCTCTGATCTGATGTGAGCGCGGCCTGCTGGCCGGGCGCCCTGGTGTGGTTTCCGGGGCCAGCAGGCCGCGGGTTCAAGCGCCAGCCTCCAGTCCAGCCCAAGTGCCCCGTCTGGAAGTCCTCCGTTTAAAAACAAAACAAAACAAAACAAAAACACCACGGTCACGACCGTGCAAAACTGGCACAAGTTCCCTTCTCATCTCCCAACTCATGCTTCCCACGGCATGCTTCCTCCAAAAAAGGAAGAATCCGGCCTAAAGCCCAGCTCTCGCCGGCTAGTTTTTACCCAGCACCGGAGCTTGTCTGCAAAACCTGCGAGCACCCGTAAACTTAACTTTACAGAAAACGCAGAGCCTGTTCAGTGAGCGCCTACCACCACCTAGCCCAAGGGGCCCTGGCCCCTCCCCCACCGCGCGCCCCGAGGCCACCACTGGGTCGGTCCCCGAGCACTCGGAGGCCACAAACCACAGAGCAGACTCTCAAGGAGGACGGGCGGGGGCCGACGCCTGGTTCGGAGCTGCTTGGCCCCAGGCGGAGGCGCACAGGCCATCTGGTGCGGAAGGCAGCAGCCCGCGGCGGCCTCCCCACCCTTCCTCCCGGCGCCCTCGCCCACAGGCAGGGGCTCCGGGCACATTCCCGGGACCCAGAGCGACAGAAGCAACTCCTTGGCCCCCTCCTCCGTCCCGGCGAGCATCCCCGGCACGCCGGGCGAAGACACGTGGAGCCCGGGCCCGAGCGCCACTCACTTGCTGGCCGGCGCGGGACTTGCCCTGGGGCGCCCTCCTGAAGAAGGAGGTCCTGGCGGTGAAGAAGAAGTCCTCGGCGTCCTCCTCCAGGCTGCTGTAGCCGCTGCTCATACTGCTGGTCCCGGCGCGCAGGCGGCCAGGCAGGGGACCCAGCGCCCGCCCGTCCGCCCCGCGGGGTCCCCGGTGCGCGCCCCAGCCCCGGCGGGCAGCCTGGCTACAGCTGCGGCCGCCGCTCACTCCGCAGTCTTAGCCTCTCCAGTCGCCAGCCCCGCCGGCCGCGCCACGCCCCCGGCCCGGCCACGCCCCCGCCCGCGTGGCCCGCAGCTCCCGCAGCCGCAGGTGGCCGGGCCCAGCCACACCTCCCGGCTGGGCGCGGCGGGGAGCTGCTTTGCCCCACGGGAACCCGGCTCTCGGGCTGCGTCCAAGGGAGTGGAGCTGGGTTGGGGTCGCTTTCCCCACGACCCGGAAATTGCAAATTCCTCTCCGAGCAGTCCGCCCGCCCTCACCCCCACCTTGCCAGCTGGAGTTTTGGCGAGGGCGAGAACGGAGCAGAGAAGTTTTTCCGCTCCCGTTCGAGGGCTAGCAGTGAGGTCCCCCCGGTCTGCGGGATCCTTAGCCCAGCCAGCGCCCCGAGGCCGCCACGGCCCCCTCCTGGAGCTTGAAAGTTAGCAGAGGAGTGAGGCCATAGCTTCTGGGTGGAGTTTATTCGAATGAAAACATCCTTTCTGGTCGTTCATTGGAGCTTCGGGTTTACCTTCGCCCTCACTCTAGCTAACGCTCCTTCAAAGGACAAGGGCCGAGGCCGTTGTGACCTTAGAAGACTTTTGGTGCAGCCTGAACTAGTTCCATAGTTAGAGGACAATCAAGTACTTACTAATCACGATTGTTTTGTAAATGTCCCCTTCCAGGGTCGAAGGGAGGGGAGGGGAATGGGAAAAAAAGAAGCGGCAAGATATATCACGTACAGGTACAAATTCTCTATGATGAATGTTATCGTATGTATATCTGAAATGTACCAATAAATGTTTTGCTTTAAAAAACAAAATGTCACACAGCCAGCCTTACATTGTGGTCACTTACGAGGCAGAGGTTAAATGGTGAAGGTAAGGAAATCGGAATTCTGTGCATTGGCGAACAAAAAAGTACATTTTTCTTAAAATCCTTCCAGTGAGCTAAGCCTCTTTTAAAATGCGAATTTCCCCTTCAAGACACCTGAGAGAACCAGTCTTCTGCACCTTGAT